>NC_053491.1:446227372-446601122 GCF_905171775.1 Rana temporaria
TCAGGCGCCTAGCATTTCCAAATGGAGGTCAGCCACTGCAGCCAGGGTTGTCTTTAAGGCAGGGCAAAAAGGGAAGCTGCCCTGGGCCCTGTCATTGGTGTGGGGCCCAAAGCCGCTGCCTCATACTTGCCAACTATCCCAGCTTAAATTCCCTTGAAGTTTTAGTCCTGTGCTGTGTCCTGATATCTCAGTGAAGTGCGGCTACTAATGCTGCCCAGCTCTGCCCTATTGTGTACAGACGACTCACCTGTAGACCCTGTGTTTACATGTAAATAACCGTCATTCATATGTAAATGGTAGCATTCACATGTAAATAGCAGAATGCCGCGGGCCTCAATATGTATATTATGTCCCTCTGCAGTGAAGATGAGATGATTGGTTGCTAGAGATTACAGCACATCAGTGAGCAGTATTACTGTACAGTAACCTCTAGCAACCAGTCAACAATACATGTGCTGTAACCTCTAGCAACCAAAGAATACATGTGCTGTAACCTCTAGCAACTAATCAGTGAGCCATAATGTGTGCTGTAACCTCTAGCAACCAGTCAGTAAGTAGTAATTATATGCTGCAACCAATGCTGCCCAGCTCTGCCCTATTGTTGTGTACAGAAGGCTCACCTGCAGACCCTGTGTATACATGTAAATAACCGTCATTCAACTGAAAATAACGGAAGCATTCATATGCAAATAGCGGCGCCCGACAGCATGGATAAGTAAATAAAGGTGGCATTCATATGTACATCTATCACGCCCCTCTGCAGTGAGGAAATTATGTGCTGTAACCTCTAGCCTTTAATTAAAAATATATATATATATATATATATATTTTTAACAAAAATAAACATTTATAAAAAAAAAAAAAGGGGGGTTGCCACATGGGACCTCTGAGCCCTTTAATTTATAATATATATATATATATATATATATATATATATATATATATATATATATATATATATATATATATATATATATATATATATAAATAAATAAAAAAAGGGGGGTTGCCATCCGGGGCCCTGGGGACCTCTGGGCCTGCCTATATATATATATATATATATATATATATATATATATATATATATATATATATATATATATATATATATATATATATATATACATACATACATACATACATATATATATATATATACACATACATACATACACATATACATATACAAAAAAGGGGGGGGGGTTGCCATCTGGGGCCCAGTGGTCCTCCGGGCCCCTGGGAACCTCCGGACCCCTTAAAAAAATATATATATATTTTTTAAAGGGGGTTGCCATCCGGGTCCCTGGGGACCTCCAGGGCCCCTTAAGGGTGTACTGCCTGTACCCCATTGATGGCGGCCCTGCCTCTAGTAACCAGTGAGCAGTATTACTGTACAGTAATCTCTAGCAACCAAACAAGCAGAAAGCATGTGCTGTAACCTCTAGCAACCAGTCAGTAAGTGGTAATGATATGCCGTAACCTCTGGCAACCAATCGCTGCCTGATCTGATACAGTAAACTGATTTTAAGTCTAGCTGATATTTATTTTATGTCTCAGAGCAGGTGAAGAGCGTAATTGCATTGGGGGGGGGGGGGGGGATTTTTGCCCAGGGTCCAATCAATATTAAAGACAGCCCTGACTGCAGCCCATGTCCATCTGTCAGTACAGGTCTCCTTTAATCGCAATCACCTCTTCCACCAACAAAGCCGTGTACACAGTGTTCTTCTACCTGCTGTTTGTTTGGGGTCTGCCCAGGAATGCAATGGCTGGTGCAGAGCGGTATGATGGGAGGGAGGAGAAGCCAACAAATCTAAAGAGAAAAAACACACACACACACACACACACACACACACACACACACACCCCCTCCCCGGGATAGAAAGAATCTGGTGCAGCTCTGCATAATGACCAATCAGCTTCTAACATGAGCTGGTTCAATTAAACATTGATAATAAAACCTGGAAACTGATTGGATTCTATGCGCTCCAGTAAATCTCACCCAATATTCTTCTATTCTATGAGTTTGACTACTACCCCCTCGTCACACAAATTATGACAATTGTATATTCCAATTGTCTAATCTCCGTTAGATTGACCAGCAGTTATGCGGTGCAACTCTCGGTTCACACCTTTTTTCACGCATTTTTTTGTGCGTTTTGCAGAAAAACAACATTCCATTTATCATGGTTTCCCAGGGTACCCGTTCACATCTATGCATTTTATGGAAAGGGTCGGGCCATTTTTTTCCCTCAGCAGATTGCGTTTTGCATGTAATAGACTTCAATGGACCCGCACCAAAAATACAAGCGTTACATTTTTACATGCTTTTTTTTTCTCTCCATAAACACAGTCACCCATGTGTATGTAGGCCTGTCGGATGTACATCTCCGGATCAGCGATTTGGCGGGGGTGGGTTCCCTGTCAGAACACAACAACTCGTCGGGGGAGTGTGTATCAGGCTTAAAGCGGAGGTTCACCCCCAAAAAATTTTTTTAACATTGTCATTCTGACAACTCGGCTGAATGTAATCAGCTGTTTTTTTTATTTTTTATCCCCGTACATACCGTATTTTCACCGCCGCTTCCGCGTATGTCTTCTGCGGGACTGGGCGTTCCTAATTGATTGACAGGCTTCCGACCGTCGCATACTGCGCGTCACGAGTTGCCGAAAGAAGCCGAACGCCGGCGCCCTGTATAGAGCCGACTCGCAGTTCGGCTTCTTTCGGCAACTCGTGACGCGCTGTATGCGATGGTCGGAAGCCTGTCAATCAATTAGGAACTCCCAGTCCCGCAGAAGACATACCCGGAAGCGGCGGTGAAAATACGGTATGTACGGGGATAAAAAAAAAAAAAAACAGCCGATTGTCATTCTGACAACTCGGCTGAATGTAATATTAAAACATTTTTTTTGGGTGAACCCCCGCTTTAAGACTGGGATGCCATTAAAGTTCATGTGCGTGTAAAGGCCGGCGTCCCAATACTTTTGGGAAAATAGGGTATACACATTATCAAACTAGGAATAGTTCCCAACTGACAGTGGTGTGGTACACAAAACTATAGCAACAAAAACAAACAAGAAAAACAAAACCCCACACAATTAAAAACTACTGCTCTGACATAAAATCTGCTGCAGAGCGAAACGCACGCCTTTGTGATGAGCTTTATTAACTCAAGCATCTGTACAATGCCCGTTAGAGCACACTAATGTAAAGTGCAGACGATCGGACATTCCGACAACAAAACCGTGGATTTTTTTTCTGACGGATGTTGGCTCAAACTTGTGTTGCATACACACAGTCACACTAATGTTGTCGAAAAAATTCCGAACACCAAGAACGCGGTGACGTACAAGATGTACAACGAGCCGAGAAAAATTAAGTTCAATAGCCAGTGCGGCTCTTCTGCTTGATTCTGCTTGATTCCGAGCATGCGTGGAATTTTGTGCGTCGGAAATTGTTTTCACACCCTCGGAATTTCCGACAACAACTTTTGTTGTCGGAAAATTTGAGAACCAGCTCTCAAATTTTTGTTGTTGGAAATTCCGACAGCAAATGTCCGATGGAGCCTACACACGGTCGGATTTTCCGACAACAAGCTCACATCGAACATTTGTTGTCAGAAATTCCGACCGTGTGTACGCGGCATAAGTGCGCTAACATGTTGCACCGATGTTCACTTTGAATGGCACCCCAATGCACTAAGGTAATGCAGCCTCGGCGCACATGCGGTGTAGTGCGCCACAATACAGTGCAGAAAATAGCGCATTACAGTTTTCTAGGGCATTTTTGATGTGTTGCTAGTTTATTCGCGTCAACGTGTTTTAATGCAACGCGCAGCAACACCAAGGTCTGCTCACAGATCCTCCCCCCATAGGTATCTCAGTGTATCCAGTAAAACAAACAGGGAACTCCTCTTCTTAGCACAAGATACACAATGGATGCACAGGAAATGGAATGATAGGATCATGCTTACTGTGGAGACATTTTATCTAATGGGAGCTCAGGAGTCTTGTTTGTTTTAGGTTTAGATTTGTGATCAGTATCCATTGCGGCTAGAAAAGGTACACCTGGCTGCTTAAGGCTGCATTCACACCTGAGCGTTTTGTCGCCTGAAGCGCGACGCTCAAATACGCTAGAGGGGAAAAAATACATTATTCCCTATGGAGATGGTTCACATCTCCACGCCAATACGCCTGACGCCGAATGCCTGAAGCTCAAACAAGTTCCGGACCCTTTTTTGTTGCGCGTATCGGGCGGTTTGGTCGTTTTTGAGCATTTCCATTTCCCATAGAAAGTAATGGAAACGCTCGATTCAAGCGACTATCGCGACAATGAGCGTTTTCTACGGGCGTTTCGTCGATTTAATCAATAGAACTTTTCACCCAGGCAGAAGATTAAAAAAAATCTACCAACATAGCAACAAGTGATGAAAAGATGATAATTTTTCCTATTGGCTAAAATAAAAAACGTCGAAGTACAAAAACATTGGACGACGCTGTGTGCAAATAAGCATGAATACGCACGACAAAACGCCGGAAAAAAACGACCGACGCTTAGGTGTGAATGCAGCCGGCTGCATTCACACTTCGGCATACAAAATCGCAGCGTTTTGTCCCGCGAATTGCGGCGACAAATAGTGGCGTTTTGTACCGCGATTTGCGGCGACAAAACGCCGCGATTGTGAATGCAGCCTTCACCCCCTCTATGGAGATGGTTCACATCTCCTATGCCGAACGCCGAAAGCCGCCTGAAAAAAAGGTCCGGGACTTTTTTTCAGGCGTACGGCGTTCGGCGTGGAGATGTGAACCATCTCCATAGAGGTACATGTGTTTTCGTCCCTCTGGCGTCTCAGGGCTGCTGCGGTGTCACACTACAGGCGACAAAACGCCTAGGTGTGAATGGGGGCTTAGGCTGCATTCACACTAACGCGGCATACTTTGCCGCGATTTGTAAACATTTACATTGATGTCTATGCCGAACGCCGCCTGAAAAAAAGGGTCTGGGACTTGTTTTCAGGCGGCAGGCGTACGGCGTTTCGGTGTGAGATGTGAACCATCTCATAGACAACAATGTAAATTCGCCCCTCCAGTGGCACGAGCGTCGGGCGTAAATACGCCTAGGTGTGAATGCAGCCTAACAGTCTACAGAAAACAAAACAACAACAAAAAACACACACACCCCCACAACAAAACTGTAATAACAAACAAAAAATAAAACCTAATGCAATCAGTATCCATTGCTGCCAGTTTACAAAACAACTTGGCTTCCGAACAGAAAACAAACAAGCTACTATAATAGCAAAAAATGATAAACAATAAATAAAAAAAATAAAAAAAACACACCACACACACGTGTGAACAGTTTCCATTGTTGCCAGATTACAGACAATTGGCTGTTGAACAGTCTATGGAGACGCACACACTCTCCAAATAGCAAACCAAAAAACACCCTTTGGCTGTTGAACAAAAAATAAAAAACACCACACAACAACTTTAGTAGCGAACAAAAACAAAACATAAATGTGATCGGTATCCTTTGCAGCCTGGCCAGGCAAATTGGCTACTTAACATGTAAAATAAACATATGTCTCTCTAAAAAAAAAAAAAATAATTATATAATATATATATATAAATATATATATATATATATATATATATATATATATATATATATATATATATATATAAAATAAAAAACACAGCAACATCTGTAATAGCAAGCAACCAAAAATTGAAAAAATTATGTGGTCAGTATCCATTGCTTACAAGCAACTTGCTTAAAAAATAAAAACACACACCACACAAACAGCAGCAAAAAAGTTATGATGATCAGTATCCATTGTTGCCAGCATACAGGGAGACTTTATACAATAAAGCTATATGAAATAACTTGCTGGTTATAAAATATGTTGGCTTACTGATTTTTGTATAGATGCCATTACAAGCGAATATTGATAGGAATTACAATGTAACACATTTCTAGTGATGTCCAGTGACCCAAGAAGATACATTGTAGTCTATCACACACACAGGGGGTCAGCGGTCCCCAATGTCCTGGTGGAGGGGTCCCTGTGTGAGACCCTTTGGGGTCATGTGATCATGGGTAATAAGAAACACCTGCAATATGTTAGAACACAAGCAAGGCTTACCTGCTGCAGAGGATCCTATGCTGGGCAGTTCCAATCCAAATCACACAGGAGAGAAGTCTGACTCCAAACCCACCACTGCCAGCCCTGTGTTTCCCCTCCCTCTATTCTCACCCCCATCTGATTGTCCAGGTGATGGGGGAGGGGCAGGCAAGGATAGCTTGGGGGGGGGGGGGGGTTTACAATAAAACCCCAGCAGGGTGACACTGGATGTCCCATTATACACCTCTGCGATCCCTTTTCTATTGTTAGGTTAGATTTTCATTTCATTTCCCCCAATTTCCTGGAATTATCTGCAAATTTCCTTCATCCCCATTGTAATGATTCTGGACACACAACCATCATTCCCAAAGATAGTCAGCAGGCAAGAGTCAGAAACCTTTTGTAGTGAAATGTATCCGTTTCCTTCTTTGAGATGCGTTAATGTGCGTTATGCTGTCCATTGGAGAGTGTGACAATTCAAAATGAATGGGCCGGCGCACCCTAACATGCCTAAAATTACACAACTCTTTTTTTTTGTAATGTCTAGTAAAACCCTGGATTGCAAGCATAATTCATTCCTTGTAATCCAAAGCACTTGTATATCAAAGCAAATGTCCCCATAAGAAATAATGGAAACTCAGATGATCCGTTCCACAACCATTGATTCATAGGTCCTTAAGTTTATAGTCCATATAAAAAGATTATAGAAATTAGATAGGTTGTGTAACCATAAAATGTCCATCCACAAATGGGATTAGAAGCAAAATCCAGCAGGAGCTCCAGAGTATAAAAGAGAAGAGAGGCGCCTCTTAAGTGTAGTAATATGTTGCTAAATGCTGTACCTTCATTAAATGTAACCATATTGCTACACTTAGAGGCCATTCACACAGGTCCGACTTTGGATCCGACTTCAAGTCGCCCCTAGTCACCTCAAGTCGCGCTGCATGAAGAAATCAATGTAAGTGAATGGAGCCGTCTTAATGCACACTACTGTAGTCGCTCCGACTTGAAAAAAGGTTCCTGTACTACTTCAATCCGACTCCTAGGCGACTTGTACCCATTGATTTCAACGGAAGTCGCCTTCAAGTCAGATCCTCGTTCATAGTGAGGCAACTTTACAGGAAAGTCGCCCCAGTGTGAAAAACGGCGTGGGGGTCCCCCCAAAATCCATACCAGACCCTTATCCGAGCACGCAGCCTGGCCGGTCAGGAAAGGGGATGGGGACGAACGAGCCCCCCCCTTCTTGAACCGTACCAGGCCGCATGCCCTCAACATGGAGGGGTAGGTGCTTTGGGGCAGGGGGGCCCCCCACCCCAGAGCACCCTGTCCCCATGTTGATGGGGACAAGGGCCTCTTCCCGACAACCCTGGCCGTTGATTGTCGAGGTCTGCGAGCGGGGTGCTTATCGGAATCCGGGAGCCCCCTTTAATAACGGGGCCCCCAGATCCTGGCCCCCCACCATATGTGAATGAGTATGGGGTACATCATACACCTACCCATTCACCTGGGGGGAAAAAAGTGTCAAAAACACACTAGACAGGTTTTTAAAGTAATTTATTAGTCAGCTCCGGGGGTCTTCTTCTGACTTCGGGGGTCTTCTTCAGACTTCTCCACTCTCATTCACATAGGGTGGGGGGCCGGGATCTGGTGGCCCCCTTATTAAAGTGGGCTCCCGGATTCAGATACTCGCAGACCCCGACAACCAACAGCCAGGGTTGTTGGGAAGGTGCCCACAGGGCGCCCCCCTGCCCCAAAGCACCAACCCCCCATGTTGAGGGCATGCGGCCTGGTACGGTTTAGGAGGGGGGGCGCTCGCTCGTCCCCACCCCCTTTCCTGACCGGCCGGGCTGCATGCTCGGATAAGGGTCTGGTATGAATTTTGGGGGAACCCCCACACCGTTTTTTCAGTGTAGGGGTTCCCCTTGAAATACATACCAGAGCTAAGGGCCTGTTATGCTCCTGGAGGGGAACCCATACCGTTTTTTTATTTAAAATTTGGCATGAAGTTCCCCCTCCCAGAGGCGACTTCAAGTCGTGTTGTAAGTCGCGCTGAAGTCGCCCCAAGTCGCGCTGTGATTCATACTCAAGTCGTGTCCAAGTTGCCTCCCAAAGTCGCGCTGGAAGTCGTGTTGCCCCTGTGTGAATGGGCTCTGAAAGGCGCCTCTCTCCTTATTTATACTTAGTTGTGACATGATGCTACTTGTATATCAAGACATCGCTTGTATATCAAGTCGAAATTTATTAAAACATTTTGCTTGTTTTCCAAACGCTCTCAAACCAAATTACTCTCAAACCAAGGTTTCACTGTACTGTCATTGATTGTGGAGTGCTACAATACAGTTGGTTGGCTTGGGATGCTATTCAAAATGAATGCCACTGCCATAGAGGACCGCCGGTTGTGTTCTACAATGTAGGAGTGGAGTTCCATTTAAAATGAAGGGAAGTGCAATGCATGTTACGTCCATTACAGCATGTTGTGATAACGCATGTAGTAATTCAAGTGTTAACTCAACTTGGACATGTAAAGTCGGTTTTATACCGAGATAATAATACCTACAAAACGACACCCCTAAAAACAAAACCCTAAAAACCTGGGGCCTGCATGGGATCATTGCTGGATGGTCTTTCAGCTTGTACTTCTGTTATCCTTAAAGTGGATGTAAACCCCCCAAAAAATTGGCATTTGATGGGCACAAGTGGCTGCATTTGATGGGCACAGTGGCGGCATTTGAAAGGGACAGTGGCTGCATTTGATGGGGCACAAGTGGCTGCAATTGATGGGCACAATGGCAGCATTCGAAAAGAACAGTGGCTGCAATTGACGGGCACAGTGGCTGCATTTGATGGGCACAGTGGCTGCATTTGATGAGGCACAAGTGGCTGCAATTGATGGGCACAGTGGCTGCATTTGAAGGGGAACAAGTGGCTGCATTTGACGGGCACAGTGGAACCATTTGACAGGCACAGTGGCTGCAATTGACGGGCACAGTAGCTGCATTTGATGGGGCACAAGTGGCTGCATTTGATGGGCACAGTGGCTGCATTTGATGGGGCATAAGTGGCTGCATTTGATAGGCACAGTGGCTGCATTTGATGGAAACAGTGTCTGCATTTGATGGGGCACAAGTGGCTGCATTTGATGGGCACAGTGGCTGCATTTGATGGGGCACAGTGGCAGCATTTGATGGGGCACAGTGGCAGCATTTGATGGGGCACAGTGGCTGCAATTGATGGGCACAGTGGCTGCATTTGATGGGGCACAGTGGCTGCATTTGATAGGCACAATGGCTGCAAATGATGGGCACAGTGGCTGCATTTGATGTTTTTTTCTGTATTTTCCTGAATATTTTAGTTTGTTTGCACCCCACCACAAATTTGGAGCGCCAGTCGCCACTGCACTCCTCACTGCATACCCAGAATTTGATCTTTTGCTGAGCGATTCCTCCATCATGATCAGAGAGGCAGTTAACCACTGATAAGGTCCTAGGCTTATAAGTCTTAACCACCTTATTTTCAAGGAATCTTCTTTTAAATATTTTTGGGATGGTAACGGGAATCGCTTTAATCCAAAAGGCAAACTCGAGATAATAATACCTACAAAACGACACCCCTAAAAACAAAAGCCTAAAAACCTGGGGCCTGCATGGGATCATTGTTGGATGGTCTTTCAGCTTGTACTACTGTTATCCTTAAAGTGGATGTAAACCCCCCAAAAAATTGGCATTTCATGGGCACAGTGGCTGCATTTGATGAGGCACAAGTGGCTGCAATTGATGGGCACAGTGGCTGCATTTAAAGGGGAACAAGTGGCTGAATTTGACGGACACAGTGGTGCCATTTGACAGGCACAGTGGCTGCAATTGATGGGGCACAAGTGGCTGCATTTGATAGGCACAGTGGCTGAATTTTATGGGCACAGTGTCTGCATTTGATGGGGCACAAGTGGCTGCATTTGATGGGCACAGTGGCTGCAATTGATGGGGCACAAGTGGCTGCATTTGATGGGCACAGTGGTTGCATTTTATGGGCACAGTGGCTGCATTTGATGGGGCACAAGTGGCTGCATTTGATAGGCACAGTGGCTGAATTTGATGGGCACAGTGTCTGCATTTGATGGGGCACAAGTGGCTGCATTTGATTGGCACAGTGGCTGCATTTGATAGGGCACAGTGGCAGCATTTGATGGGGCACAGTGGCAGCATTTGATGGGGCACAGTGGCTGCATTTGACGGGCACAGTGGCTGCATTTGATGGGGCACAAGTGGCTGCATTTGATGGGCACAGTGTCTGCATTTGATGGGCACAGTGTCTGCATTTGATGGGGCACAAGTGGCTGCATTTGATGGGGCACAGTGGCAGCATTTGATGGGGCACAGTGGCAGAAATTGATGGGCACAGTGGCTGCAATTGATGGGCACAGTGGCTGCAATTGATGGGGGACAGTGGCGGCATTTGATGGGGCACAATGGCTGCAAATGATGGGCACAGTGGCTGCAATTGATGGGCACAGTGGCTGCATTTGATGTTTTTTTCAGTATTTTCCTGAATTTTTTAGTTTGTTTGCGCCCCACCAAAAATTTGGAGCGCCAGTCGCCAGTGCACTCCTCACTGCATACCCAGGATTTGATATTTTGCTGAGCAATTCCTCCGTCGTGATCAGAGAGGCAGTTAACCACTAATAAGGTCCTAGGCTTATAAGTCTTAACAACCTTCTTTTGAAGTAATCTTCTTTTAAATATTTTTGGGGTGGTAACGGGAATCGCTTTAATCCAAAAGGCAAAGGGCAAACTGCAATAACACACAGAAATCCACCAGCAAACATTTTCCACCAGTAGAACTGATAAATGAAAATCTGATGAGTTGCTATGTGTTACTGCACTTTGCTCTCTGATACTTTGCTAAGCTGAACTCCTGGCAAACAGCGAAATAATGAAATACGGGAGTTGTTTTTACCTGATAACGGGTTTGTATTGCACTCCATCCAGTCCTGACATTTACACGCCTCTGCCACACAGCACAGCTCTGTCTGGTAGGCAAGAGCACCCACATGCATGTATATATTGAACACACATCCCTCCACATGGCCAGGGTTGTGGTGAAGAGGCCCTTGTGCCCATCAACATGGGGACAAGGTGCTTTGGGGTAGTGCCCCAAAGCACCCCCCATGTTTTTTTTTTTTTTCCATAGATTTTATTGGGTTTTCAATATAACATCAGGCAGTACATTCCATACATTATTTTTAACATTTTATATAAGGCACAATACATGTCAACAGTCCCTGGAACATTTTGCATACACTATATAATGCGATTACAGATCAGGGAATTCAGAAGTGAATGTGTCCAAGTCTTTCTCTATCAAAGGGGATCTGTAAAATGGTGTCACAAACTGTGCACCCCCCATGTTGAGGGCATGTGGCTTGGTATGGTTCAGGAGGGGGGCGCTAGGGTCTGGTATGGATTTTGGGGGGACCCAAAGCCTATTAAAAATAATAATTTGGCGTGGTGTTCCCCTTAAAATCCATACTAGGCCTGGTATGGATTGGTGGGGGGGGGGGGGGCATGCTGTTTTTTCCCCTGAATTTTCTATTGCCGGCATTCTTGTGTTTACATTTCAGCTCTCAGTGGGGAATCCCGCTGACAGCTGATGAGTCATCGGTTGTTAAGGATGCGGCGACCGACTTCCCAGCCTTCTCCCTAACAACCAGCTATTCTTCACACAGAATTTGAATTGGTCGAACATATTTTATCCAATCTGAATTAGAATTGTTCTTACAATTTGGAATTCGTTAGAAAATTTTAAAAACTAAACTAAATTAACCACTTCCTTACTGGGCACTTAAACCCCCTTCTGCCCAGACCAATTTTTTGCTTACAGCGCTGATGCACTTTGAATGACAATTGCGCGGTCTTACAACACTGTACCCAAAGGATACATTTTTATCTTATTTTTTTCAAACAAATAGAGCCTTCTTTTGGTGGTATTTAATCACTGCTGGGGTTTTTATTTTTTGCTAAACAAACAAAAAAACATGGACAATTTTGAAAAAAGAATTCATGTTTCATAGTTTGTTATAAAATTTAGCAAACATGTAATTTTTCTCCTTCATTGATATGTGCTGATGAGGCGGCACTGATAGGCTGCACTGAAGGGCACTGATAAGCACAGATAAGGCGGCACTGATAAAGATGGCACTGATGGGCCCTGGTAGTTGACACTGATGAGCGGCACTGGTAGGTGACACTGATAGGTGGCACTGTGGGCACTGAGAGTACTGATGGGTGGCGCTGGTGGGCACTGGTAGGCAGCACTGTTGTGCACTGGCAGGTGGCACAGATGAGCAGGTGGCTGCTCTCCCTGATCAGGACCGATGTCCCTCTGACAGTCGCCGATGATCGGCTTATTTTACCGGCTCTGTCTACATCACATGATCAGCTGTCATTGGCTTCAGGGGGCGCGCAGGCTGCTCCCACTTTTGGCATATATAGCCCAGTATCCACGGATATCTACACCACGTCCGGCCCCTCCTCCCTCCCAGAAGACAGCAGGGTCGTTTTTTGTTACTTACTTAATCTACTGGATTATATTTAGAATTGCTGGCTTATTTTCCTTTGTTCCTAGATTCTCACATAAGGGGTTGAGCGCGTTTAGTGCTGAGACTGTGAGCCAGTGCATGACCTCACAAATGCGCTTCTGGAAGAACGGTCAAACATCCCCATAGACACACTCCTAAACATTGTGGACGGCCTTCCCAGGAGACCTGAAGCTGCTATAGCTGCAAAGGGTGGGCCAACTCAATATTGAACCCTACGGGCTGAGACTGGGATGCCAATAAAGTTCATGTGCATGAAAAGGTAGGCGTCCCAATACTTTTGACAATATAGTGTAGATGCGTCTGTAGACTGACCCTTTATACTGGTGGGGGCCCCGGACTCAAAGTATAGTTAATCCATCACTACGTACCTGTATCTTTCCATGAATGCATGTTTTATAGTTTCGAAAAGTTGTGTTTGGAGGAAGGTTCAGCGGTCAGAACACAGCACAGTAGGGCAATCCTCTTCTCTGCAGTAATGAACTTCATCTACACCGCTCTCCATCTCTCCTCTGCATGAATCTCTTCTGAACAGAAAGGTTAAAGGGCACTTCATCCTGCAGGGACAGATTTGACTCTGAGACCTGAGACCCCTGCCATGTCCCTTACACAACAACTCTACTTACATAACAGCACCATTCTGTGACAGGCCGACAGCAGAGCTGCTAACACTGTAATTATTTTTTATTTATTTTTTCACAATCAAATTACCGTATTTATCGGGGTATTGTGCGCTCCGGCGTATAGAGCGCACCCCTAAAGTGGACCCGCATTCCTGTAAAAAAAAAAAGATTTTAGTACTTACAGTTTTGGTGTCTTGCGCGGCGTCCATCGGCGGCCTCGTCGGGTCCGGCGTTCGTCTGCGGCTTCGGTGGTGTCCTCCTCGTCGGGTCCGGGTCCTTCTGCGGTGTCCTCTCCGCTTCCCGCGCTGAGTTTTAACTACTGCGCCGGCATATACCGAGCGCAGTACACTCGTGTATAGTCGGGCAGGCTCGGCTCCTCTCGTGGTCACGTCCTGTGCGTCCTGTGCGTCCAGGACGTGACTGCGAGAGAAGCCGAGCCTGCCCGACTATACACGAGTGTACTGCACTCGGTATATGCCGGCGCAGTAATTCAAACTCGGCGCGGGAAGCGGGTATCGGCATATATCGCGCACCCACGATTTTGCCCTGAATTTCAGGGCAAAAAAGTGCGCGGTATACGCCGATAAATACGGTAATTTTGAACTGTCATATTTTTAGGTGTTATTGCATTGCTTACCATTGCTTCCACCCATTTTTTTATGTTTGTCTGTGCTGCATGCTCTAATCTCATAGTGTTCAGAATGGACAATTTTTATTTATTTTGTTGCTTGTAAATACCTTTATTTTGTAGTCCTTCATTACTTCCTCCTCCTTATTAGCCTAGGCCAGTGATGGCGAACGCGTGGCACGCGTGCCGCTCCCGGCACGGCAAGCTGTTTTGGTGGGCACGCGGTGACAATGCAGAAATGTCAAAGAAAAAAAAATTAAATCGTCAACCGCAACTAGAAACTACATTTCCCACACTACCCTGTGCTAGCGGTGACGTGTCCGAGTGGGCGTAACTTAGAATGAGCGCCCGGAGGTCACGTGTTAGCTTGCTACCCAATGAAAGCTCTCAGATCATCCACTGCCTGACGTGCTGCTGGGCGTGACTGGGAGCATGAGGAGAAGACGCACGGCGGGAAAGAGCTGCAAGACTCGTGAAGCCATCTTCTTCATTGCGCAGTTTGATTCAGCTGCAGACAAAGGTAAGGATACTTATTACTCGAATACTATTTAGACATGGGATACCTGGGTCGTTTTATGACGTCTATTATGGGTTGCCCTGCTAACATCACCCAATCTAAAATGTAAAATTTTGCTGAACAATTACTTTAGCTAATCTCGCTGGTGGGTGTTCTGACAGTTGCTGACTGACTTGGGAAACTTTGTTCTGCAAACATATTACCCCCCTCATTGCTGTTATTGGGTCTAGTTGTCCTTTGCAAACATATTACCCCCCTCATTGCAAATGACACCTATGCCCAATAACAGCAATGAGGGAGGTAATATGTTTGCAAATGACACCTAGGCCCAATAACAGCAATGAGGGGGGTAATATGTTTGCAAATGACACCTAGGCCCAAAAACAGCAATGAGGGAGGTAATATGTTTGCTGTTATTGGGCATAGGTGTCATTTGCAAACATATAACCCCCATCATTGCTGTTATTGGGCCTGTGTCCTGGCCTATGGACAACAATGACACACTTTTTTTTTTTTTCATTTTAGCCCTTTGGATTCTTCTTTGCAATTCTTGTAGAATCTACAGCAGCTTCCAGACCCAGCAGAGCGGTGTCAGCAGCGGCACAGCGCGACTTCTTGTTTCACAGGACATTGGACGATTTGAGCTTATATCTGTCTACATTAAAAAAAGTAAGTTGCTAAGGGTCACATCTGGCCCCCGGGCTACGGTAGTTTCCTGTGTCCCTATGGACAACAATGAAAACATATTTTTTTTTTCATTACAGCCCTCTCTCCGGGATTCTACTTTGCAAATCTTGTAGAATGTACAGCAGCTTTCAGACCCAGCAGAGCGGTGTCAGCAGCGGCACAGCACGCCTTGTTGTTTCACAGGACATTGGACGATTTGAGCTTATATCTGTCTACATTACAGAAACGTAAGTTGCTAAGGGTCACATCTGGCCCCCGGGCTATGGTAGTTTCCTGTGTCCCTATGGACAACAATGAAAACATATTTTTTTTTTCATTACAGCCCTCTCTTTGGGATTCTTCTTTGCAATTCAGAATCTACAGCAGCTTCCAGACCCAGCATAGCGGTGTCAGCAGCGGCACAGCGCGACTTCTTGTTTCACAGGATATTGGACGATGTATATCTGTCTACAAAACCGTGAGTTGTTCTACCTTTTTTGTGAAATGTTGCAATAATATTTTTGGTATAGGTAGGTAGGGATAGATTTGTATTGGGTGCTTCATCCATCCTTATTTTATACATTTTGTGTTTTTTGTAGACATGAACAACCAAAAATGAGTACATCAAAAAAAGCAAAATTAAAAACAGATAGTGGAAGATCATTCCAAGAGACCTGGACACAGTCATTTGGAGTGATTGAACGCAATGGGAAAGCGTTATGTGTTCTGTGTAGTGAAAGTGTGGTATCTCGCACATCTAGTGTCAAACGTCATTTTGATACCAACCACAAAAGTGTTGCCGAACTTGGTGTAGCTGAAAGAAAAGAGTTTCTTGATGGGAAATTGAAGAGATATCACTGCCAGTATCGTAGTTTTTGCAACTATCTTTCTAAAACAAATTATCTGGCAAATGCCAGCTTTGAAATTTCACTGTGCATAGCAAAACATGGAAAGCCCCTCTCTGATGGCGATTTTATCAAAACGGCCATGTTGGCTGTGAGTAATTCCCTTTTTCATGAATTTCCAAACAAGGACAAAATTAAGCAACGAATCTCTGAAATGCCACTTAGCAGAAATACTGTTAAAGATAGAGTCCTGCGTATGGCAAGTGATGTTAGTCAGCAGCTCACCACTGACTTACAAAAGGCAGCCTGTTACTCCATGTGCTTGGATGAAAGCACAGACATAAATAATCATGCAAGGCTAGCAGTAATTTTGCGTTATGCTGTTGGTGACACCATGAGAGAGGAGCTCATGAAACTGTTGTCTTTGCCTGGAAGAACACAAGGGATAGATATCTACAATGCTGTGATGGAGGCTTTTGTCTCACAAGACATAAGGCCAGAAAAAGTGGTTTCAGTTACTAGTGACGGGGCACCTTCCATGGTGGGGGTAACATCTGGTTTCATACAGTTTTTTGTCAAAGAAGCAAAGCACCCAGTCATTCAATTTCATTGTATTATACATCAAGAAGCTCTTTGTGCCAAGGAAAGCAGCAAAATATTAGACGATATCCTCAAGGATGTCACAAAAATGGTGAATTACATAATGGCTCGTGCTCTTAATTTTCGACAGTTTCAAGCACTTCTTGATGAGGTACAGGCACAGTATAATACTTTACTTATGTACAATAATGTACGATGGCTAAGCAGAGGACGGGTCTTGGAGAGATTTGTAGCCTGTTTGGATGAAATTAGGCTGTTTATGAATGACAAGGGGCAGGAATATCCACAGCTCACTGATATGACCTGGCTCACCAATCTCATGTTTTTTACTGATTTTACAATACACTTCAATGTCCTGAACAAAAAACTGCAAGGTTTAGGGAAAACAGCAGAAAGAATGTTTTGTGATATCAGAACATTTGAGAGAAAACTGCAGGTTTTTGAAAGAGACCTTGAAAGTGGGCAGCTGAAATATTTTCCCAATCTAAAAATGCATTTGGAAAATTCTACAACATTTACAGACAATCCAAACCATCATGAAATCTACAAAGAATTTTCTAGCATTATAGCAGTTGCAAAGGAGAATTTTGGCAACAGATTTGTACAGTTCCGTAAGATGGAAACAACCCTGAGTTTTCTTACTTCTCCAGATAAAGCCAAATTTGAAGAACTTGATCTTTCCTGCTTACACTGGTTAGATTTAGAAAATTTGGAAATGGAGCTACTGGAATTTCAAGAAAGCTCTATCTGGAAAAATAAATTCTCTGACCTGCGTGCCACTCTTGAAAAGATGGAGTGTGAAGGGATGACCAAAGACAGCACAGTTGCTAGTTCAGAAAATGAAATACTTAAAGTGTGGAATTCTCTGCCAAATAATTTTAAGGCAATGAAAACACTTGGGATTGCTTTCCTTACTTTGTTTGGGTCATCCTATGCTTGTGAGCAGCTGTTTTCAGCATTGAATTATATCAAATGTGATGCCAGAAATAGACTAACAGATGATTTGAGTGCTGTATGTGTTGCTCTCAAACTAACGGAGTATGAGCCAAGGTTTGACAAGTTATCAGCATGCATACAACAGCAAAAATCACATTAATTGTGCAAAAGCATCCCAAATCTTTATCAACGCCCAGCCAAGGCATCTTTAAAAATGCCCAGCAATGGCATCTTTAATAATGCCCAGGCAAGGCATCTTTACCAATGCCCAGCCAAGGCATCTTTAAAAATGCCCAGCCAAGGTATCTTTAAAAATGCCCAGCAATGGCATCTTTACCAATGCCCAGCCAAGACATCTTTACCAATGCCCAGACAAGGCATCTTTACCAATGCCCAGCCAAGGCATCTTTAAAAATGCCCAGCAATGGCATCTTTAATAATGCCCAGGCAAGGCATCTTTACCAATGCCCAGCCAAGGCATCTTTAAAAATGCCCAGCCAAGGTATCTTTAAAAATGCCCACTGCTCTGCTGGGTCTGGAAGCTGCTGTAGATTCTAATCTACAAGAATTGCAAAGAAGAATCCAAAGGGCTAAAATGAAAAAAAACAAAAATGTGTCATTGCATCTTTACCAATGCCCAGCCAAGGCATCTTTACCAATGCCCAGACAAGGCATCTTTACCAATGCCCAGCCAAGGCATCTTTAAAAATGCCCAGCAATGGCATCTTTAATAATGCCCAGGCAAGGCATCTTTACCAATGCCCAGCCAAGGCATCTTTAAAAATGCCCAGCAATGGCATCTTTAATAATGCCCAGGCAAGGCATCTTTACCAATGCCCAGCCAAGGCATCTTTAAAAATGCCCAGCAATGGCATCTTTAATAATGCCCAGGCAAGGCATCTTTACCAATGCCCAGCCAAGGCATCTTTAAAAATGCCCAGCAATGGCATCTTTAATAATGCCCAGGCAAGGCATCTTTACCAATGCCCAGCCAAGGCATCTTTAAAAATGCCCAGCAATGGCATCTTTAATAATGCCCAGGCAAGGCATCTTTACCAATGCCCAGCCAAGGCATCTTTAAAAATGCCCAGCAATGGCATCTTTAATAATGCCCAGGCAAGGCATCTTTACCAATGCCCAGCCAAGGCATCTTTAAAAATGCCCAGCAATGGCATCTTTAATAATGCCCAGGCAAGGCATCTTTACCAATGCCCAGCCAAGGCATCTTTAAAAATGCCCAGCAATGGCATCTTTAATAATGCCCAGGCAAGGCATCTTTACCAATGCCCAGCCAAGGCATCTTTAAAAATGCCCAGCAATGGCATCTTTAATAATGCCCAGGCAAGGCATCTTTACCAATGCCCAGCCAAGGCATCTTTACAAATGCCCAGCAATGGCATCTTTAATAATGCCCAGGCAAGGCATCTTTACCAATGCCCAGCCAAGGCATCTTTAAAAATGCCCAGCAATGGCATCTTTAATAATGCCCAGGCAAGGCATCTTTACCAATGCCCAGCCAAGGCATCTTTAAAAATGCCCAGCAATGGCATCTTTAATAATGCCCAGGCAAGGCATCTTTACCAATGCCCAGCCAAGGCATCTTTAAAAATGCCCAGCAATGGCATCTTTAATAATGCCCAGGCAAGGCATCTTTACCAATGCCCAGCCAAGGCATCTTTAAAAATGCCCAGTCATGGCATCTTTAATAATGCCCAGCCATGGCATCTTTACCAATGCCCAGCTAAGGCATCTTTACCAATGCCCAGCCAAGGCATCTTTAATAATGCCCAGCAATAGATCATTAGACTCATCCTCTGCTTATGTTCAATAATGTCTTTTAGCTATGCAAAGTATACTGTGCCTGTACCCATCACAGCATTGTAGATCTCTATCCCTTGTGTAAGCAAATGCATCTTTACCAATGCCCAGCCAAGGCATCTAATGCCCAGCCAAGGCATCTTTACCAATCTTTACCAATGCCCAGACAAGGCATCTTTAAAAATGCCCAGCAATGGCATCTTTAAAGATGCCTTACCAAGGCATCTTTAATAATGCCCAGCAAAGCCATCTTTGGAAATGCCCAGCAAAGCCATCTTTGGAAATGCCCAGCAAAGCCATCTTTGGAAATGCCCAGCAAAGCCATCTTTGGAAATGCCCAGCAAAGCCATCTTTGGAAATGCCCAGCAAAGCCATCTTTGGAAATGCCCAGCAAAGCCATCTTTGGAAATGCCCAGCAAAGCCATCTTTGGAAATGCCCAGCAAAGCCATCTTTGGAAATGCCCAGCAAAGTCATCTTTGAAAATGCCCAGCAAAGTCATCTTTGAAAATGGCCAGCAAAGTCATCTTTGAAAATGCCCAGCAAAGCCATCTTTGGAAATGCCCAGCAAAGCCATCTTTGAAAATGCCTAGCAAAGGCATCCTTACCAGCGATCAGCAAAGGCATCTTTACCAGCGATCTGCAAATGTATCCTTATCCAAAAATACATGCACAAGTACAGTTGTTGAGAATCTTTTTCAATAAAAAAAAAATGTTTAATAGAAAGCTCTGTTATTGTGTTTTTCTTTTAAAACAAAAGCTGTTAATTAGTTTGGACAAGTGTACGAGTTGATTTTTCTAAACGAAAACCTTGGTATTCATGTTTAATTGCAGTGTTGGCACTTCAAAAAAAAATTAGGTTTTGTGTTGCAGTTTGGGCACTCGGGCTCAAAAAGGTTCGCCATCACTGGCCTAGGCTAATAAGTCACAAGGCTATTCGCAAGGGTTTCTGGGATAGGCATCATGTATCCCAGTAGTCCTTGCAAATAGCCTATTTGCATAGAGAAGGGGCGGCAACTTCCTCTGACACTCCCGTTGCTATGGAAACCTGACTGAAACCTATTACATCGCTTGTGCAGCACTGAGCATGTGCGAGATCTTCAAGGGTGAAATCCAGGAAGTCATACAGTCTGGCTTCATGATGCCCACACTTAAGATGGCCACGGTCTATTTCTAGATTATAAACTAACTAAATGCTCTAACAACCTAACAAAACGGACCTTAGTTTACAGACTAAGGGCCAGATTCTCATACATTCGCGCTGCTCCTGGGCAGCGGAATATATGAGATCTACGTTACACCGCCGCAGGTCTACAGGTTTACATCCTGATTCTCAGAACACTTACCTGTAAACTTGCGGCGGTGTAGCGTTAGATTGCTCGTCGCAAGCCCGCCCAATTCAAATGGGGCGGGCACCATTTAAATTAGGCGCGCTCCCGCGCCGAGCGTACTGCGCATGCTCCGTCGGGTAAATTACCCGACGTGCATTGCGCTAAATGACGTCGCCCCGACGTCATTTGCCTAGATGTATACGTAAATGGCGTCCAGCGCCATTCACGGACATCTTACGCAAACGACGTAATTTTTATTGAATTCGACGCGGGAACGACGGCCATCGTTAACATTGGTTGCGCCTGCTAATTAGCAGGGGCAACCTTACGCGTCGGGTACGCTACGCAAACGACGTTAATTCGCTGCGTCGACCTCGCGTATGTTCGGGAATCGCCGTACTTACCTCATTTGCATAGACGACGGGGAAAAGCGACGATGCGACACCTAGCGGCGGGAAAAAAAAATACATTTAAGATCTGACAGCGTAACAGCCTTACGCATGTCAGATCTAATGGGTACCTATGCGCAACTGATTCTGAGAATCAGTCGCATAGATACCCGGGGCCAGATGAGGTGTTACGACGGCGCTAATGGTGTTGCGCCGTCGTAACGCCTTTGAGAATCTGGCCCTCACTTTACTAGAATACATTAAGCTTGTGTATTACAGGGGTATTTATATTTAAAAAGTGAAATTGTGGGTGGAACTCCCCTTTAAAAGATATGTAAACCTTTACAACAAACGTCTTGTTTTCTGTCTCTAAGGCCCCATTTATACCTCAGCGTTTTGTAGCTTGAAGCTCAAAGATCCAAAACGCTGGAGGAAAAAAAAAAACAATTATTCTCATGTAGTGGACATTGGTTCACATGTCCACTACAAGTCGCCTGAAGCTCAAAAAAGTTCTGGAGCTTTTTTTGTAGCTTGAATCGGGCAGATTGGTGTGTTTTTGAAGCGTGTTTTTTTTGCCCCATAGAAATGCATGGAAACTCTTGATTCACATGCTTTTGAGTTTTTTAGCGCGTTTTGTCACACGTTTCTGGGTGCAAGAATTAAAATACAAACAAATAATAAATGAAATACAGAAATTATAATCATCATAAATAAATAATAAATGAAATACAGCAATAATAATCATCATAAATAAATAATAATAAGTAATATTAAACATAAATAAATAAAATAACCCTAACCCTAATATTGACCCCTAACACTAAGGCCGGGTACTCACGACCAAACATGTATGGTGAAAGCGGTCCGTCGGACCGTTTTCACCATACATGTCTGCCAGAGGGCTTCTGTACGATGGTTGTACACACCATCGTACAGAAGTCCGCGCGTAAACAATACGCGGGGCGTGTCCGCGGTGTCGCCGCGTCGATGACGCGGTGTCGCCGCGACAATGACGCAGCGACGTGGGCGGCCCGCCTTTAAAATGCTTCCACGCATGCGTCGAAGTCATTCGACGCATGCGAGGGACGGCGGGCGCCTGGACATGTACGGTAGGTCTGTACTGACGACCGTACATGTCCGAGCGGGCAGGATTCCAGCGGACTGTTTTAAAACAAGTCCAGGAATATTTGTCCGCTGGGAAAAGGCCCGGCGGGCAAATGTTTGCTGGAATTCGGCCCGCTCGCGCCCACACACGACCAAACATGTCTGCTGAAACTGGCCTGCGGACCAGTTTCAGCAGACATGTTTGGTCGTGAGTACGGGGCCTCATATTAACCCCCTAGTCCTAACCCCAATTTTAACTCCTAACCTTAATAAAAACCCATAATCCTAACCCTAACCTAACAAAATAAATGATTATTAATAATAATAAGTAAAATAATAATAAATAAAATAAATTAATTAACCCCTAACCTTTAACTCCTAATATTAACCCCTAGTCCTAACCCCAATATTAACCACTAACCTTAATAATAACCCATAACCCTTACCCTAACCTAACAAAATAAATGATTATTAATAATAATAATAATAATAATAATAATAATAATTAAAATAATAATAAATACAATTAATTAACCCCTGACCTTTAACCCCCAACTTCTTGCAAAAATAAATAAATAATAATATTAAATAAAAGTGTATGAAAAGCTAAAAAACATAGCAACAAATGATGAAACATGATATGTATCTCTACTGGCTAATAAAAAATGCCACAGCTCAAAAAAAAAAAGTACAAAAATGCCCATACAAACGCAAGCAAAAATGCCTGAAAAAAATGTTCTATAGTTATATCAGTTCAAGTGCAAAAAATACCTATAATTTGATATATGTTGCTCCACCTGTATGCATATGTTGATGGTGTGGCTGTCACTTTTTGGTTCCATAGCAACAGTCTAGAACAGGGGTCTCCAAACTTTCTAAACAGGGGGCCAGTTTACTGTCCCTTGGACTTTGGGGGGGCCGGACTGTGGCCATTTTGAGTAGAAAAGGTCCCAACGTCAGTGGGAATAAACAATGTGCCATCTTTGATGTCAGTGGGAAGAATTGTGCTCCATCATTGGTGTCATTGGGAGTAATTGTGCACCATTGTTGGTGTCATTGGGCCCTAGTTGTTGGTGTCATTGGGCCCTAATTGTTGGTGTCACTGGGAGGAATTGTGCCCCATTGTTGGTGTCATTGGGTGAGATTGTGCTCCTTTGTTGGTGTTGGTGGGAGGAGTCGTGCCCCATCATTGATGTCAGTTGTTGGAACTGTGCCTCATTGTTGGTATCAATGGATGACATATTACCCCCCAAGGGCCTGATAAAAGCAAGCAAAGGGCCACAGCTGCCCCCGGGCCGCAATTTGGAGACCACTGGTCTAGAACATGGATGCTCAACCTGTGGCCCTCCAGCTGTTGCGGAACTACAAGTCCCATCATGCCTTTGAGAGTCATGCTTGTATCTGTCAGCCTTGCAATGCCTCATGGGACTTGTAGTTCCGCAACAGCTGGAGAGCCCCAGGTTGAGCATGCCTGGTATAGGCAATATAACAGCAAGCGACAATAAATATTATCTACATATCTCTGGACGTAGACTACCGAATTGTTAACTTTTGTTATCCAGGCTCAGGAACAAGCTAATATTGATACTGAAGCTACTGATACTGTAGGAACTAGCTTCCCATGGAGCAACGCGTTTTGAGACATGTACTTTTTTTTTTTTCCCATCAAGACATTTTTATTTGGAAAGAACACGTTTTCCACAGCTTGTTTTCTAGAAAAGCAATAAAGCAGCGACTTCCGTATATGAAGGTGTTTAAGTGCGGTCTTTGAGCTTCTTAGTACAGACATTTTTGTATGAAAAAGGTCATCAAAACAATAAGGTGGAGCATAACAGTAAATAGTGCATGAACATACACAAAGCATTACCATTGTGAATAAAGAGCCATATATTACAAGTTTTTGATTATGATTAGTATTTGATTATGGCCCTGTGTTGTCATTTATTAACCAGTCACGTACAGTGCTTTATGGGTATGATTGTTTTTGTAATTCACTTTATTTATAGAAGTAAATCACAGAACATAGAGAACACAAGTACTGTATCTAGTTCAGAAATAGGGTAGTCAGCCAACAAAAACTGGTATGAAAGAGCAACGTCTCGATAACATTACACGTGGGAGGACTGGTGGTGGGAAGAGAATAAAAACTTGTTCCAGAACACATTGGCCCGGATTCACGTAGAAGCGCGCATCTTTGTGCGGGCGTTACGCCTCCGCAACTTTGGCAGGCAAGTGCAGTATTCTCAAACCAAAGTTGCGGCGGTGTAGCGTAAATAGGCCGGCGTAAGCCCGCCTAATTCAAATGTGGAAGATGTGGGCGTGTGTTATGTAAATTTAACGTGACCCCACGTAAATGACGCTTTTTACGAACGGCGCATGCGCCGTCCGTGAAAGTATCCCAGTGCGTATGCTCCAAATTAACCCGCAAGAAGCCAATGCTTTCGACGTGAACGTAAATGACGCACAGCCCTATTCGCGAAACGACTTACGCAAACGACGTAAAACGTGAAAAATTCGACGCTGTTCCGACGTCCATACTTAACATTGGTACGCCTCATATAGCAGGGGTAATTTTACGCTGGGAAAAGCCTAACGTAAACGGTGTATCTGTACTGCGTCGGCCGGGCGTACGTTCGTGAATTGGCGTATCTAGCTGATTTACATATTTCTAGGCGTAAATCAGCGTACACGCTTTTCCTTCCTTTTTTCCTTCATCCTAACCTGCATTTTAATTGCACTGCCTGCACCCTTGGCTCGGACCACAGGAATCAGATTACCTGGTTCTCTTTGAGCGGTTACCCACTCTCTCATAAGATACGACGGCGTAGGAGACTTACGCTGGTCATATCTTATACAAATTCTGGTGTATCTGATTCTTTGAATCAGGCGCCAAGATACGACGGCTCGGACTCAGAGTTACGACGGCGTATCTGGAGATACGCCGGCGTAACTCGTACGAGAATCCGGGCCATTAGGATGCAAATGTAGTCAGAGAAAAAGGACATGTAATACTATGAGTCCAAAAAAACCTAGGATCCTCAAACAGAAGATGGAGGAGCGCAAGGTCTCTAACATCCACCCGATTTGTGATGTCTTCATGGAAGAGGACTCCATTGGCAACCTGTGAAGCTCTGGTGAACTCCATGCTCAAGAGGGTTAAGCAAGTGCTGGGAAATAATGGTGGTCACACAAAATATTGACACTTTGGGCCCAATTTGGACATTTTCACTTAGGGGTGTACTCACTTTTGTTGCCAGTGGTTTAGGCATTAATGGCTGTGTGTTGAGTTATTTTGAGGAGGACAGCAAATGTACACTGTTATACAAGCTGTACACTCACTACACAACATTGTAGCAAAGTGTCATTTCTTCAGTGTTGTCACATGAAAAGATAGAATAAAATATTTACAAGAATGTAAGGGGTGTTCTCACTTTTGTGAGTGACTGTATATACACACACGCATATGTGTTTGCGCTTTGGGGTGCACACCCTAATGCAATAGGCTGTGCACACCTATGCGGGCATTAACCACTTAAGACCCGGACCAAAATGCAGGTAAAGGACCCGGACAGTTTCTGCGATTCGGCACTGCGTCGCTTTAACTGACAATTGCGCGGTCGTGCGACGTGGCTCCCAAACAAAATTGGCGTCCTTTTTTTCCCACAAATAGAGCTTTCTTTTGGTGGTATTTGATCACCTCTGCGGTTTTTATTTTTTGCGGACCGCGGAAACTGGTCCGACGGACCAGTTTCAGCGGACATGTTCGGTCGTGTGTACAAGGCCTGACAGGATGTGAATCTGTCCACGTCCTTGTCTCTGTAACCGCCGATCGCGGGTGGCTGGCGGAAATCGCGGCCGCCAGGCACGCGCATCGGCATCTCATCTATATACGGCCGTCAGGAAGTAGTTAAGGTACTGCAAGTCTCAGAGAGGGGATTGTTGACATCTGAAGAACCCTTTGCAGGACTTCTAACCACCGCTCATCCATTAATGGTCTCATACTTTGTATTCGTGTTTCTTTGCTTAATGATATCAATAGACAGTGTGACCTCGCCCGTAAAGGATCATATATTTTGAATACCTTTTGTGTGGGCGATGTATTATAATAAATATGTTACATTATATTTCCTATACATGTAATTATTTGCCATTTCCACAGGAGGAAGGACAGGAGCCATGCTCAGGATGTTATTTTAGGCCTGCCAGCCATTGTCCTTGTCTGTCACCTCTCTCCATCCATAATACAATCATACACTACTATCACACTTTCAAAGCATTATAAAAGGATTTATTCTAAGTGGACACAACAAACATGGTCGTCCCTATTTATCCAGCACCTGAGCAGACAATGCACAGTGACTGTGGGAAGTAAAGTGACATTAAAGACAAAATATCCCCTGCTCAACGCACTGTTGTCTTATAATCGCTGATCTAATAAGTAGAGTCATCCACGTACGGTGGGAAGGAAAACAACATAAATGCCGTTTAAAAAATCTCTGACGTCAAGAGCAAAATATTTTACTCATGCATGAGAGCACAGTCAACCAGTTTTAGTATGGACAAGGTCAAAATGGCTACCACACACGAACGGACAGAACCACCAAAAAAAATAAAAAATTATAGCCAATGTCATGACATACAGCTGGAGAATCTTTTATATTTATTATGATTATTTTTTTTTAATGCCCAAAAAATTTTTTTTTTTTTTAATGGGGGTGAAACCGTGCCTAAAGCCCAAAAAAAATCAAATGAAAAAAAAAAACATATACACACTATGTTTTTTTTTCTTAATTTTTTTGACTTTAGGCAATGTTTCACCCCCATTAAAAAAAAAAACTATAGAGATACGAATTTTTTGGCCATTAAAAAAAAATCATAATAAATAAAAAAGATTCTCCAGCTGTATGTCATGATATTGGCCATATATTTTTTTTTTTTAGGGCTGTGGAAATTAAAGATTAATTCCTCGATTAATCGTTAATTTTTTGATCGATCAAAATTCTTTTGATCGGTACGAGTGGTGCAACGGATCGTAAATGATCCGTGATCCGAACGGGTCACCATAAGCGGATCGCCACACCACGTGATCCGTGGAGCTCCACTGCTGCCTTGGCCATAGGAAAGGCAGCGGCTTCGGCCTAGCTCCCGGAGCAGCGGCCATCTTGGTCCACCCGGCGGCGGCCAAGTTGAGCCTAGAGCGGCTCACTGACGTCATCACCTGGCCTCAACTGCTTGTGTTCGGCCGGCTTCTCTGGCAAGACTAACCAAGCACTAATCTTCCTATACAGTGGGGGAGATATGGACCATATTACAGTGGGGAGATGTCTGTGGATTATAGTGGGGAGATGTCTGTGGATATTACAGTGGGGGAGATGTCTGTGGATATTACAGTGGGGGGATGTCTGTGGATATTACAGTGGGGAGAAGTCTGTGGATATTACAGTGGGGTGATGTCTGTGGATATTACAGTGGGGGGATGTAACATTACAGTGGGGAGAAGTCTGTGGATATTACAGTGGGGAGATGTCTGTGGATATTACAGTGGGGTGATGTCTGTGGATATTACAGTGGGGAGAAGTCTGTGGATATTACAGTGGGGAGATGTCTGTGGATATTACAGTGGGGAGATATCTGTGGATATTACAGTGGGGAGATGTCTGTGGATATTACAGTGGGGGAGATGTCTGTGGATATTACAGTGGAGGAGATGTCTGTGGATATTACAGTGGGGAGATATCTGTGGATATTACAGTGGGGAGAAGTCTGTGGATATTACAGTGGGGAGATGTCTGTGGATATTACAGTGGGGAGATATCTGTGGATATTACAGTGGGGGAGATGTCTGTGGATATTACAGTGGGGAGATATCTGTGGATATTACAGTGGGGGAGATGTCTGTGGATATTACAGTGGGGAGAAGTCTGTGGATATTACAGTGGGGAGAAGTCTGTGGATATTACAGTGGGGAGATGTCTGTGGATATTACAGTGGGGAGATATCTGTGGATATTACAGTGGGGGAGATGTCTGTGGATATTACAGTGGAGGAGATGTCTGTGGATATTACAGTGGGGAGATATCTGTGGATATTACAGTGGAGGGGATGTCTGTGGATATTACAGTGGGGTGATGTCTGTGGATATTACAGTGGGGAGAAGTCTGTGGATATTACAGTGGAGGAGATGTCTGTGGATATTACAGTGGGGAGATGTCTGTGGATATTACAGTGGGGAGATGTCTGTGGATATTACAGTGGGGAGATAGACATAGACAGCTCAACTTTTGTTTGATTCTTGGTGAATCGGATGAAATTCGAGCTGTGGGTGACCTTGCCAGCATCACCCAGGTCAACAAAAATTCAAAATTAAACATTGAATCACGCAGGAGGCGGACATATATCAGCCAAACAGTGACTGCTTCCTATCGGATGCAGTCACTGTTCGTTAGCACCATTGTACTCAGGCAGCAATGTGTGTAAGCTGCCTGAATACAAAAGGCAACAGTGAAAACTCCCCCATGCACGCTAAACAGCTGTTCATTTTTTCTTGTACAGCCTACCCGCTATTGGCATCTTAAATTTTTTGTAAAAGCTAAAGGTTTTTCACTTTAATGCATTCTCTGCATTAAAGTGATTTTTTTTTTTTAGGTGCAGCCTCCCGCCCGGCCACTTTAAATACTTACCTGAGCCCAATCTCTATCCAGCGTTGTGCCCGAGGGCAGAGGCGCTGCTCTCTCTCTCTCTCCTTCCTCACAGGACTCAGTGAGAGGATAGGGGGCCATTGGGTTCTGCTACTATCATTTAAACACAGTGACAAGAGAACAGGGGGCAGGGCCAAGCCAAACTGTGTGTGCCAATAGACACACACAGTACGGTTTGGGATCAAGCCCGCAAAAGTGCCCCCATAGCAAGTGGTTTGCTATGGGGGCACTTGGTGGGGGGAGGGGCCCCACGAGGGACCCCAAAAGAGGAGGATCAGGGCTGCTCTGTGCAAAACCATTATATATAGCAGGTAAGTATACCATGTTTGTTATTTAAAAAATAAAAACAGATCCTTTACAATCACTGTGTTACTTAACACATGCTTGTTCCAGGTCAGTGACTCGAAAAGTATTGAACCCAAAGAAAGCCAGGCAACTTGCATTTAAAAAAAAAAAGGGGTGGGGGGGTCACCAATGGCAGTCTGTATTTCTCCCCTGGACAGGTTTCCTTTCTTTTTTTTTTTTTCGGGTGGGGATGAAAACAAGGAACAGAATTAGATAAACTACCAGTCATCAAAATGGCTCACAGGGGGGCCGCTGCAGTAGACCTTAGCACACAGATCCTTTCAGGCTTAAGCCTCGTACACACAATCGGATTTCCATCGGACAAAAGCGTAGGACTTTTGTCCAAAGGGCGTTGGCCGTGAACTTGTCTTGCATACAAATAGCAAATAATTGTCGGCCAACAAACATATATCAGTGGTGTGCTATAGTAGATGTGGCTTTCGGGGGGGGGGGGGGGGGGGGGGGGGGGGGGGGGGCTGGACGTTCCCGGCAGGTTATGTAAGGGGCACAGACGTTTTCTGTTCTCTGTCCAGAACTGTGCGTCTCTCTGGGGCTCCCTCCTGTGCTTTGTTTGGGAGTAATTAAGCAGAAAATCCAAAATATAGAGGAGTGGAGGGGAGAGCGATGAGGAGGGACGGTCTGATTGACCTGTTCCCGGAAAAACAGAAGACCCGCAGTGGTTGGCTGCGCCAGCTGTACAGGGAAAAAACCCTCATTGAGAAAAGACTCTCAGCTCAATCATTGCATGGCAGGGAGGATGGGGGAAGACTGAAAAATGCAGGAACCCAGGGCAATCGACAAGATCCGGTTCAATAAACATTGATCAGTTTTCCTTGTTTAAGTAGCTGTGTACACAGGCATGTGGGATCAGGTTGTGCTTTGCTTTCATTGCTCCATAAGGCCTTGTTCATGCTGGCTTACTTAAAGGAACACTAAAGGTTCGTTTTTTATGTGATCAATTGATTGCTGTAAGCAAGAGCATTTAAATATCACTTACCTCGTTTTTCCTTTTGACCACCAAAATACAGTAATCCAGGTTTGAAAATGCCATTTCCTGTCTCTCCTCTTCTTGCTTTCCACCGGCATCTGAGAAGTTTTGCATGGTGGAAAGCAGAATGTGCTCACCCCCTCCCTATGACTACAGCCCTGCGTGAAGATGCTCTCTTATCCCTCACAGGCATGGAGGCTAAGCCTAATGGGAACTGTAGTTCCCATTAGGCCGTGATGTGGCAAGAATGAATGCGCACTGCAAACCAGGAAGTCAGTGAGAATAACGATTCAGGAGTGCTGGAGGTGGATAAAACGGCTCGATTTCAACAGGTATCAAACTAGTTATAATGCAAAACATTACTTTTTACTTTATCAGCTACTGTCAGACTTTAATTTAAGAGGAAAATATTTTTGTCTTTACAACCCCTTTAAGCACATGCAGGGCCGCCATCAGGGGGGTACAGGCAGTACACCTGTAAGGGGTCCGGAGGTCCCCAGATGGCAATCCCCTTAAAAAAAAAAAAAAGGACAATTTTTTTTTTAGAGGTCCGGAGGGGCCCGGAGGCCCACAGGGCCCCGGATGGCAACCCCCCCTTTTTTTAATATATTTTTATTTTAATTTTTATTAAAGGGCCAATTTATTGAATTTTTTTTAATAAATGTTTATTTATTTATTTTTACATATTTTTTTTATTTTTTTTTTATTAAAGGGCCCAGAGGTCCCAGATGGCAACCCCCCTTCTTTTGTAATTTCTTTTAAAAAAAATATTTGTATATATATATATATATATATATATATATATATATATATATATATATATTATTAAAGGGCCCAGAGCCCCAGATGGCAACCCCCCTTTTTAAAAAAAAAGATATATATATATATATATATATTTTTTTTATATTATATATATTATATCAATTCGCAACAGCCTAACGCTGTGTAAGGGGCCCCATAATTCCTGATGGCGGCCCTGAGCACGTGTGTTCAGTTCACCCAAGTGCAGGCAGTCCAAATGATGTCAATTGGTACGCAATGGCAGCTTCTGCCAGTTTGACATTCGTGTGGGTGCAGGTCCCCAAACGCAGACAATTGGGTTGATTTACTAAAACTGGAGAGTGCAAAATCTGCTGCAGCTCTGCATAGAAACCAATCAGCTTTCATTTTTTTTTTTTTTGTCAAAGCCAAATTGAACAAGCTGAAGTTAGAAGCCGATTGGTTTATAAGCAGAGCTGCACCAGACTCTACAGTTTTAGTAAGTCAGCCCCAGTGTGAGTTCAGGGTCAAGCACCAGCACCCATATGGATGTCAAATTTAGGTCCCTTTCACACTGGGGTGGGAGCCGCAGTGGCGGTATAGCGCCGCTAAAAATAGCGGCGCTATACCGTCAGATTTGCCGCGGGATTCGGCCGCTAGCGGTGCGGTATTAACCCCCGCTAGCGGCCGACAAAGGGTTAATACAGCCCGCAATGCACCTCTGCAGAGGCGCATTGCGGGCGGTATTGCCGCGGTTTCCCATTGTTTTAAATGGGAAGGAGCGGTATACATACCGCTCCTCTCACCGCTCCAAAGATGCTGCTGACAGGAGATTTTTTTCTCTCCTGCCAGTGCATCGCCTCCGGCTTTCACATCGAGGTTGCTGGGCAGGAGTTTTTCAGGCAGTAAAGCAGCGCTATTTTTAGCGCTGTACCGCCTGAAAAACTTCTCAGTGTGAAAGGGGTCTTAGCGCAGCGGCTGTGTCCATGCAGTCACTGGGTCTCATCTGACATGAATGGGACTGACTGCACACTGATGCCTGTAACACCTGTTCATCCCCGTACAGGCAAATAAGGTCCCGTGTACACTTGGGCTGCATTCACACCTGAGCGTAGCGTTTTCGGTCGTTTTTTTGTGTGTATTCGCGCATTTGCATACCGCGTCATCCGACGTTTTTGAACTTCGACGTTTTTTATTTTAGCCAATAGGAAAAATGATCATCTCTTTCATCACTTGTTGCTATGTTTGTAGATTTTTTTATCTTCTGCCTGGGTGAAATGTTCTATTGATTAAAGTGACAAAACGCCCGTAGCAAACGCTCGTTGTCGCGCAAGACGCTTGAATCGAGCGTTTCCATTACTTTCTATGGGAATACAAACGTTCTAAAAGGCCCAAATCCGCCCAATTCGCGAAACTTGTTTGAGCTTCAGGCGTTCGGCTTCAGGCGTTTTGGAGTGGAGATGTGAACCATCTCCAAAGAGAATAATGGATTTTTTCCCCTCTAGCGTTTTGGAGCTTCAGGCGACAAAACGCTCAGGTGTGAATGCGGCCTTAAAGGAGTTGTAAAGGAAAAAAAAAAATTCACCTAAATGCAATCTATGCCCCAACCCCCCCCCCCACCCCGAGCCCCCCCTTGTTTTACTTACCTGACCTATCGAAAGTCCTGCGCTCGGTCCCGAGATCCTTTTCGCCGCTCAGCGTGGCCGCTGATTGGCTAGAGCGGATGGATTGAGAGCAGCGCAGCCATTGGCTGGCGCTGCTGTCAATCACATCCAGTGACGTGGCGCGCAGCGGGGCGGGGCCGAGTGATACAGCGAGCGGCTATAGCCGCTCGCTGTATCACGGGAGTGCGCCCGCAAGGACTAATCACCATGCAAGCTCTCACATGAATGTGGTGAGTTCTTGCGGGGAGGTCCAGAGACAGCCGCCGAGGGACCCCAGAAGACGTGGATCGGGGCCACTCTGTGCAAAACGAACTGTACAGTGGAGGTAAGAATAACATGTTTGTTATTTTAAAGAAAAAACATTTTTTCCTTAAGAGCCGGTTCGCACAGCCGCGGCACGACTTTGGGGGCGACTCTGCAAGTCGTCCTGAAGACGACTTCAGAGGCGACCTGCAAAACAACTTCTGTATAGAAGTCAATGCAAGTCGCCCCGAGCCGCCCCGAAGTCGTACAGGAATATTTTTCTAAGTCGGAGCGACGCTCCCATTAGGACGGTTCCATTGCATTGAATGGGACACGACTAGTCAGGCGGCTGAGCTGCCTGACGAGTCGCCCCAGTGTGAACCGGCTCTTAGTAACCCTTTAAGTACACCCATAAGAGCCTACAAGCAAGTGTGAATACATGGCATTCCCATTCAAATGTACATCAGTCCTTCGTAAACAGTATCCAGCAAATTGGGGAGCTGCGGTGGCTCAACGCGATTGGCACTGCGCTGACAAGCCATTCACCTCTGCAGCTAGAGGTTCGGATGCCGGTCTCAGCTACATGTGAATTGAGTTTGGTGGTCTCAGCCCGCCTCCCGGTGGGTGTGCTATGCGAGGTAAGCCTGCTCTTAGTACGCCCACCCCCCTCCCACAAAGAACCACCACACTTACACGCACTCGAAATTGGGTTAACATGCACGCACTTTGACCACGCGGTCTCTAAAAAGAGAGGGGAAGGACTAACGGGGCTGGTTGAGCGGGCTAGATCCTCTCACTCCCTTATAGGGAGTCCCTCTGCCCCGTTGGGCTTCAAAGCGGAGCAGGTAGGGCGGGCTGTGTGGGAGGACCCCCTCACACACCCACCATTGCCACCCGGGGCATAGAGAAAGGTGGCAAATTGCCTCTGGGGGAGGCCTGCCTACTCCCAACTCCTGCAGTACGGCTCCTCTCTCGAGTACACACACAAAATACACTTTAAAAAAAAGAAAAAAAAACAGTATCCAGCAACACCTTAAAGATATATTCCAGATATTTTTTAATTTTTACATTGTTAAAAGGTTCCCGTTTAAAAAATAAATAAATAATAAATAAATAATAACAAGTGTTATACTTACCTCCACTGTGCAGCTCGTTTTGCACAGAGTGGCCCCGATCCACGTCTTCTAGGGTCCCTCGGTGGCTGTGTTGGCTCCTCCCCGCAAGAGCTAACCCCCTTCATGGGAGCTCTCTCCCATGGGGGTTCGTTCTTGCAGATGGGCTCCCGTGATACAGCCTGCAGCCCTGTCCCCCGCGTCATTGATTTGATTGACAGCAGCAGGAGCCAATGGCTGCGCTGCTATCAATCCATGAGGCGAGAAACCCGGCCGAGAAGCCATCGCGTTCACAGCGTGGGACTTTTGAGGGGTCAGGTAAGTAGACAGGGGCTCGTGGGGGGGGGGGGCACTAATCCTCGGATGTTTTTTCATCTTATTGCATAGAATGCATTAAGGTGAAATTTTTTTTACCTTTACAACCCCTTTAAGTTGATCCAGCTTGGACCAGTGTAAGTATGTACGTGTCATATCTGTGGCAAAAGGTGATAGCAACAAGGAAGGCAACCTTGTCAGAATAGACAGGGGAATGTATCTGATAGGTTCAAATGGCGGCTTTTGGAGGACAGACAGAACCAGATTGAGATCCCATGGCATCCTATGGAGCACACACGGACAGCAATGTGAGCAATGCCAGTGTACATGGAAGGTTTTGGCAGGCCAAGGCGTTTTAAGTGAACTTAGGCTTATGACCTTTGGCTGGGTTAATGCAGGATATGCTCTAAGGCAGGGATCCTCAAACTACGGCCCTCCAGCTGTTGTAGAACTACACATCCCATGATGCATTGTTACACACTGACATTAACAGACATGACTGGGCATGATGGGAATGGTAGTTCCTGAACAACTGGAGGGCCATAGTTTGAAGACCCATGGTGGAGGGCCACAGGTTCAGCACCCATGCTCTTCTAAGGCATGGGTGCTGAACCTGTGGCCCTCCAGCTGTTGCGAAACTACAAGTCCCATCATGCCTCTGCCTTTGGGATTCATGGTTGTTTAACTGACAGCTTTGCAATGCCTCAATGGGTTCCGCAACACCTGGGGGGGCCACAGGTTGAGCACCCATGCTCTAAGCAAGGCACATGCACCAGTTAAAGTGATACTATAGGTTACATTTTTAAATAAACAGACATGTCATACTTACCTCCACCGTGCAGTTCGTTTTGCACAGATCGGCCTCATCTGGGGTCCCACGGCGGCTTTTGCGGCTCCTTTCGCATTAGATAACCCCCTCTGGGGGAAGCTCTCTCCCGAGGGGGTTACCTTGCGGGCGCGCTCCCGTATCATACACTCGGCATCCATAGCCACCGAGTGTATGACTCGGCCCCGCCCAACGGGGGCTCAGGTAAGTAAAACGGGAAAATGCATTAAGGTAAAAAAAAACACAAGGGTTTACAACCCCTTTAAGATAGAGCTGGTATCCATAAGTTTAGGAGGAAAAATCAGCAAGTTTGCCGTCTGTACTGAGTCCTACAAAGGTATCATCCTCCTCTTCATGAAGTACAGAAGCAGTCAGAGTAAAGTCACAGAGAGGGCCAGATTCAGGTAGATCAGCGGATCTTTAGATCCACTCGATCTATCTGATTTAAGATCCGCTGCCGCAAGTTTGAGAGGCAAGTGGGTAATTCACAAACCACTTACCTCCAAACTTGCGGCGGCGGATCGTAAAACCCCCGGCGGAATTCAAATTCCGCGGCTAGGGGGAGTGTACTATTTAAATCAGGCGCGTTCCGGCGCCGATTTAAATGAGCATGCGCCGTCCGCGAAATTTCCCGGCGTGCATTGCTCCCGCTGACATCACTAGGACATCAGTGGTTTCGACGTGAGCGTAACTTGCGACGCGTGGGTTTCTGAATCGGCGTACGCAAACGACGTAAAAAAATTCAAACTCGACGCGGGAACGACGGCTATACCTAACATTGACTGCGCCTCATAGAAGCAGGGTAAGTATACGCCGGGAAAACCGCTACGGAAACATCGTAACAACACTGCGTCGGGTCCGCGTACGTTCGTGAATTTGCGTATCTCGCTGATTTACATATTATTCAGCGTAAATCAGCGGGAACGCCCCCCGCGCCATTTTCAAATTGAAAATAAGATCCGACGGTGTAACACTGTCAGATCTTAGCCATATCTATGCGTAACTGATCCTATGAATCAGGCGCATAGATACGACCAGTTTAAGTCAGAGATACGACGGCGTATCAGGAGATACACCGTCGTATCTCTTTGTGAATCTGGCCCAGAGACTCTGAGGGACAGGAAGATCAGGCCTGCTAGTGATCCCTGCAGCCTGAGGCCTTAAAAAGCACTGAATGCCTGTCCATAAATTGACATAGGTAAGAGGAGGTGGGTGTCATGGAAGGGGCTATGGAGGCAGTGAGCTGGGCTAGAAAAATCAGAACCCGTATGGAAGAACACAGTTTTAGTTGTGGATGAACCATAGCCCTGGACCAGCAACAGATCTGGCAAGCTGCAGGGTAAAAAAGAAAAAGTGTTTTAACGGCTACATAGAAGCTAGGAAAGCTTGCTAGAATCTTGAAAATAAACAAAATTAAAAAGGAAAAAAAAAACGTGATTGGCTTCTCTCATCCTTCCATTCTCCAAAGGACACTAGCAAAAAAACGCGGCTTTCTGGAAGTAGGAGGGGTTATACTGGGCTGCATATATCCAGTCTCCTGAAGGCAGCTGCATAACCCATGGGAGTGGGATCCGGTGTCTTGTAATGTAGGATTAAGAAATACAAATTCTCTAACCATGTTTGACTGTGTGATGCGAATGAACTGAATCAAAAGTGGAAACGCTGAAGGGAGAGAGATAATATATTAACATATTGTTTCCTGGGTGAAGGAAAAAGCAAGTAGTAGTGTAAATAACATCTAATAATATTGACCTGAGATGTCCTCGCCCCCTGACATGCCACATTTGGCATGTCATTTTTTTTGGGGGGGGGGGGGTGTTGACTTTTTTTGGCCGCCTAGGCAACTCCTTCTCTCGCCCTAGACAGCCCCTACCTGCCAGCGATCTTCTGGGACACGACACAGGTCCCAGAAGATCGGCTGGCCAATAGCAGAGCGCAGCGTGACTTGCGCATGCGCAGTGTGCGCCTGGCCATGAAGCTGTAAGCTGTCATGGCAGGGTGCCCACAGTTACTATGATGGCGCCGAGGAGGGGGGAGAGGAACAAGCCTCCGGACGGCCGCATCGCTGGACCATGGGGCTGGTAAGTGTCAGTTTATTAAAAAGCAGCAGCTATTCTTTTTGTAGCTGCTGACTTTTAACCACTTAAGACCCGGACCTTTATGCAGGTAAAGGACCTGGCCAGTTTTTGCGATTCGGCACTGCGTCACTTTAACTGACAATTGCTCAGTCGTGCGATGTGGCTCCCAAACAAAATTGGCGTCATTTTTTTCCCACAAATAGAACTTTCTTTTGGTGGTATTCGATCACCTCTTTGGTTTTTATTTTTTGCGCTAGAAACAAAAATAGAGCAACTTTTTGCTATAATAAAACTCCCCAAAAAAAGATATAAAAAAACATTTTTTTTCCTCAGTTTAGGACGATACGTATTCTTCTACCTATTTTTGGTAAAAAAAAAAAATCGCAATAAGCGTTTATCGATTGGTTTGCGCAGAATTTATAGCGTTTACAAAATAGGAGATAGTTTTATTGCATTTTTTTTTTTTTACTACTAATGGCGGTGATCAGCGATTTTTTTTCGTGACCGCGACATTATGGCGGACACGTCGGACAATTTTGACACATTTTTGGGACCATTGTCATTTTCACAGCAAAAAATGCTATAAAAATGCATTGTTTACTGTGAAAATGACAATTGCAGTTTGGGAGTTAACCACAAGGGGGCGCTGACGGGGTTAAGTGTGACCTCATATGTGTTTCTAACTGTAGGGGGGCGGGGCTGGACGTGTGACGTCATTGATCGGGTTTCCCTATATCAGGGAACACACGATCAATGACACTGCCAAAATGAAGAACAGGGAAGATGTGTTTACACACACCTCTCCTCGTTCTTCAGCTCCGGAGGACCGATCGCGGGACACCGGCGGCGATCGGGTCTGCGGGTCCAGTCACGGAGCTTCGGACCGAGTCGCCGGCGGCGCGCACGCACGACCCCACGGCTGGGCTTAAAGGGCCAGGGACAGGTACGTGAATGTGCCCAGCCATGCCATTCTGCCGACGTATATCGGCTTGAAGGGGTCCTTAAGTGGTTAATAAATGAAAAAAACGGATGGAACTCCGCTTTAAAGTGATTTTCCACAGAGAAGCTCAGATCCTCCTCTTCTCGGGTCCCTCTTCTGTGATCCTGGCCCCTCCCTCCAGTTGAGTGCCCCCCACAGCCAACAGCTTGCTATAGGGACACCGGAGCCGAGTCACAGCTCCGTGTATCCATTCACCCCCAACCCATCCCCTCTCCCCCCAATTGGCTAATTTACTTCGATTCACAGCCGTGGGAGCCAATGTCGCCAGCCAATTAGGAGGAGAGTCCTGGACGGCTAATGCCGTGTACACACAATTGGAAATTCCAACAAGAAAAGTCCGATGTGAGCTTTTGGTCAGAAATTCCGACCGTGTGTAGGCTCCAATGGAATTTTTCTGTCGGAATTTCCGCCCAAGAAAAATTTGAGAGCTGGTTCTCAAATTTTCAGACGGGAAAAGTTCTTGTCGGAAATTCCTATCGTCTGTATGCATTTCCGACTGAGAAAAATCCTACGCATGCTCGGAATCAAGTCGACGCATGCTCGTGTTTTACGTCACCACATTCTTGAAGGTCAGAATTTGGTGTGACCGTGGGTATGCAACACCAGTGTGAGCCAAAATTACGTCGGCAAAAAATCCATGGTTTTCTTGTCGGAATTTCCGATCGTGTGTACGCGGCATAAGACACTAATGGCCAATCGCTGGAGAGATGCCTTTACAACTCCTTTAACAAGAGCTCTGAAGCCATCATTGGGTGGGTATAAATCTGTTGGGCTGGTGGTCAGCAGTAGGACTCCTTGTGGAACCCTGGTTGAGAAACTGCTTTAATTTATTCTGCACTGATGGGATTATGCAATAAGGCAAAGCATAGTATCTCATAATAGCCAATCAGCACTCATGTTTATTTTCTTTGCTTCTCACTGCTCTTCTCAATGGCCGATTTATTGCTACATATCGTACAGTAAGGTATCTCAAATGATTTATATTATCATTTAAGTACTTGCAGGTACAAGGCGCTCTCAAAAGCTGATAACTGTCAAAATACCGTGGCCCAGATTCAGGTAGATCCGTGCAATATTTGCGTGGGCACAGGGCAACGAGTTTTGCTCTGCGCCCACGCAAATATTTTGAAATGCCCGCGATTCACGGAGCAGTAGCTCCGTAAATTGCGCGGGCGATATGCTAAACAGCCGGGCGTAAGGCTGCCTAATGTAAATGATCCCGCCGGGGGCGGGAATCATTTAAATTAGGCGCGCTCCCGCGCCGAGCGAACAGCGCATGCTCCGTCGGGAAACTTTCCCGACGTGCATTGCGGCAAATGACGTCGCAAGGACGTCATTTGCTTCTAAGTGAATGGCGTCCAGCGCCATTCACGAATCACTTACGTAACCGACGTGAAATTTAAATTTCACGAGCGGGAAGCGCAGCTATACTTTAGCATAGGTTGCCCCTGCTATAGCAGGAGCAACCTTGCGCTAAAGTCGCCGTACGGAAACTCCGTACCTTGCGTGCGCAGGGCCCGCGCAACTTTTGTGAATCGGTGGTAGTATGCAATTTGCATACTATACGCCGATCACAATGGCCGCGCCCCCTAGCGGCCAACGCAAGAATGCAGCCTGGGATATGAAGGCATAAGGAGGCTTATGTCTGTCACATCCTAGGCTGCAGTCGGTGTAACGAGGTTCCTGAATCAGGAGCACTCGTTACACCGGAGCAAGTAAGCCCTTGCGTCGCGCAACCGCTTCTTGAATCTGGGCCCAAGTATCTTTAGGTTGATGATGATCACAATGCACCGTATAAAAATGACAAGTATGTAATATAAGCGGATAATGATCACAGCACATTTATAAAAAAAATCACACCACACCCTATAAAGATATTGAATACCAATACCCCCCATAAGGTTATTGAATACCTATACCCCCCCCCCCCTCCATAAGGTTATTGAATATCTATGCCCCCCCTCCATAAGGTTATTGAATGCCTATACCCCCCCCCCCTCCATAAGGTTATTGAATGCCTATACCCCCCCCCTCCATAAGGTTATTGAATACCTATACCCCCCCTCCATAAGGTTATTGAATACCCCCCCCATAAGGTTATTGAATACCTATACCCCCCCATGACATGAGTGACTTTGGGTCAGGGGTTTGTGGGACTCAGCTTGCCCTGGAGAGTTCTAGAGGCTCCTTGCCCAGCTTCCCCAGGCCCTCTTATGCCTCGTACACACGGGCAAACACGTACGATGAAAACGGTCCGCCGGACCGTTTTCAGCGTACATGCCCGCCCGGAGATTTCTGTATGATGGCTGTACACACCATCATACAGAAATCCGCGCATACACGATACGCTGTGACGAGGCTGCGGCGACGTGCGCGGCCCTGGAAGTTCAATGCTTCCACGCATGCGTCAAAGTCATTCGACGCATGCGAGGGATGGTGGCCGCTCGGACATGTACGGTAAGTCTGTACAGACGACCGAACATGTCCGACGGGCAGGATTCCAGCGGGCATGTTTCTAAACATGTTTAGAAACATTTGTCCGCTCGAAAACGGTCTGGCGGGCAAATGTACGCTGGAATCCTGTCCGCTCGGCTGTACAGACGACCGAACATGTCTGCTGAAACTGGTCCGCGGTGTACGGTCGTGTGTACGGGGCCTTATGTGTAAATCATCCTGCATCTCTAATAGGGGTACAGGGTGAATTTGAACTCCAGTCTGATCTGTGCTAGTCAGACTCTCTTTACAGCAACATTAGAACCTTGTAAAATGTATATAATGTGTGCTGTTCCATGCTGTTGGACTCTTTTGCTGAGATCGTTTGGGGTGTGGTTATATTTTATTGTCTCTGTCGTTGGAGGAATCCCCCACCCCACAAGCTCTCCTTGCTGATTGGACAGTTTACCCCACCCTAAATTCCAAAGGGAGGGGTTATGGTCCTGAGAGGGATAGCTATTGTGTTCATGTGTGAAAATAAAGCAGTTTGTTTGCCACTCTACACTGAGGTGTTGTCTGGTGATCTTGGAAGGTGCTAGATCTGGACAGAGGAAGCATTGATGGCGGACCTAGATCTGTTTGAGGACAGAGGGTTTGTCACCCCCCCATAAGGATATTGAATACCTATATCCACCGATAATCACACTGTACGCTATAAAAAGTATTTATACACTGGTAAATGTATAAGGATTATAAATGTTGTACTCTGATAATAAAACACACAACACAGATTTGTATAAAGAGAATTTAATACTCCGCTCCCAGAGCACTACAGTATGTGTTTTTTTGGGGGAAAAAGAGGGGGTATATTAGTGATACCCTGAAACTAGAGTGGCGTCATGCTTAGTATTGGTTTTTAGTGTAGTATTCTCAATGTTTTTGAGAGACTATGAAAAGACAAAATGTCCAGGGAGATAGAATGAGGCCGAGACACATACACAGACAACAAGGAGATCGGAGTGAGATGTACATATTGTTTGGGTCCCCAAATTCCAGAAACAATAAATAAATCCTCCACAATAAGGGTGCGGGCGACAGGAGGTTTTTGGAGGGGGGTAAAACCTGATCTGTCAGAGGGAGGTCATCTGTCTTGCTTGCCTCTGTAGTGTTCATGAAAACGGTGTTGTGGGTAACCACCCCGCATCCCAACCCCTCACTTCCCACTTGGAGGTTTGTATGGCTCCAGTAGAAGGTTAGAGAATGTGTTCACGTTTTCTGCTCCCCTAACTTCATGCGGGAGGAGAGGGAGCTTCACGATGTGGAAATCTTCATACAGGTCCTCCATCTTAGATTGAATTAGAGAATGTTACAGGTAGAGAGAGAATAAATGAGGAGAGGTAGAATGAAAGAAAAAAAAAAATGAGAGAAGAGACAAGAGTAAGGAAGACGCAATGTTCTGTCTGTGGTAACACCTTAAATTGATTTTGACTATAGAGATCCAAACGATTAATTTATTTCATTTTTTTCCCCCCATTCTGTTGCATTATATATATATATATAAAAAAATAAAAAGGGCAACAGGGCGGCAATTTTTTTTTATATTTATATTAGGGATGTCCCGATACCGATATCAGTACCGATACCGAGCATTTCCCGAGTACTTGTACTCGGGGGAAATGCTCCGATGCTTCACCCGATACCTGTACAGTCAGGTGGTGGGGGGAGTTACAAGTCTTCTCAGTGTTGTCTTTTCCCCTGTGCCATCTTCTCGTCCCCCTCCATGCTGTGCTTCCCCTCGCCATCTTCTCTCCCCCTCCGTGCTGTGCTCTCCCCCGTGCCATCTTCTCGCCCCCCGTGCCGCCTTCTGTCCAACTCCGTGCTGTGCTCTCCCCTGTGCCATCTTCTCTCCCCCTGCCATCTTCTGTCCCCCTTCGTGCTTTGCTCCCCCCGTGCCATCTCCTCTCCCCTTGTGCCGTCTTCTGTCCCCCTCCGTGCTGTGCTCTCCCCCCCATGCCGTCTTCTCCCCCCTCAATCTGTCAGGAAGGAGAGCAGAGGTAGGAGCCACTAAACCCGGCTCCTACCTTTTCCGAATGAACCTGTGATTACAATGCTTAAATTTATGAATGGAGAGGAGCTTTCTCCATTCATTTCAGCTGAGGCTGCAGAGAAAGGGACTGGGGAATCTGTGTCCTTAGTCCCTTCCTCTGTCTCAAAGGGGAGATGTCAGAGGTCTATTAAGACCCACGATATCTCACCAAAGCCCCCCCAACAGGGCTGATTTAAAAAAAAAAAAAAAATTGCAATAAATAAATTTAAAAAATAAAATGTGAATAATAAATAAAGAAAAAAAAAAAAAAAAAACAACACACACAGACAATCCACTACAACCCCCCCCCCCCCCCTAAAAATAAATAAATAAAAAATCACTATATAAAAAAAAAAAAAAAGCCACGGTCACATGACATTAAAAACAAGTATCGGTAAGTACTTGAAAAAAAGTATCGGTACTTGTACTCGGTCTCAAAAAAGTGGTATCGGGACAACCCTAATTATATATATATATATACACACATATATATATACACATATATATATATATATATATATATATATATATATATATATACACACACACACACACACACACACACACATATATATATATATATATATATATATATATATATATATATATATATATATATATATATATATATATATATATATACACACACATATACATATACACACACACACACACACACACACACACACACACACACACACACACACACACACATAATTATTTTTTGCCGGTCTGTTGCATTTTATATAATATATGCAACAGAACAGAAAAAAATTATTATATATATATATAATTTTTAATCTCATAATATGCATAGATGCCCATCGGGTGTATCACTTTACGTTCTGATGACCGGATTCCCTTCTGTGTGTGTGGGCTGCACGGTCCAGTCACTTGTTTTGATTGGTAGATAACTCCTACATATACAGGGGAATCGCTGGTATGGCATTAGCTATGATTAAGCACCCATTTGTGGCATGAAACATGAAAGTTTTGCCATGTCTTGTTCCTCTGGGATTGATGCAACAAATCGCATGCCACATCGGCGGCTATTACTGACAATAGCACTGTCCGAATTAGTGCGACACAGACTTTGCGGCGCCATAGTGGTTCCCAAAAGTCGTTTCTGTACTACTTTTGGCGACTTCAGGGGTAATTTGAATAGACATCTGTGCATGAACCCGAACAGATGTCTGTGAAATCGCCCCCGAAGTCAGGCTGCATTGCCGGTGATCTGCCGAGCTAGTTCCGGCTATCGTGAAAGTTCCTGCGCAGGCGCAATGTGATCTGCCGAGATGGGTCCGGCTAATGGGAAAGTTCCTTCAAGGACTGCGCAGGCGCAAGCTTGCCGACGGAAATCTCTGAACCGCGGCCGGCATCCAGGGCGACGTGGATTTCGAGGTAAGTGGCCAGTCGGCCTCACGTGCTCGCTCCGCCTTCTGGCTCTTTTTTTAACATCCTCCAATCCACGGGGATGTTAAAGAATGAGCCTGGATGCCGGGCGAGGTTCGGAGATTTACGTCGGCAAGTTTGCGCCTGCGCAGTCCTTGAAGGAACATCCCCGTTAGGGGAACCTTAAGGACAAGTCACCGGTTTGAAATCATTCAGTTTACTCCCATGTACAAGTTAAAGCTGAACTCACACAATTTCAAACCCGCATCAGTGTGAACCTGGTCTAAAAGTCAGCAGCTACAAATAAACGCAAACTTATCTGTCCAAGGATCCAGCTTTGTCCTCTGGGACCTGTGATGTGTCCCAAAAGCCTAGGGGGGAGGGTCCAACTTTTGCTCAGATCGCAGTAGCAATCTGACCAGAAATAGGAGCGGGTACCTGTCAAAACTAGGTACAAGCACCCTCCGAAAAATGCCAAATGTGGCAGAGGATGTAAAAAAGTGGAACTTCTCCTTTTGAGTGAAGTTGCGCTATAATAAAAATCTGCACACATTGGTGTATTTTACATATAGGTTTAAATACACGGTGGCACAGAATGCCGATTAGCCTCACCCACTTTTAATCCTTTTACCCCTTACCCCCCACCTTTCACGCAACTGCAAATTATACGTTCTTCCCCCCCAAATACCCTTTTGGGAGAACTTCCCTGAAAAAAAATATTTTTTCACCAAAATTAGCATGATCATCTCAATGGTGCCCGAGGCCTTCTGGGATTCTCTTGCCAGAAATCTCAGGAGGCCTCACGGTGATGTACAGCACATACACTGCATCATGCCATCAGTAGGCTGGCTGCAACTACCAGGAAGACACAGCCAGCTCCTAGCGCAGTAGTCCCCAACCCTGTCCTCAGGGCCCACTAACAGGCCAGGTTTGCTAAATAACTGAAATACATCACAGGTGATATCATTTGCTGCTCAGTGATTGCAGGAACCTAGTCTGCATCTCCCCAAGGTAATACATAAAACCTGCCCTAAGCACAGAGTTGATGACCACTGTCCTAGAGCAGCGGTCATCAACCCTGTCCTCAGGGCCCACTAACAGGCCAGGTTTTATGTATTACCTTGGGGAGATGCAGACTAGAATACTGCAATCACTGAGCAGAAAATGATATCCCCTGTGATGTATTTCAGTTATCTTGCAAACCTGGCCTGTTAGTGGGCCCTGAGGACAGGAGTTGATGACCACTGATCTAGAGGACACAAGAGTGGCCTGGGTGAGCAGCAGCAAAACGGTGGGTTAGAACTCGATTCGCTGGGTGTCAACGCAAGTTTATGAAAAACTTCCCCCACATGGTGCGGATGAAGCCTTAGGCTGGGTTCACACTACTGCAAATTGGATGCAGGTTTCTCCACATCCAATTCGCAATAGCAGGAGGTTGTGACTGGCTCTCTATGGGGCCGATTCACACCGTTTCTCAGCAGCTCCGGTGCGTATAGCACAGGGGTCCTGCGTGTCTTTTGGTCCGTTTCGGGTCCAAATTAAATCGGACCTGAAGCGGACCAAAAGACACGCACTGGACTCCTGCTGTGAGCCACTGAGATCTACAGGGTGAGTAGAAGTGAGCAGCTTTAGTAGAAGTTTCTTTTAATACCAGGAAGGTCCTTCACCCTAATAACTTTACGCCTCATTTATGCAAATCATCGGCACCTTCTGATTTTTCCTATGTAAAAAAAATAGGATTTTTGTACTCACCGTAAAATCAATTTCTCTTTCGTTCATAGACGGACACAGCCTTCATTGACCTTAGGGTTATGCTTCTTCCTACCAGGAGATTTTCTCCTGGTAGGAAGAAGCATAACCCTAAGGTCAATGAAGGCTGTGTCCGTCTATGAACGAAAGAGAAATATGTACGTCCAATACCAGGATACTCCACCCATTTTCAGAGAAATGTAAGGTTTCTCTACCCCCCCCCCATTTTTATCTTGGAAGCTCCACCCACTCTTCAATTTAGAATGCTCATCCAATCTACCTTTTAATACCAGACAGTTCCAACACCTTTCCTATTATTACCAGCAAATTCCACACTTTGGCCAATTAATGGTTAAGGTCTTAACCCTTCCTTACCCTGTAGGCCGCTCCCTGCTGCACACACACACTTCCCCAATTATTACCAAGCCGCACTCCCCTCCCTTCAACTATAATAAAATAGATTTCCCTCTTACTACCCCCCCAATCGTCATTAGCATACCTGGTCTAGGTATTTTGACTGGATCTTGTGTCGGGCTTCACACATCCTGCATGGCTTCTCAGGTTCAGGAAACACCAGCTGGTTCACTATGATGTTATGAGTGTCTATTTTACATTTCGCCAACTCCTGGATCAATCGCTCGGTCTCATACAGGGACAGGAACTCAGCAATACAAACGCAGATAAACGTCGTCTGCTCCTGTATGGAGGGACATCATACCAGCTCGGTCAGCAATATTATTATTTATCAATGTGTATAGCAATAGAGGTAAATAAATAAAACCTTAACAAAGTTCAAATTGTATTATGTTAAAAAAAATAATGTACATTTAGGGCCAGATCCACGTAGCGCGGCGTAATTTTAGGCAGGCGTAGCGTATCATAGTTACGCTACGCCGCCGCTACTTTGAGAGGCAAGTGCTGTATTCACAAAGCACTTGCCTCTAAAGTTACGGTGGCGTAGCGTAAATCTCCCGGCGTAAGGGCGCGGAATTCAAATGATGAACAGGGGGGCGTGTTTTATGTAAAATAAGCTTGACCCCACGTAAATGACGCTTTTTTCGTACGGCGCGTGCTCAGTATCAAGTCGAATTTTCAAATTAAATTACGCCCGCTCAATGCCTAGACGACGTGAACGTAATTTACACAAAGCCCTATTCGCGAACATTTTACGCAAACGACGGAAAATTCGACGCTGGCCCGACGTCCATACTTAACATTGCGTATGCCTCATAGAGCAGGGGTAATGTTATGCCGAAAAAAGGCTTACGTAAACGACGTAAAAAAATGCGTCGGCGCACGTACATTTGTGGATTGGCGTATCTAGCTAATTTGCATACTCGACGCGGAAATCAACGGAAGCGCCACCTAGCGGCCAGCGTAAATATGCACCTTAGATCCAACGGCGTACCAAGACGTACGTCAGTCGGATCTAGCCCAGCTTCAGGCATTACTTGTTTTGTGGATACAAAACAAAGATACGCCGGAGCAACCTAGAGGTTACGCGGCGTATCAATAGATACGCCGACGTAACTTCTTCGTGGATCTGGGCCTTAGTGTTTAGCTTTTTCCCAAACATTAAAAATGGAACGTGTACAATACTGTATTTATGTCCATTTAACATTATATCCAAATAAAGGCCCTCAAAATTTTACTAAAATGTAGTGTCATCTAATACAATGTGTATGTACATACAGTGAGGGGGTGAAAAGGGTATTTAACCACTTCATTACTGGGCACTTAAACCCCCTTCCTGCCCAGACCAATTTTCAGCGCTGACGCATTTTGAATGACAATTGTGTCATAAAACACTGTACCCAAATTATATTTTTATCATTTTTTTCCCACAAATAGAGCTTTCTTTTGGTGGCATTTTATCATCTCTGCGATTTTTATTTTTTGCGCTATAAACAAAAAAAAAAAAAAAAAAAAGACAGAACATTTTGAATAAAAAAACACAATATTTTTTACTTTTTGTTATGATAATATCCCATTTTTTTTTTTTTTTTAAATGTCCTCGGTTTAGGCCGATACATATTCTTCTACATTTTTTTGTTAAAAAAAAAAAATAAGCGTAAATTGATTGGTTTGCGCAAAAGTTATAGCGCCTACAAAATAGATTTTTACGACTTATTTTTTACTAGTAATGGCGGCGATCTGGGATTTTTTTGTCAGGCCTGCGATATTGCGGCGGACATATCAGACACTTTTGACACAATTTTGGCACCATTCACATTTATACAGCGATCAGTGCTATAAAAATGCACTAATTACTGTATACAAGTGACTGGCAGGGAAGGGGTTAACACTAGGGGGTGAGGAAGGGGTTACATGTATTCCCTGGGTGTGTTCTAACTGTGTGTGGAGGGGGAACGACTGGCGGAGGTGACCGATGCTGTGTCCCTATGTACAAGGGACACCGCATCGGTCTCCTCTCCTCTGACAGCACGTGGAGCTCTGTGTTTACACACAGAGCTCCATGTCCCTGCTGTCACCGCCGATTGCGGGTATCCGGCGGACATCGCGGCCGCCATGCATGCGCATCGGCATCTCAGCGATGCGCCGGGCACAGTGTGGGGAATGCACATAAAAGGACGTCCAGGGACATCCACCCGGCAGTTGAGAGCCGCGCTGTGGACGTCTTTCGTCTATAGCGCGGCTCTCAAGTGGTTAATCCTCTGCCGATTTTGTATGTTTGCCCGCTGACAAAGAAATGAACAGTCTATAATTTTAATGGTAGGTTTATTTTAAACAATGAGAGACAGGACAAAAATATGTTTTGGAACTTCATTTCCCATAATGCTCATCTACACTGCAGAATGCACGAGTATCATGGGAAATGTAGTTCCAGAACATCCGGGGGTGCCAAGGTTCACCATCACTGTTTTCACATACCGGCAACTATGTTCATAGAGACGCACTGGATCCGATAACCTTCATACAGGGAGCCCCCCGGGTTACAAACAAGATCTGTTCTGTAGGTTTGTACTTAAGCTGATGTTGTATGCAAGTTGTAACAGGTAATATTTTTTAGGTGTGATGCCGCGTACACAACTGTTTTTCATGACGAGAATATTATAATTTTTTTTTTAAATTGGTCATTAACTGCTTGCCGACTAGCCGCCAGTTATACGGCGGCAGGTCAGCTCTGCTGGGCGAGATCACGTAGCTATACGTCATCTCGCCAAGCAGCCAATAGGGGCCCTCAACTCCCGTGCGCGATCGCCGCCGGGCACCCGCGATCGCTCGTTACAGAACCGGGTGCTGTGTGTGTAAACACACAGCTCCCGGTCCTGTCAGGGGAGAAATGCCTGACCGTCTGTTCATACAATGTATGAACAGCGATCAGTCATTTCCCCTAGTGAGGCCACCCCCCCTACAGTTAGAACACACCCAGGGAACATACTTAACTCCGCCCCCAGTGTTAACCCCTTCCTTGCCAGTGGCATTTTTATAGTAATCCAATGCATTTTTATAGCACTGATCGCTATAAAAATGCCAATGGTCCCAAAAATGTGTCAAAGGTGTCCGCCATAATGTCGCAGTACCGAAAAAAAAAAAAATTATTAATAAAAATGCCATAAAACTACCCCCTATTTTATAAACACTATAACTTTTGCGCAAACCAACCAATAAACGCTTATTGTGATTTTTTTTTTTTTACGAAAAATATGTATCGGCCTAAACTGGAGGAAAAAAAATAGCTTTTTTATATTTTTTGGGGGATATTTATTAAAGCAAAAAAAAAAAAAAATATTTTTTTTCAAAATTGTCGCTCTATTTTTGTTTATAGCGCAAAAACTAAAAACCACAGAGGTGATCAAATACCACCAAAAAAAAGATGCCAATTTTCAGTTAAAGACGCAATTGTCAGTTAAAGCGACGCAGTGCCGAATCGCAAAAAGTGCTCTGGTCTTTGACCAGCAATATGGTCCGGGGCTGAAGTGGTTAAAAATGATCATGTGTATGTATCAGAGCATTTTTCTCAACGTGAAAAATGGGCATTAAAAAATTTACAACATGCTCTAATTTTTCTCGTCGTGAAAAACGTGTACGCTTTAACGATGGCAAAAAACGCACATGCTCAGAAGCAGATTATGAGACGGGAGCACTCGTTCTGGTAAAACTAGTGTTTGTAATGGAGATAGCACATTCGTCACGCTGTAACAGACTGAAAAGCACGAAGACTGAAAAGCGCGAATCGTCTCTCACCAAACTTTTACCAACACGAAATCAGCAAAAGCAGGTGGCGCCATCCGAATGAAACTTCCCCTTTATAGTGCCGTCATACGTGTTGTACGTCACCGTTTTTTGTCCCCCCATGATCGTGTGTATGCAAGGCAGGCTTGACAAGAATCACGTAGAGAAAAACTTTGTTTTTTTCCATGACATTAAAAACGGTTGTGTGTACGCGGCATAACTCCAGCTAAAAAAATATTTTTTACGTTTTTTTGGATAGCATAGGGAAGGGTTAACACCCCTGTAACGTTTGTTTTGCCGTCTGTGCCCCTGTTCAGAAGATTTCACCTCACTTTCTGTCTCTGTGACAATTGTATTTTGAACATTTTGGGTTGTTGTGGAAACAAGGATTGGTGATAAAGCTTCAGCCGAGACACCCTTTTCCCATCATTACTCTGAGGCCCCGTACACACGACCGAACATGTCCGCTGAAACTGGTCCGCAGACCAGTTTCAGCGGACATGTTCGGTCGTCTGTACGTCCGACCGGGCAATTTTCTGGCAGAACGGACAGGTTTCCAGCAGACAAATGTTTCTTAGCATGCTAAGAAACATGTCCGCTGTAAGCCTGTCCGTCGGACATGTTCGGTCGTCTGTACAGACTCACCGGACATGTCCGCTTGGCCGAAAGCCCTCGCATGCGTCAAAGTGATTCGACGCATGCGTGGGAGCATTGACCTTCCAGGGTCGCGCACGTCACCGCGTATCCTGTACGCAGGGATTTTGGTTTGATGGTGTGTACAACCATCAGACCAAAATCCGGCAGCGGACATGTCCGATGAAAACGATCCGGCGGACCGTTTTCATCCGACAGTCCGTCCGTGTGTACGGGGCCTTACAGGAGTGAATTTCCCTTCCTAGGGGGAGATTTCCTCTCCCTTCATTTGTAAGTAAGTATTAGTTGTAGGTAGGTCGGTCGGTCGGATGTATGTATGTATGTATGTATGTATGCAACTCGGGGACTGCCTGTACTGTATTTTGGAACTGGATTTGTTGAGCAGCTCATCTTCTACTTGTCCTTACTGAAATTTTATAAAGATTTAAAAAAAAAAAAAAAAAAAAAAACACAAAACACACACACACAGCGGTACATATTTGCTGAAGATAATTAAGAACACTTTAAAGTAGAAGCCCACCCTAAAACTAAAATCCCTGCACCTACAGATGGCCACGATCTAACACTAACCTATCTAGCCCTGTAAAGAAGAAATCAGTATACATACCTTTTTTGCAGCCAATCCAACCCGATCCCACACTGAGCTGGCAGCTGCGGCTTCGCTGTATGGGCAGGTGCAGAGGACACGTCTGACAACGGAAGCGCCATAGTAACTCTACGGGCGACATCACTCCCCATTTATTTCACAGCCGTTGTCAGCGGTTTCCTCTGCAGAGCTTCCACCGCTGGAGATCAGGTCGAAACGGCTTCAGGAAAAGTTATGTATACTGATTTCTACTTTACAGGGCTAGATAGGTTAGTGTTAGATCATGGATAGCTGTATATGCAAGGATTTTAGTTTTAGGGTGGACTTACACTTTAAAGCGGGGGTTCACCCTAAAAACGATTTTCTAACATTACATCCAGCTCACTCTCTACATTCATAGTATGCCGGGTTTTTTTTTCTGTACATACCTCGTACAGCTATTTTCTTCCCCTGCTTCCGGGTCGGGACTCCCGCGGGAGTGGGCGTTCCCATCCAGCAGGTGATTGACGTGATGACAAAAACTACCTCACCCCGTCGCATAAGGAGCGTCACGTTTTGCCGAAAGAAGCCGAACGGCGAGTCGGCGCCTGCGCACCAACGTTTGGCTTCTTTCGGCAACTCGTGACGCTCCTTATGCGACGGGGGGAGGTAGTTTTTGTCATCACGTCAATCACCTGCTGGATAGAAATGCCCACCCCCTGCGGGAGTCCCGACCCGGAAGCCGGGGAAGAAAATAGCTGTACGAGGTATGTACAGAAAAAAAAAAAAAAAAACGGCATACTGTCAATGTAGAGAGTGAGCTGGATGTAATGTTAGAAAATCGTTTTTAGGGTGAACCCCCGCTTTAACCCATGACCTCAATCATAGCCACTGCTACAGATCTCACCGGGTCTTTGAACTGTTCGCTGACTGATCGGATGACGGGGAGAGTCTCTTCCAACTTGGAAGCAAGCTGGTCGGCGTTCATGTCCCCAAGTCCCAGCATGTTGCACATCTGAAGAGCAGAAAGACACAGAAGGAGAATGAAAAGAAAAACAAGTGGAATGTTGTGATTAAAGTGAAACATTATTGGTCCCAAGTCAATTTCATTTTGCTTTGGAAACTTCAAAGCCCAAATTTCTGAAAAAAAAAATCTTTCATTAGTAACAAAAAAATCTTGAACATTAAAAACACAAAAAAACATGACTTAGGGCTCTTTCACACGGGCGGCCCGTTCAGGTCTGCATGCCAGTTTTTTAGGCGGATCTGAACGGGCGCTCCGTGCTCCTCTATGGAGCCGCGGATGTCAGCGGTGACATGCCCGCTGACATCCGATCCGCCAAAGTGTGACGGAGAAAAAACCTACTTTTCCATCCGTCTGGCGGATCGGATGAACACGGACAGACGATCCCCCATCCCTGCACAGTGTGCAGGGACCGCCCTGTCATCCGCCGGCGCAGCGCGGATCAACGGAGCGATCCCCGCTGAGCAAGCGGAGGTTCACGGGGCAGATTATTACTGATCCGCCCAATGTGAAAGGGGCCAAAGTTTGCATGACCACTACCATTCCTCATTGTGTAACAGCTGCACAGTTTTGAACCAGGGAAAATAAAGAATTCTCAGCACATAGAATACAAGAAGAGCTTACCCTTCTGTGTTTTAGGCCGCTTTCACACTAGGGAGGCGTCGGCAGTAAAGCGTTGCTATTTTTAGCGGCGATTTACCGTCATTTTTGCGGAGGTATTTGGCCGCACTTTTAACCGCCGCTAGTGGCCGAAAAAGGGTTAAAACCACCCGACTTGTGAATGGGCGGCTGCTCTCTGGGATTACACACAGTTCCCAGAAAGCAGCGCGCCCCATTCACTAGAAGAAGATAGTCCGCGGTTACGGAAGAGGCAGATTACAGACTTCCGCATAGCAACAGGTATTTCGGGTGAGTACAAGAAAAAAATTTTTTTTATATATATATATATATATATATATATATATATATATATATATATATATATATATATATATATATATATATATATATATATTTCTTTGTGGAACTCCACTTTAATGTAACCATTAGTCAGATCTGGTGAAGAGGGTAAGCATATGCTCATTTCTTGCGACAGAGTAGAGTACTGTGATTTAGAGCAGTATTGAATTTAAAGCGGTCCTCCACCCTAAAGTGGAGTCCCGCTGATCGGAACCCTCCCCCCCTCCGGTGTCACTTTTGACACCTTTCAGGGGGGAGGGGGGTGCAGACACCTGTCTAAAGACAGGTATTTGCACCCACTTCCGGCCACACGATACGGGCGAAAGACGGGCATTCCGTCACATCCCGTCTGTCGCCCGTTGTGTGCTGGGAACACTCGGCTCCCAGCACACAGCGTGTGAGCCAATCGGCGGGCGCAGCGCGACTCGCGCATGCGCCGTAGGGAACCGGGCAGTGAAGCCGCAGCGCTTCACTTCCTGGTTCCCTCAGCGTGGATGGCGGGGGGAGCAGCAGAGTGACGAGCGATCGCTCGTGCTCTGCTGCGATCGGCGCTGGACTCCAGGACAGGTAAGTGTCCTATTATTAAAAGTCAGCAGCTGCAGTATTTGTAGCTGCTGACTTTTAATATTTTGTTCCCATGGCACATCCGCTTTAATCATTGAAAAACAACTGACAGGCTGCTCTGTACCGAGATGAAGTGAATCCTGTGTGCATATGCAGGAGTAATGTCATCACGGGCCTGGCCAATCAATCGTCCGGAGCGATTGAACCTGAAAGGAAAACCAGGCGAAGATAGAAGCACCCGGGACCAGCTGCAGCAGTGACAGCACAGCTGGAGGGCTGGTATGACAGGTCAGTCTGCCATGATGTGTTAATATATGGTAAGGAATAAACCTCCTGTGGGCCCATTAAGAAAAAATAAAAATTAACAGAGTTTAATACCGCTTTATTTAATATAGCCTAGTGAATAGAGAGGGGGTCTCACCTGGGAAATGAAGGGGCTGATCTGGTTTTTAATCTGCATCAACCTTCCCAGACCTCGCTCCACAATGGTTGGAAAGTTGAGGAGTCGTAACGTGTGCCCTGTAGGAGCCGTGTCAAAGACCACTACTGAGAAATTCATTCCTTTTACCAGCCTGAGAGGAACAGAGGAAACAGTATTTGTCACAAACCCACATAATGGACAGTAAAACCAAATTAATAAAAGAGGGGGCAGCATGCCTATTACACAGTGGGTGGAAAAAAAAAAAAAAAAAAGACATCCTGACTTCACTTGCTGCATTCTTGATTCAGGTTTTTGTATTGAAGCCCATTTCCCTCTGGACACCTAGAGTCTAATCTAGCTAGGACACGGACTTCCAATTCAAGATTAACAACCAGAATACAAATATCCACTGGCTTCCTGAGGATGCACAATGCGTGCAAAACGCGTTGAGATGCAGTAGCATGATTCGGACGTCAGATCCGGCCTCTCCCGATATGTCACGTCCTATAATTCGAACGCACACAGGCCCAAACTGCGGGAATGGCGGGGTGCATTGCTGTGAATGATCGCTGGCTCAACTAGGTGCCGATTCTGAGGGCACCATCAAATGTGAGTGAACCATTTTGTTTTTAATACAAAGATTTTGTGTTGTGATGTTGTGCAATGATGGCTTCTATTGTGGCTTTTTGACATCTTGTTGAGGACCCAACTGAAACTCCTGGGAGTATATGCTGCAATACCCATGACCATCGGAGGAAACTAATTAAGCAATATAGACCTCTTCGGGGGTCTTGGAGTTCTGGTGAGTGTACCTGTATGGTAGTGGGAAGAGCAAATCACAGTTTTGGAGTGTTTATTGAAAGTTACAGTGCATTACAGCATTTGTTTTATATGGACTGACACTTATGGTTAACACCAAATTAATTAATAGGACTGGCACTTCCAATTAAATTGGATTAATTTATATACACGTAGTGCGGCTCTTTCTATATATTTTTCAATTCAAGGTTAAGCCTCATCCTCTCCAGGCACTACTTCCAGCAACCAGCTGTGCATTTGGAGTGTGCACAATAGTGAGGGGGATACTAATATAAATATATATATATATTTTTTTTTTTTTACAATTATTTGTTTTACAAAAATAAAAAAAAATATATTTTTTAGGGATGTTACTGATCAAAATGTTTCTGTTCGATTAATCTTTTTTTTTATCGATTAATCGACTAATTTCGATTAATTATAAACGCACATACAGATTCAACTACTTTTAGCTGATCTCCTTGCAGGCTGATTCCCAGTGCAGCTACCAACCACTGGAAAAATGGATAGCAGGATACAAAAAACACACAAAGGCAGCGCTCGATGGGAATAGCATTAAAACTTTTATAGTCTTCAAGTAGGTAACCAAATAAATATTGCACTGGAGATAAAATTGATGTAGCTACATAAACTGTAAAAATGGTGCGAGTAATACCAAACGGTACCAAAAGCAGTCATAAAAACAACATGTAGCCAAGTATGATACTGGTATAAAAATTTGTACAACGATACCACTGCTGAATCCAGATGAGGAGAGGTTAACATCAGTCCGTCGGCATGTAGATGTCCCATGAAGGGAACTATCACAACTCCCAGTGGATGGTTGTAGAATCCCAGGTTGATAGAGGGAAGTGATAGAGGGAAGTGTAACAGCCCTTGCGTGTGGCAGATAATAAGGTCCCGCCGGCATGCAGATATGAAGGCACAGCAAAGGAGCCCTTCAGATGGACACGGCAAGCCCCGCCGGTGTCCGTGACGTTACTGGATCTCCGACGGAACTCCCTGAAGGCCCAGAAGCCGGCGGAGAGGTGAGTACCAATCAAAAGAATTTTAAATCGATCAAAAAAAATTAAAGATTAATCGATTAATTAAAAGTTAATTTGCACAGCCCTAATTATATATATATATATATATATATATATATATATATATATATATATATATATATATATATATATATATATATATATATATATATATATATATATATATATATATATATATATATATATATATATATATAATTTTTTTTTTTTTTACAAAAATATATATTTTTTTTAATTATTGCCATCACATGGGGGCAAACAAACCCCATTGTGATATAGCATTGGCATGTGACAGGTCCTCTTTATGGAGACATCTGGTGTTTCCCAATGTCTTACCTTCCCTCACAAGTAGTAAATGATTAGATGCATCCTTGACTACAGTAGCTGAGGAATGACAGCTGTGAACCTGGAAGTGATATAATATGTTGCTTCGGGGATCATTAGTCTTATGGGGGGGGGGGGGGAACGGGTGTTAACCTGATCACTTCCTGCTCTCAAAGTTACTACGGTTTACAGTAGTCCTGAGCTCTTCAGAGGAACAGGAGAGCCCAAGAACCACTGCGAACACTAGTGAGGAAGGGTTGGGGGGCTGGGGGAGATGGCACCTTTGGAGCCCTGTAAGAGTGATCACCAAAAAAAACAAGAATCAGTCGTAAAAATCAATACCAAGATCAAGGCTTTGGCAGCGATGAGGAAACAGTCAATTTTTTATCTTATTATAAGGCTCCATGCACACCGAAGCTGATAAAAGCTATAAAAAAATGCCAGTAGCTTTGCAGGGAGCCTTTCAACGTTTAGCGTTTTTGCAATAGCTTTAATCAGCGCTTTTCAGTGGATTCAAAAACGCAAAAAAATGCTGGCACCGGCGTTTTTAAGCGGTTTTGCGCGTTTTTCTGCGTTTTTTTCCTGCCAAAAAACGGCACTTTGAACGCAAATTTTCGGGCGTTCAGAAAAAAGCCAATAAACTCCAAAGCTCATTAACACTAAAAAAACACCCAGGTGTGCATGGGCACATAGGCTAACAAAGAGTTCAGTTTATGGCAGGGATCTGCAATTAGTGGACCTCCAGCTGTCGCAAAACTACAAGTCCCATCATGCCTCTGCCTCTCGGAGTCATGCTCGTGGCTGTCAGAGTCTCGCTATGCCTCATGGGATTTGTAGTTCTGCAACAGCTGGAGGTCCGCTAATTGCATATCCCTGGTTTATGGGCTTTAAAAAAAAAAAAAAAAAAGCCAAAACGCCAATAAACTGCAGTTTATCAGCTTCAGTGTGCATGGAGCCTTATTAGGAGCTCACAATATCTAATAATAAATTCTAAACCTGGTTAAGGGGCTTTACAAGAAAAGGATGGTTCCTTTAGTTGACTCATACCAAAGGAATGTTACTGCAACTGACCAAGTCCTTAAAAGGTCATAGTGTTGCTTACAGTGGGAGTTGACCATTTTCTTACATGAGGTCTATATAAAAAACGCACACACAGCTTGTAATACTTGTCTCATCTTCAGAGCTTGCAAGCATGCATATGTCTGTGGTCACCTGCGCCATGCCATATAACGTTAAAGTGTTACTAAACCCCGGACACTGCGTTCACTATATCTGTTCTCCCACAATACACAGACAATTCTTTTAGCAAATATAAATGGCTAAATACCTTTTCTCATCAGCAGTAAATGGCAGTCTTGTGGTTTCTATCAGTTCCTGGTAAAGCTTGCAGGAGGAGTTCTACTGCACTGAGCTCTTCTATGGGGCTTCAGGGCTACTGACCCTCTGTCTGGACAGTGCCGATTGGCCCTGTGCTCATCACATGTACTCTCCCAAGAAAACAAAACACCTCTCTAGCAATGCACACCAAACTGAGCATGTGCAGCTTGAAACCAAAGGCTGTCTTAGGCCCCTATCACACTTATACGACTTGTCCCACAATTTGTGATGGCAAAGTAGCATGACAAGTTGATTCCCATGATTTCCAATGACAACCATTCTAGTCGCTGCAGTACTTTGGTCCCATTTTGATGCCACTTACACAGCCATTCCCTGAAATCGCAGAAAAAAAAAAAAAATCACGTCAAAAAAAAAAAAAATCGCAGTAGTGTGAAAGGGGCCTTGATTCACACCTATGCATTTTAAGTGTTTTTTTCAGATTTGCACTACAAAACGTGTTCCATAGGAGACCATGTTAAATGGGCTGTAGTGCAAATCTGCAAAATGCACCAAAAATGCATATGTGTGAACATGGGCGTCCGCAGAATTTTTTTCAGGGGGGGGGGGGGGGGGCGCTTCGGCAGTGGCGATACGCAGTCGCATTAAACCCTTTCTTCTACCGCTAGCGGCCGAAATAGCGCAGCTAAAACGCTAGTAAAGCACTGCTTTTTAGCGGCGCTTTACCGATAAAATAGCTCTTGAGATAATTCAGCTTCCATGCCCATATAAATATAGTCTAGAGAATGTACAGACCCCCTCTCTTCAGCACAGATGTACCCCCCTTCAGCACATACCCCCCCCCCCCAATCTGCACAAACCCCCCATTCAGCACAAACCCCCCATTCAGCACAAACCCCCCATTCAGCACAAACCCCCCATTCAGCACAGACGGTCCCTCCCACTGCGTACACAAACACTGGAGGGGGAGGCGGCTTCACTCTGCTTGCTGTGCCTGTGTGACATCCGGCCCGGGATTGCTCAGACAGCCCGTGGCCGCGAGAGAAGGGGATGGTTGGTCAGGTGCAGTGGTGTCACCCCGCACCAGACCACCCCCCCCTTGCAACGCCACGGCCAGCAGCGTGCCTCTCTCTCTCTCCCTGTTCTAACCTGCCTGTCACCGTGGCACTGTCACTGCTTCAGTCGCGGAGGGGTGTCTTCACTCTTCAACACCTTCTCGATTCCAGGGGGGGTCAATTTCCCCCCCTTGCCCTATGGAGCGGACACCAATTGGTGTGAATCAAGCCTTATCCAGACTTGTCCAGGACGACAGTGCCGGAAAGGGAAGATCTGTGCATACAAGATCAAGCAGCCTTTTTACACAATGCAGAGGGTTCCACAGTGAGTATAACAAGCATGCTTCACTGCACATACAGACTGATTTTACTGTTGTGGGTTTGGTATGCTGACAGCTAGGTCTCTGTTTTAGATTTTTGCTCACCTCATCACCTCCGCATAACTCATAGCCTCATCTATTCCAGGAAAGGCACTCATGGCTTCCTGCATCATCTTCTTGCCCATGCTAAGCATGTTGTCCTCCTCAAATATCTCGTCTGGCAGCTCAGCCACTCCCAGGCTGGGATCAATCTCCTGCATACACAGGACACAATGAGTTATACAAAAGGTTCTTCATGGGTAGAAAACAGGGGAACAGAATTATTTTAACCACAATAACAATATATATATATATATATATATATATATATATATATATATATATATATATATATATATATATATATATATATATATACACACACACACATATACATACATACATACATACATACATACATACATACATACATACATACATACATACATACATACATATATATATATATATATATATATATATATATATATATATATATATATATATATATATATATATATATATATATATATATATATAGTACAGACCAAAAGTTTGGACACACCTTCTCATTCAAAGAGTTTTCTTTATTTTCATGACTATGAAAATTGTAGATTCACACTGAAGGCATCAAAACTATGAATGAACACATGTGGAATTATACATAACAAAAAAGTGTGAAAGAACTGAAAATATATTTCATATTCTAGGTTCTTCAAAGTAGCCACCTTTTGCTTTGATTACTGCTTGGCACACTCTTGGCATTCTCTTGATGAGCTTCAAGAGGTAGTCCCCTGGCGCAGCACCCCATCCCTCTCCTTCTTGGTCAAATAGCCCTTACACAGCAGCCTGGAGGTGTGTTTGGGGTCATTGTCCTGTTGAAAAATAAATGATGGTCTAACTAAACGCAAACCGGATGGAATAGCATGCCGCTGCAAGATGCTGTGGTAGCCATGCTGGTTCAGTATGCCTTTAATTTTGAATAAATCCCCAACAGTGTCACCAGCAAAGCACCCCCACACCATCACACCTCCTCCTCCATGCTTCACAGTGGGAACCAGGCATGTAGAGTCCATCCGTTCACCTTTTCTGCGTCGCACAAAGACACGGGGGTTGGAACCAAAGATCTCAAGTTTGGACTCATCAGACCAAAGTACAGACTTCCACTGGTCTAATGTCCATTCCTTGTGTTCTTTAGCCCAAACAAGTCTCTTCTGCTTGTTGCCTTTCTTTAGCAGTGGTTTCCTAGCAGATATTCTACCATGAAGGCCTGATTCACACAGTCTCCTCTTACCAGTTCTAGAGATGTGTCTGCTGCAAAAGGTGGCTACTATGAAGAACCTAGAATATGAAATATATTTTCAGTTGTTTCACACTTTTTTGTTATGTATAATTCCACATGTGTTCATTCATAGTTTGTTTTAGGAGCGATGATTACAGGGGGATATTCATGAACAAAATGCTGACCAGCCTTCTGGTACTGCCTGGTGGAAGGGTACCCTGCACACTCCATAGGAGACTGACAGAACAGAGAAGGCCCTCATAAGAGTCGGGCAATGTCCATAGCATTGGAATGCATTTTTATTTCCTACTCAAGGGAAAGATGGAAAATGTGAGCCGTGTCCTATACTGTCTTCACATTAGACAGGAGAGTCTGCTCACCATAGCAAAGAGATTATCATAGCCGCGCACTTTCGTAGGGACCTTGGAAAACTTCTGGTCGAAGGCGTCGGAGATGTTATGGGCGGGGTCTGTGGAAATGATCAGCACGCTTTCCCGAATCCGAGACAACTGCACTGCCAGGCTACAGCTGTGGGGCACAGACAAAAGATATTGGTTACTTTCTCACCCTTATAACAGAGTGTGCACCCATGTCATAGGATTACATTTATCAAGGCTACATATCCCATCATTCCTAGAGCCAGCGTACACATGTGCCTTAGCAACCCTGTGTGTCCTCGCATGCGTGTCCCTTGTGCCTTTCTATCCTGTGTGTCCATAGATGTGTGCCTTTGCAAGTGTTCCCCATGTGGCCCAGTATCCCTGTGTGTCTTTGCATGTGTGCCTCAGTATCTCGGTGTGTTATTGTATGTGTGTCGCTGCATGTATGTCCCATGTGCCTCGGGATCCTTGTGAGTGCTTGCATGTGTATCAAGTGTGCCTTTGTATCACTTTGTGTTCTTGCGTGCGTGTCTGTGTGCCTCGGTATCCCCGTGTGTCCTTGCCCCTGCGTGTGTCCTTGCGCCTGGGTACGCCCGTGTGTCCTTGCGCCTGGCTATCCCCGTGTGTCCTTGCGCCTGTGCCTCGATATCCCCGTGTGTCCTTGAGCCTGGGTATCCCCGTGTGTCCTTGAGCCTGGGTATCCCCGTGTGTCCTTGAGCCTCGGTATCCCCGTGTGTCCTTGAGCCTCGGTATCCCCGTGTGTCCTTGAGCCTCGGTATCCCCGTGTGTCCTTGAGCCTCGGTATCCCCGTGTGTCCTTGCGCCTGTGCCTCAGTATCCCTTTGTGACATGGTCAGTCTGTAATCACTTACAACAACCCTGCAAGTTTATCTCTTATATCTGATTCACTTACTGCCCTAATTGTCATCCTCAGTCAGTGTCTCGGACTTGGATATGCCATAGTGGTTGGGCCCTTACCCCCTCATTACTTACACTTTATTTTCTTACTTTTATCTACTTTGTATTTCTGCTTTTGTCTTGCTTACTTTCTCAGTTTCACAATATGGAGGTCAACCATCAGATTTTCATCCATTAGCTCGGTTGCCACCATCCTACAATACCAAGTAACAATGGTATAGATAGGCAGTACTTATATTACTTGTTCTAACATTGATGTCGTTCATATCCTCTGTATAGGTTTGCTTTTGAAACACAACCTTGTAGCTACTTGACTGTACAGTACATCCAGAAAGTATTCACAGCGCTTCACTTTTTCCACATTTTGTGACGCTACAGCCTTATTTCAAAATAGATTTTCCCTCACAATTCTACAAACAATACCCCCTAAATGACAACGAGAAAAAAAGTTTGTTTGAACTCTTGGCACCAATTACAGCCTCAAGTCTTTCTGAGTATGATGCTACAAGCTTGACACACCTATTTCTGGGAAGTTTCTCCCATTCTTTTTTGCAGGACCTCTCAAGCTCCATCAGATTAGATGGGGAGCGTCGGTGCACAGCCATTTTCAGATATCTCCAGGGTTCAAGTCTGGGCCACTCAAGAACATGCACAGAGTTGTCCTGTAGCCACTCTTTTGTTATCTTGGCTGCATGCTTAAGGTCGTTGTCATGTTGGAAGATGAACCTTGACCCCAGTGCGAGGTCCAAAGCGCTCTGGAGCAGGTCTTCATCAAGGATGTCTCTGTACATTGCTGCATTCATCCTTCCCTCTATCCTGACTAGTCTCCCAGTCTCTACCGCTGATAACCACCCCCACAGCATGATGCTGCCACCACCATGCTTCACTATAGGGATGGTATTGGCCGGGTGATGAATGGTGCCTGGTTTCCTTCAGACATGACGCTTGCCATTCAGGTCAGAGTTCAATCTTTGTTTCATCAGACAGAGAATTTTGTTTCTCATGGTCCGAGAATCCTTCAGGTGCCTTTTGTAAAACTCCAGGCGGGCTGTCATGTGCCTTTTACTGAGGAGTGGCTTCCGTCTGGCCACTCTACCATGCAGGCTGATTGGTGGAGAGCTGCAGAGGCGATTGTTGTTCTAGAAGGTTCTCCTCTCTCCACAGAAAAACACTGGAGCTCTGTCAGATTGACCATCGGGTTCTTGGTCACCTCCCTGACTAAGGCCCTTCTTCCCGATCGCTCAGTGTAGCCGGGTGGCCTACTTTAGGAAAAGTCCTGGTGGTTCCAACCTTCTTCCATTTATGAATGGAGACCACTGTGGTCATTGGGACCTTCAATGCTGCAGACATTTTTCTGTACCCTTCCCCAGATCTGTGCCTCAGTACAATCTTGACTCGGAGGTCTACAGACAATTCCTTGGACTTCATGGCTTGGTTTGTGCTCTGACATGCACTGATAACTGTGGGACCTTCTATAGACAGGTGTGTGCCTTTCCAAATCACGTCCAATCAACTGTATTTACAACAGGTGGACTCCAATCAAATCGTAGAAACATCTCAATCGTGATCAGTGGAAAAAAGATGCGCCTGAGCTAAATTTTGAGCGTCATGGCAAAGGCTGTGAATACTTATGTACATGGGATTTTATTTAACCACTTCCATACCAGGCACTTACGCACCTTCCCGCCCAAGCCAATTTTCAGCGCTGTCGCACTTTGAATGGCAATTGCGCGGTCATGCTACACTGTACCCAAACAAAATTGGCATCCTTTTTCCCCCACAAATAGAGCTTTCTTTTGGTGGTATTTGATCACCTCTGCGATTTTTTTCTTTGCGCAACAACTAAAAAAAGACTGAAAATTTGGAAAAAAAAAATTACGTTTTTATTTTTTTCTGTTCATTTTTTTTGTAAATAAGTACGTTTTCTCTTTCAATTACGGGCACTGATGGGCACCGATGATGTAGTACTGACGGGCACAGATGAGGTGGCACTGATTGGCGGCGCTAGTATGCGGCACTGATGGGCACTCATAGGCGGCACTCATAGGCGGCACTGATGGATGGCACAGATGGGCACTGATAGGTGGGCACTGGGCATGGATGGGCACTGTGGGGTGGCACTGATGGACACTGTGGGGCGGCACTGATTTACACATGTTGTTAGTCAGTGCCCATTTGTGGGCACTGATTGGCATCTTTTTTATTTTTTAATGCTTTTTTTTTTTCCCCCCCAGACTTTTTTTTTGTCCTTCCCTGGTGGTCCAGTGTGGCGATCCGAGGGGGGGCTGCACTGATAAACAATCAGTGCGAACCCCCCCTGTCAGGAGAGCCGCCGATCGGCTCTCCTCAGACGCGAGTGAGGAAGAGCCATCAACGGCTCTTCCTGTTTACATCGTGATCAGCCGTGATTGGACACGGCTGATCACGTGGCAAAGAGCCCCCGCCGGAGGCTCTTTACCGAGATCGGAGATGCAGGGTGTCAGACTGACACCCCGCATCACCGGTCGCCGCGCTGCGCGCCCCCACAGGCGCGCGCGACATGAAATCCTGCAGGACGTCCAGTCAGGATTTCAAAACCACTTCCCGGACGTAAATCGCCTATAAGCCGGGCGGGAAGTGGTTAATAAACCTGCAAAGATTTCAAACAAACGTCTTTCACGTTGTCATTATGAGGTATCGTTTGTAGAATTTTTAGGAAAATAATTAATTTACTCCATTTTGGAATAAGGCTGTAATATAACAAAATGTGGAAAAAGTGAAGCGCTGTGAATACTTCCCGGATGCACTGCATCTATACGGCCTTATTTCACTCTCATTTGGATGAAGGAGATGGTCTTGTTAGGTACTTTCCAAAGTGAAAAGAGAATCAATGTGTTCTAGGTTTTATTATGTGACCCATTGTCACTTGTGTATCTCTATTACTATTATGATGGCCGCATAGATAGATCACAGCCTGCTGTACTTTCTTTACATTTTATGTATAAGACTAAATAAAGAGATACAAAATGTAAAGGAAATTACCTTCTCCCCTCCCTTGCATTGCAGTGATTGGCCGATCAGGCCCAAGCATGCATGCTGGGAGGAGGGGAGATGGTCTCATGATCCCCTATAATGACAGTGCTGAGAAGACACGTAGCAGGGGAGTGTTGGTGGATGGGCCTTCAAGAGAACCTGTCTTTGTGAATGAGTACAAGTCCCAGCATGTCCTGACCACCCCATATAAGAGGGTCCCCCAATCTCCCATAATTCCCCGACCACCCCATATAAGAGGGTCCCCCAATCTCCCATAATTCCCTGACCACCCCATATAAGAGGGTCCCCCAATCTGCCAGAATTCCCTGACCACCCCATATAAGAGGGTCCCCCAATCTCCCAGAATTCCCTGACCACCCAATATAAGAGGGTCCACCAATCTCCCAGCATGTCCTGACCACCCCATATAAGAGGGTCCCCCCAATCTCCCAGAATTCCCTGACCACCCCATATAAAAAGGATCCCCCAATCTCCCAGAATTCCCTGACCACCCCATATAAAAAGGATCCCCCAATCTTCCAGAATTCCCTGACCACCCCATATAAAAAGGATCCCCCAATCTTCCAGAATTCCCCGACCACCCCATATAAGAGGATCCCCCAATCTCCCAGAATTCCCCGACCACCCCATATAAGAGGGTCCCCCAATCTCCCATAATTCCCTGACCACCCCATATAAGAGGGTCCCCCAAGCTCCCAGAATTCCCTGACCACCCCATATAAGAGGGTCCCCCAATCTCCCATAATTCCCCGACCACCCCATATAAGAGGGTCCCCCAATCTCCCATAATTCCCCGACCACCCCATATAAGAGGATCCCCCAATCTCCCAGAATTCCCCGACCACCCCATATAAGAGGGTCCCCCAATCTCCCAGCATGTCCTGACCACCCCATATAAGAGGGTCACCCAATCTCCCAGAATTCCCCGACCACCCCATATAAGAGGGTCCCCCAATCTCCCAGCATGTCCTGACCACCCCATATAAGAGGGTCACCCAATCTCCCAGAATTCCCTGACCACCCCATATAAGAGGGTCCCCCAATCTCCCATAATTCCCCGACCACCCCATATAAGAGGGTCCCCCAATCTCCCATAATTCCCCGACCACCCCATATAAGAGGGTCACCCAATCTCCCAGAATTCCCCGACCACCCCATATAAGAGGGTCCCCCAATCTCCCAGCATGTCCTGACCACCCCATATAAGAGGGTCCCCCAAGCTCCCAGAATTCCCTGACCACCCCATATAAGAGGGTCCCCCAATCTCCCATAATTCCCCGACCACCCCATATAAGAGGGTCCCCCAATCTCCCATAATTCCCCGACCACCCCATATAAGAGGATCCCCCAATCTCCCAGAATTCCCCGACCACCCCATATAAGAGGGTCCCCCAATCTCCCAGCATGTCCTGACCACCCCATATAAGAGGGTCCCCCAATCTCCCAGAATTCCCCGACCACCCCATATAAGAGGGTCCCCCAATCTCCCAGCATGTCCTGACCACCCCATATAAGAGGGTCACCCAATCTCCCAGAATTCCCCGACCACCCCATATAAGAGGGTCCCCCAATCTCCCAGCATGTCCTGACCACCCCATATAAGAGGGTCACCCAATCTCCCAGAATTCCCTGACCACCCCATATAAGAGGGTCCCCCAATCTCCCCTGACCACCCCATATAAGAGGGTCCCCCAATCTCCCATAATTCCCTGACCACCCCATATATGAGGATCTCCCAGAATTCCCTGACCACCCCATATAAGAGGGTCCCCCAATCTCCCAGAATTCCCTGACCACCCCATATAAGAGGATCCCCCAATCTCCCAGCATGTCCTGGCCACCCCATATAAGAGGGTGGCACAAACTTCCAGCATGCCCTGACAATCTAGGACTTGTAGTCCCACCACATCTGGCAAAGCACAGACCCCTTAGAATAAGGCCAGCAGATGTTGCTAGGGAAACCCAATCAGACACCCCTCCTACACAGATAGTTTCTCCCCCCTCCCGAGGTGCTGAGTTGGTACAGTCCACCTACACCCATCTCCTGCCTGGCCTACGCAGTACAGGCCGCGCCGTTCACCTGCACGTGGTCTTGCCCACTCCGCCCTTCCCTCCTACAAAGATCCAGCGGAGGGAGCGCTGCTCTATCACGTTGAGCAGGGTAGGCTCCAGCGGCTCTACATCTGGGGCATCCTCAAACTCTTCATCTACCGGCGCAGCCATCTTCAGTCCGACTCACGTGACCACAGACAGCCAATCCGCACAGAGCCCGCACCACATCACACAGAGAAGGGAGGCCCCGCCTCAGCTGTCACCAATCCCGAAACCTCCCTGACGCTGAGTGGCCGGGAGACACGCCAATCAATGTCATTCTCCTCATTTACATAAGCGGCGTCCTATTGGTGGACTGCACGGCGCTTCTAATACAGGATTTGCTGGAAGTGCTCATTGGGCACGCCAGAGAAACACGCCCAGATGCGTCTCGCAGTCAATCGTCTGATTGGATTTGTGCCTGCAAAAGCAGCGTACCGATTGGCTATCTTTCCTGACAATCTCCTCTCCTCGGCGCCGCTTGTCGTTACGTAGCGTCCTCGTACGTAAGCCGCCATTGGCTGTTGCTCGCCAGTCACCGATTCTGCGTAAGTCTAGAAATTTCTTCTTGCGGGTTTACCGCTGTCCGCCATCTTGGAAAAGCTTTCCCGCCGGTTATCCCGAGTTGAACGTTGCGGCCTAGAGACCGGGGCGGCTGTGGCGGAGTGTCAGTGAGGTCCGGAGGCCCCGGGATGGCAGAGGAGAGCCCACGACCGGAGTCCGGAGAGGACAGCGAGGGGGAGGCAGCCGCAGAGGCCCCGGCGTTAATGAAGAAGGAGACTCCGCCGGAGTCCGAGGACAGTACCGAGGAGGAGGAGGCCAAGGCCACCCCCGAACCCCCACCACCGCCGCACGAGGAGGGGAAGGCGCAGCAGAAGGCCTCACCCTCCCCCACCGCGCCCCAGCCTCTCCAACCCACACCACCGGCCCTCCCCATCACCATGCCGGCCTACCCCGCCTACTACACCCCCGCCGCGGCTCCGGCCTTCCCCTCCACCACCCCCGGAGTCAACGTCTTCGCCAACGACGGCAGCTTCATGGAGCTCTTCAAGAAGAAGATGGAGCAAGGCCCGGCCGGGAGCAAAGAGGAGGCCGCACCGGAGGAGAAGAAACCCCCCGAGCCCGAGAAGAGGAAGCCCATCAGCTTTGTAAGATGCCCGGGGAGTCATTATTGAGATTTACACCCCCCCTTCCCTCCATTGTACTGATTTCATCATCGATATCCCACATATTGGGTTGTCACCGGAAACAGGAAGTGAGGGGAAATCTCCCCAAATGGGGACATTCGTTCTGGGCATATCCTCCTGACTTCCTGTTTTGGCTATGGGACAGGAAGTGAGGGGAGATCTTCCAATGGGGACATTCGTTCTGGGCATATCCTCCTGACTTCCTGTTTTGGCTATGGGACAGGAAGTGAGGGGAGATCTTCCAATGGGGACATTCGTTCTGGGCATATCCTCCTGACTTCCTGTTTTGGCTATGGGACAGGAAGTGAGGAGAGATCTTCCAATGGGGACATTAGTTCTGGGGATATCCTCCTGTTTTAGCTATGGGATAGGAAGTGAGGGGAAACCTTTCAATGGGGGACATTAGTTCTGGGGATATCCTCCTGACTTCCTGTTTTGGCTATGGAGCAGGAAGTGAGGGGAGATCTTCCAATGGGGACATTAGTTCTGGGGATAGCCTCCTGACTTCCTGTTTTGGCTATGGGACAGGAAGTGAGGGGAGATCTGTCACTGGGGACATTAGTTCTGGGGATATCCTCCTGACTTCCTGTTTTGGCTATGGGGCAGGAAGTGAGGGGAAACCTTCCAATGGGAACATTAGTTCTGGGGATATCTTCCTGACTTCCTGTTTTAGCTATGGGACAGGAAGTGAGGGGAAACCTTCCAATGGGGACATTAGTTCTGGGGATATCTTCCTGACTTCCTGTTTTAGCTATGGGACAGGAAGTGAGGGGAAACCTTCCAATGGGAACATTAGTTCTGGGGATATCCTCCTGACTTCCTGTTTTGGCTATGGGACAGTAAGTGAGAAGAGATCTTCCAATGGGGACATTAGTTCTGGGGATATCTTCCTGACTTCCTGTTTTAGCTATGGGACAGGAAGTGAGGGGAAACCTTCCAATGGGAACATTAGTTTTGGGGATATCCTCCTGACTTTCTGTTTTGGCTATGGGACAGGAAGTGAGGGGAGATCTTCCAATGGGGACATTAGTTCTGGGGATATCCTCCTGACTTCCTGTTTTGGCTATGGGACAGGAAGTGAGGGGAGATCTTCCAATGGGGGGGCACGTGTTCTGATTAGTGATTAGCAAGTCGCGGGTGCAATCTCAGGCTCCTGCAGACATTCAGCAGAGCTGTCTCCTTGTAGAATAAGGCAGTTACCAGAAGATAGGAAGAATTGGTGAGCTACTAGAGTGCTCACCCGCGCCCTTGTAGTTCATTGAGAACTACAAACCGTCAGCTGCAATAGATGATGGTTGTTGTAGTTTTCATTCATAAGAAACTATGAATGTGGGCGGAGCCCCCGTAGGGCTGCGCTGTTGTCAAATTGTGACCACTGGTGCAGGGAGATAATCCGCTGTAACCTGGGGGGGAGGTTGCAGATACTACCACATGTTACACCCTAAGACTCTTTTCCCACTGAAGGTATTTTGGTGCTAAAAATATCGCCTGTAAAGCGTCTGAAAAACGTCTTTCAATGCTCCCAGGTGTAAAAGCCTAAGTGCTTTCACACTGGGGCGCTGCACTGGCAGGATGTTGAGTCCTGCAAGCAGCATCTTTGGGGCTGTGAAGGAGCGCTGTATACACCCCTCCTCCAACGCCCCTGCCCATTGAAATTAACCACTTAAGCCCCGGACCTTTAGACAGCTAAATGCCCAGGCCATGTTTTGTGATTCGGCACTGCGTCGCTTTAACAGACAATTGCGCGGTTGTGCGATGTGGCTCCCAAACAAAATTGGCGTCCTTTTTTTCCCACAAATAGAGCTTTCTTTTGGTGGTATTTGATCACCTCTACGGTTTTTATTTTTTGCGCTATAAACAAAAATAGAGCGACAGTTTTAAAAAAAATTCAATATTTTTTTCTTTTTTTTTGCTATAATAAATATCCCCCAAAAATATATATAAAAAACTTTTTTTCCTCAGTTTAGGCCGATACGTATTCTTCTACCTATTTTTGGTATAAAAAAATCGCAATAAGCGTTTATCGGTTGGTTTGCGCCAAATTTTTAGCGTTTACAAAATAGAGGATAGTTTTATTGCATTTTTAAAAAAAAAAAAATTTTTTTTTTTTTTTTTTTTTTTTTTTACTACTAATGGCGGCGATCAGTTTTTTTTTTTTTTTGTGACTGCGACATTATGGCGGACACTTTGGACAATTTTGACATATTTTTGGGACCATTGTCCTTTTCACAGCAAAAAATGCATTTAAATTGCATTCTTTATTGTGAAAATGACAGTTGCAGTTTGGGAGTTAACCACAGGGGGGCGCTGAAGGAGTTATGTTTCACCTAATGTGTGTTTACAACTGTAGAGGGGTGTGGCTGTAGGTGTGACGTCATCAATTGTGTCTCCCTATAAAAGGGATCACACGATCGATGACGCCGCCACAGTGAAGCACGGGGAAGCCGTGTTTACATATGGCGCTCCCCGTTCTTCAGCTCCGGGGAGCGATCGCGAGGGGGGCGGCTAGAAACGAATAGCCGCGCCGTCGTCCCGGATCGCTCCCACACGATTTCCGACCGCCGCATGTACCGGGGGGGGGGGGGTGGTCCCGGTCGGACCCGCTCGGACCCGCGGAAAGGCAGGGATGTACAGGGATGTACATGTACGCCCATCTGCCTGTAGGTGCCATTCTGTGGACATACATATACATGCGGCGGTCGTTAAGCGATTAAAGCGAGTTTCTCCATAGAAGTCAATGGAAACGAAAATAATTTGTTCCACATTAACTTCTATGGCATGCAGTACCGTATGTGGTCGGGGGGGGGGGGGGCCGGAAAGGCTCGGCCAGCTCGACTGAACTTGGGGAAAGGCTCGGGAACGGAGTATTTCTGATTGGCTCGACTCCAGCGCTCTCGCACCTCTGGCCAAATGTGGTATTGCACACCGCTGTGGCTTGAATCCTGCTAGTTTTACGAGACATTTGCAAACCGAGTCAGAATAAAAAAAAAAAATTCTCGTATTGCGAAACGCTCGTTAACTGCGTTGCTCACAATCCGAGGTTTCACTGTATATAAGGGATAGTTAAACTCTGGGGGTTTTGGAGACATTGCCCACATCCCTAATAAGTCATAGAAGCAGCAAAACAAGAACCCTTTGGCGGGACTTTGAAAGGCAATGAATCCCAAAAATTGTGTATGTAGACAATTTAAAATGTAATTGAAGTTTAATAATACAAACTTGCCAAACTTTTTCATGTATCTGTTTTTTTGTATCACAAGTTATATGATGTGTATCCACATGAAATCATAACAAACCACTTAAAAGATTCTACGTCATTCCTCTTCATCAGAACGTGCTATAGGGGTTTATGATATCTACAATCCAAGATACAGTAAGTTCAAAATTTCGCTCGCTCTCTCTTTTGTAATGTTTCACTTTGTACAAGAGTGATATAAGTTTAAAGTGGTTGTAAACCCTTTACAACCACTTTATGCTACCGTTAAGGCTTACCTGTAGCTACCCAGGACATCTCCTGCACGGTTTAGGACTTATCCCCTGCATGTCAATGGCACCTTTGTGCCGTTGCTTCAGTCCATGTGCCGTTACCGGCGGATCCTGCGTCATGCGACTCCGGACAATCGCAGCACCGTAGCTGCAATACCTGTAAGTAAGCCCCAGGAGAGATGCCGGAGTGGGGGGACGAGGACCGATGCGGGGGCTTCGATCTGAGGTAGTATGCTATGCAGGTGTGTGTGTTGTGTGTATTTTTTTTTTTTATATATATATATATATATATATATATATATATATATATATATATATATATATATATATATATATATATATAATTTTATTGGGGGTTTACAACCACTTTAAGTGGTTTGTTGCAATTTCATATGGATACACATCATTGAACTTGATACCAAACTTTTTCATGCATCTATGTTTTTAGACTTTGTATTATTAGTTTTAAACAATTATTGTCTACATGCACAATTTTTTGGATTCATTGCCCTTCAAAGTCCCGCCAGAGGCTTCTTGTTTGCTGCTTCATTGCTTGCAAATCAATTTAGCAGCAGCGCTACACAAGCGCTATTAACCCTTTCTTTGTCCACTAGCGGGGGTTAAAAGTGCTTTTTTTACCCACGGCAGGCGGCTCAGTGTGAAAGGGCTCTAAAAATGTTAATGGTCAAAATTTGACAAATCTCCTCTTCCATCGCACCCATCTATTAGCCGGCTTCCTCGGGTGCGTTGAATGCAAGATCTTGTGGAGCCCAGGATAGTACTACTTGTTCCTCCACAGGAGCCTGGATGGTCAGTTAGCGATGTGGTTAATTTTTAGCAATAGCCAAGTTGGCCAAGCTAGGGCAACATTTTAGTTTGTGTGGGGAAGGTATAGCATATGTATGTATGGGGAAGGTATAGCATATGTATGTATGGGGAAGGTATAGCATATGTATGTATTAAGGGCCAGGTTCATTATAATATGGACTCTTAAAACAAAGGTGCAAGCTGTCCTTTGGGGTTTGACCGATGTGTGTGTGTAGTTGTGTGCATGCTAATTGGGAGAGTCCCTGTTCATATTCAGCTGACCTGCAAAGGCTTTAGCACCCCGCAGCTGGGATATATAGAAGGGGAGTGTGGTGAGTTGTTTGGTTTCTTAAGCATTGCAGTTGGGGAGTGTCTTGTGCCTGTCTAACTGAGGCCTCCCTTATATTCTGTTATATAGAGGGACTCAGAGAGGCTGCAAGGGCTCGTATAACGGTTGCAGTCTTCTGTTCCTTCCACCCCCAGGTGGGCAGGCGTAGAGGAGGGGCGAAGCTGGCCCTGAAGACTGGCCTGGTAGCCAAGAAGCCAAAGACGGACGAGGAAGAGGTAAGAAGCTTCTACTTTTGCATGTCCATGCTTCACATTTGAAAGAACAGTTGGAATGTGGTAACCGGTGTTATACCTGTTTGTGAAACCCAATCATTTACATTTTTGTGTTGCCTGGATGTGATGCACAATGCTAATGCCTGATCTCCTCTGAGGGTCATTGTATTCATACTGTCTGATCCAGGAAGCCCAACACTTGCAGGTTTTTTTTTGCAATACAAAGGCAAATGTATAAAAGCTGTGTAAAATTTCCCCATTACACTTTCCAGCTAATCAAAAAAAAATAAGACTGTGGCTTGGTATGCCCAATTCTGTGTATTATTCAGTAAAACATCTACCAGTTTAAAATAATAATAAAAAATAAATACATTTTTAGCTACTAAATGGAAATTTACTCAACTGTTCTCCAGCGTTCCATGAGCTCCACTGTGGCTGCTGACATCTTTAGCCCAGCGGCTTCTGGGTGCCGAGATAAGGTCACTACTGCATGTGCGCTGTAGCTCGGTCAGAGTGGCAATGCAAGCAATCTTACATTGAGCTTTTTAAAGCGGAGTTCCACCAAAAAGTCAAACTTCCGCTTTAAGTACTCCTTGCCCCCTGACATGGCGTGTCATTTTTAGTGGGACTTCCTGTCCCAGTTCCTGCTTCCTTTTTTGGCTGCCTATATGGCGAGTCCTCTCGCCCTAGGCGGCCCATTCCTGCCGGTGATATTCTGGGACACAACACAGGTCCCAGAAAATCGGCTGGCCAATAGCAGAGCACAGCGGGTCTCGTGCCCGGCCATGGAGCTGTAAGTTGTCGTGGCCGAGTATCTAACTATGGGATATTTTATAGCCATGTGTGTACAACCACACTCCAGAAGCCAACATTTCTCTGCATTGCTGCAGGGTCTCTGTGTTCTGACTGTTGAACGTTTATAAACCATAATTACTCTGAACATCCGTCCTGAATGCTTTTTTTTTTTTTTTTTCCCCCAAAAAATTCAAAACTCAACTGTCTAGAAATTGCTATAAACGACCCTGTGTACATGTACTAATAAGATAACATAGAGGAGAGTTCAGAGGCAGCTGAAAAAACACCCAACTGCTCCTAAACGTCTGTTTATCAGCAGTAGTGTACATATAGCCTTATTGTAACATATTTATAACCCCTACCCATAATAGAATTAAAATCTCTTCTATGAAAAAATCCACATAAACAATGAACAGGCTGCACCCAGAATACTTCATGAATGGGTACTAATCTGCTAGTAAACAAATCTTGCTGAAAATAGGCTTTCCTTAAAAGAACTGAATCTGACTTAAAGGATAAGTTCACCTCTCACAACTTAGGACTGGCTCCTGCTTCCCTGCTTTGACAGCTAGTTGGGGCTAGCTTTAACAATAAAAAAAAAAAGTGGCTGTGCGCAGCTCCTCTCGCCTGTTGTCATCACTCATTCATGGTGTCCCTTAAATGTCCTGGCCGCCTTAGTGGCTGTTGGCTTGCAGCTTTCAATGAACTACTGCAGCACTGTGGTAGTTTATTGTTTCTTGTCTGCGTATATTGGCTTGCTCATATGAGGTACTAGCAAGCGCATACACTGACATTTCTGCAGGAGACCTGCATGGCATCAGCGGTCTGCTGATTACTGGTGCAATGCTTTACAATACCTACAAGCTCCTGCAACAAAAAATAAGTGCACCCCTTGTGTGTGGTGTTTTTTTTTTTTTTTTGTCAAAAGGAGAACGTATCCTTTAACGTGGGAATTGAATTTTGATCTGCATGTGTGGTCCTCCTGTTTGACAGAAGTTGACTTTTGTGGCGTGGTCACGTTAGAACACTTTAGTCGACCACCAGCTGCAGTCGCTGATCAGTGTATTCTAGCAGAGAGTCCAGCTGTCTGAATACAATGTTGCAGAAGTTAGGCTTTCTCCATCCACTTTGCTTGTGTGGCTGGGGGAATCCCTCTCTTTTTTTTTTCTCCCCCCCCCCCCTTTTTTTTTTTTTTTTTTTTTTCACCATGTATATCCAGCTTTGATACACTAAGCATCTTCTAAGGGAGTCCCGCTTATTATACCTCGTTTTAAAAATCATTCATTAATTGTGCCTCACTGTAATATACCACTCTCCTTTTTTTTTTTCTCCAGGTTGTCGTACAGAAAGGAGGGGCTTGGGCACAGTACATGGCCGAAGTTAAAAAATACAAAGCCCATCAGTGCAGTGATGATGACAAAACCCGACCGCTTGTCAAATAACAAAGAAAAATGTATGGACTTGTGCCGAGTGAATTTAGGGGGTGGCTTTGGATTCCCAAACCCAAGAGTAATTCTTTCCCAACACCAGCTGCATATACTGCAGGATCCTTCTGCTGTCCCCCCAAATGTCACCTTGGAGTGTATATTGTTGATCTGTTTTGGACTTGCTAATTTTACCATGGAGAGAAGAGACTTTCCTAGTGGGTGCTAAAATGCTGTGCTGGTGAAATGCTCACTCCTCAAAGAGGATGCTTTCCCTTACCTGGACTCTTGGAGCACCTTGTTTCCCCCCTAACCTGTCTGCTGCTGCAGAATGGAGGAATATAAACTTTTGTTTTTTATATGTGTTGTGGGCATGACTTCTTTCACTTTATGTTTGTAACAACGCTTGCATTCAGATCAATATCAATGTAGAATGTTGCCCTGTGAAATGAAAGGCAACCTGACCCCAATTATATTCCCATCCTAACCTTTTTTTTTTCTATAGTTTCCATGTAGGCTGGGTTCATACTTGCCGCGGCTTGCAGCAGGGAGTCGGTGCGTCCCTGTTTCGCTGTTTCAGGTGCTAATCATCAGGTCTGAAATGTTGCCTGAATTTGGACCTGAAACAAAGCCAAAGATGCAGAGGACCCTTTTTCAGTGCAGACCGCGGCCACCCCGGAGATGTGTAAACCGGCTCCATTGAAACCGGTCACACTCTCCTGTAATGCGAATTGAATGCGGAAAAAATACGCAACCAATTCGCAGGTTACTTTTGGGCTAAAAATAGCGCCTGAAACACCCCCCCCCCCCCCTGCAGTCCTAGTTTGAAAGCCAGAGTGCTTTCACGCTGGTGTGATGCGTTGGCGGCATCTTTAGGGCGGTGAAGGAGCGGTGTATACACCGCTCCTGCCCGTTGAAATGAATGGGCACCGCTGCCAAAGTGCCTCGGCAGCTGTGCTACACGGGCGCATTAAATCATTTTATTCTACCACTAGCGGGGTTAAAAGCTCCTAGCTAGCGGGTGAATAGTGCCACTAAAATGACGGTAAATCGCCACTAAAACTAGCAGCGTTTTACCATCACTGCCCACCCATCCCAGTGTGAAAGCAGCCTTACCACAAGCTGCATAGTATCCATTCACCACAGTTGTAGCTTCTGGAACATGATTGGCAGCCTAGTCCTCTCTGCTACAAGGACTGCCAAATAACGCTCCAATGTAGAGGAATTGTACCCCAAAGTCTGCTGGAAGACCAGCACTACTGCAAGTGTTCATGTCTTCAGTACCCCACAGTGTTCAGTTGTTGTTTTTTCCGGCAAAATTTAGGTCACTACTATGTAGTAACATAGCAGCCAGCAGGGGGACATGTGCAGTACCCCACAGGGGGACATGTTATCTGTTACTCGGAAGTTTTGGGTAGCCGTGGTGCTAGTAGACTTCCACCGTAAGTATTCTGCTGCAGCTGGCTGTAAGTGGTGTGTTTTTTTATTATTTTTGAGATGTAATCAGGAATATTTAGGCTCACCCTCTAGGCCCACAAAACTAGGGTGCTTAGTTTGTACAAGGCTGCCTCAGAACCTCCAGACTTTTGGGGTTCTGGGACATCACATGAATTTTAATGCAATACTCCCAGCCTCTTCTAACCCTACCCTTGTTCCTAGTTACACGAAACAAGTTATCCTGTAATGTATGAAATCCAGATTGGATCTGTAGCAGGTTGTGCTGAAGAAATTGCCTGTGTAGGGACAGGCCCTGGGTTATTCTTTTCCCATTATACTTGTTCTCTAATTCATGCAAAAATAAATCTCTTCTCTACCATGAGTGTTTAGTACAAAAATGTAAATCACTACAGGGATCTTTACACCATGTTCTTCTGCACCTTTTCATGGAAATGGTGAACTGTTATTTTGAAAATCATTACTCAACATTTATTTACTAATGAGACCTGATCACCACCTTGAACCTCTTAAAGCGGTAGAAAATAAAATTAAACACCCAGCAAGCATAAGACCACTATGATTTGTAAACACAGGGATAGACTAGACTCGTAGCAGGTTTGTGCAGCTTGTTTTCCCTATTTCTGTTCATCTTTGCGGCTGCTTTTTAAATCTTTCTGCGTTTGTACTTTCACCTTTTCAGTATGTAAATGACAGAATCTTGCGCATGCACAATGAATGAGAACCAAGCTTTGCTTTCATGTAAAACCCGGCAATAGAATGTGTCGTCGCCTTGCTCTCTTTACACACTCCCTGTGACGGATCTAATCACATGGGATGTTTTACAACGTTATGAATGGTCAGCATAACTACACAGTGTTTCAATCCTGCAAGAGTTCTGACGGAGGCATGGCATGTAAATGCACAGACTGGCGGCACGATGAGTGTGCCCTCAATTTGGGGGGGGGAATGGACATGTGCGAGCGACATCATTGACAGAAACATTGGGTTATATCTCCTAAATGGCTCAAGTTGAAATACTGTTAAATCCACCTACTTGTAAGTGATTTAATACTACTTTACATGGCATACAGTTGCCCAGGAAAAAATATTATATAGGATTTATATTGCACCAACAGCTTGTGCGGTGCTTTACAATATGAGGACAGACAGTACAATTCAATATAGGAGGAATTAAAAGGCCCTGCTTGTTAGAGTTTACAGTCTAGTAGCTGGATTCAGAGACGCCGCCGCAACTTTAAGGTAGCGTATCGTATTTACGCTACGCCGCCTTAAGTCAGAGAGGCAAGTACTGTATTCACAAAGTACTTGCCTCCTAACTTATGGCGGCCGGCGTAAGCGCGCCTAATTCAAATGAGGTTGGGGGGGTGTGTTTTATGTTAATTACTCGTGATTGACGTTTTTACGAACGGCACATGCGCCGTCCGTGTACATATCCCAGTGTGCATTGCTCCAAAGTACGCCGCAAGGACGTATTGGTTTCGACGTGAACGTAAATTACGTCCAGCCCCATTCACAGACGACTTACGCAAACAACGTAAAATGTTTAAATTTCGATGCGGGATCGATGGCCATACTTAACATTGACTACGCCTCCTAGAGGGCAGCTTTATCTTTACGCGGCGTATCTCTTATGGAAATGGCGTATCTTTACTGCGACGGGCGTACGTTCGTGAATCGGCGTATCTAGTCATTTACATATTCTATGCCGAACTCAACGGAAGCGCCACCTAGCGGCCAGCCTAAAAATTACACTTTAAGATACGATGGCGTAGGAGACTTGCACCGCTCGTATCTTAGCCTAATTTAAGCGTATCTGGTTTCCAGAATACGCTTAAATTAACACCGGTGTAGATTCAGAGTTACGCCGGCGTAACTCTCTATGAATCTGGCTATAGGAGTTTACTACCGCTTTAAAGCGGGAGTTCACCCATTTATTAAATTTTTCCCCTTAGATTCCTGCTCGTTTTGTCTAGGGGAATCGGCTATTTGTTTTAAAATATGACCTGTACTTACCGTTTTCGAGATGCATCTTCTTCCGTCGCTTCCGGGTATGGGTCTTCGGGAGCGGGCGTTCCTTCTTGATTGACAGTCTTCCGAGAGGCTTCCGACGATCGCATCCATCGCGTCACTCGTAGCCGAAAGAAGCCGAACGTCGGTGCGGCTCTATACTGCGCCTGCGCACCGACGTTCGGCTTCTTTCGGAAAATCGTGACGCGATGGATGCGACCGTCGGAAGCCTCTCGGAAGACTGTCAATCAAGAAGGAACGCCCAGTCCCGCAGCCCATACCCGGAAGCGACGGAGAGGATGCATCTCGTAAACGGTAAGTACGGATCATATTTTAAAACAATTAGCCGATTCCCCTAGAGAAAACGAGCAGGAATCTAAGGGGAGAAAGTGCTCTCTGAGGGTGAACCTCCGCTTTAAGCTGGCAACAGTGAGAAGTGCCAAAACACTTCTGGAAGTGTCCTGATTGAGGGGTTCCTGCTGTTCACACTCTCTCCCCCTCGCTGTTACCAATCTTTGCTCCAAGCACAGCCTTGCATAATCTGTACTGTGAACAGGAGCAGAGCCGTGTCATTTGAATGACAGACCATTGCTTTTGTCAAAGACAAGAGGGTATCCACTAACTGCAAACTGTGTTTTTGCAACATGTAGACTGCAATGCATGTCTACTGGTGGTGATAGAGTTAACATTGGAAGTCAAACTTGAGTTGAAAGTGCTTAGGACGGTCTTTTAAGGCCCGTACACACGATCGGATATTCCGACAACTATTGTGTGATGGACCTGTTTTGTCGGATAATCCGACCATCTGTATGCTTCATCGGACAACTGTTGTCAGAATTTTTGACAAAAAATGTGCCATACGCTTGAATTTTCCGAAACAAATGTTGGATGTGCACGACAAAATGTGTTCTGTCGGATTATCTGATCGCGTGTACACAAATCCGTCGGACTAAAATCCAAAGTACAAACACGCATGCTCCCAACCAATGCTAACCATAAGACAACATTAGCAGAAATTGCCAAAAGGGTGGCGGTAAAGAGCAGAAAAAAGACATGTCGTTTTGTGAATGTTGGCTGAAAAAGATCTGCCGTCTGTATGCAGAACAAGTTGACAGTCAACGCCCTTTGGAAAAAAATCCACGGATTCGTCCGATGGAAATCCGATCGTCTGTATGAGGCTTTAGACTTACCCTGAGGCATAGAAATGAAAATACCATGGAGAATACACAAGTTTTTTTCACCTGTACAATCATGATGTCTACAGTGTTTACATAATTATTTCCGAATTCACATACAATGTGTGTTTTCATTTTGCTTAATGTCATTTCATTAAACTGGAGGGTTCTCTGTTTGCTCAAGTCTTCCTATTTTTAATACATTTGTTATGAAACTACATTCCATACTTTAGTTGCGTAAGGTTTATTTTTTTAGCAGTTGTTTACAGTGGAAAGACAGGGATTGTTGGCGACTACACAAATGTTGGCATGCTCTCCTAGCTCAGCATTGGCAGAAATTCAGGTTGCATTCCGCTAAAAACTTTTTTTTGTTTTTTTCTTCTTCTTTTAAATAACTTTTATTGCAACAATCGTATGGTTTCCAAAAACAGGATCCTTCTACTGGGTAAAACGTTTACTTTGATACGTTTCACTTGGTTCAGGAAATATCCTTCATCATAAGACCTGAACAGCGGTGAAATGCGTCAGCTGAAGATATGTTCAGACAGAAGAGATTGTGCATTGTAAGCCATGCTATTGTAGAAAGCTGACTGGGGGAGGGGGACGGAAGGTTTTAGCAGTGTAACCTGAATTTATGTCTGTGTGTAGTGAGGAGGAAGAGAATTGTTGATCTGAGCATCTGTGGCTAAGTGTGCGCTATATACCGTATTTATCTGGCTATAACGCGCCCCGGCGTATAGCGCGCACCCCTGAACTTGAAGGAAAATTCCTGAAAAAAAAATACTTAGTTTGGATGCCCGTCGTCCATTGGCGGTCTCGTCCGGTCCTGCGGCCATCGTGGTGTCCTCCCCGCTTCCGGCGCTGTGTTCGAACCACTGCACCGACATATACCGAGCGCAGTACACTCAGGTATAGTCGGGCCGGCTCCTCTCGCGTAAAGGATGTACAGGACGTAACCGCGAGAGGAGCCGAGCCTGCCCGACTATACCCGAGTGTACTGCGCTCGGTATATGTCGGCGCAGTGGTTCAAACACAGCGCGGGTATCGGCGTACATCGCGCACCCACGATTTTTCACGAATTTTCAGGGCAAAAAAGTGCGTGGTATACGCCGATAAATACGGTAGTTCCTTCCTAGAGTGATATCGTCTCTCCTAGCTCAGCACTGACAAAATGACTTGAATTGCTGCTCTATACAGAACATTTAAACTGATACGTTCACCTTACGTAACATGTTGCACCCATATTTAGTGTGTAACATGTTACTAACTGACTAATTTCGATGTACTTTTAGGAGATCTTAGTTTTACTTACAGGTATAGGCTTTCCTGTAGGTAAAATTAGCAAACAGGGTTTACAACCTGTTTAAAAGAAACGCAGCCGCGCAGGGCTCTTCCTCCACTCTGAATGAGAGAACTACAACTCCCTACAGCCATTGTGGCTTGTAGTTCTCAATGAACTACCAGGGAGATGATGATCACCCTTGATTGCTCATTGAATCTACCTGTCAGGCTGGGTTCACACTACTACACTACTTTCATCCTACTTTGATCTGCTACATTGGTCCTACACTGATCCTACATTGGTCCTACATCCATCCTACTTTCATGAACAGGATACTACTTTGGTCCGACTTCAATGATATTCAATGGGCCTGAAGTAGGATCAATGTAGGACCAAAAGTAGTACAGGGAGCATTTTCAAAGTCGGACCGACTTGTGTAGGACACTACAAGACGCTCTCATAGGGAAACATTGAACACAGAGCAAAGTAGGATGAAAGTAGTGTAGTAGTGTGAACCCAGCCTCATTCAGTAAATGCCTACTTGTATGCTGTAGGGACTGACAGGCTACAGGAGCCTGAGATTGTACCCCTGATCTGATTATCATGAGTGCAGCTTTATAGGCTCCTGATAATAAAAACATATTTTGTTTTATAAAGGTGAACTTATCCTTTTAAAGTGATTGTAAAGTCTTTTTAAATCAATAAATTCAAATATTCCTTGCAGATTGTGTCCACCCACCTTAGTTAACCACGTACCGCCTGGCCTATAGCAGAATGACAGCCGGGCGGTGGTTCAGTTATCCTGACTGGGCGTCATGTATAAGGCAGAATAACAGCCGCTGCATGCTCGTGGGAGGCTCTTTACCACATGATTAGCCGTGTCCAATCAAGGCTGATCACGATGTAAACAGGAAGAGCTGTTGATTGGCTTTTCCTCACTCGCGCCTGACAGACGCGAGTAGAGGAGAGCTGATCGGCTGCTCTCCTGACAGGGGGGGGTCTGTGATGATTGTTTATCAGCGCAGCCCCCCCTCGGATGGCCGCCACCCTAGACTACCAGGGAAATGCCAATCAGTACCCATCCCCAGTGCCATCAGTGATGCCTAGCAGTGCCACCCAAAAGTACCTATCAGACAACACTGATAGGCTGCACTATCAGTGCCACCCATGGGTGCTGCCTACCAGTGTCCATTGTCGGTGCCGCCATATCAGTGCCCATAAGTGAAGGAGAAAACCTACTTATTTACAACATTTTATAACGGAAACAAGAAAAAAACTTTTTTTTCTAAATTTGTTTAGCAAAAAATAAAAACTGCAGAGGTGATCAAATACCACCAAAAGAAAGCTCTATGTGTGGGAACAAAATGATAAAAATTCTGTTTGGGTACAGTGTAGCACGACCGCGCAATCGTCTTCTAAACAGCGCTGAAAGCTGGCCTGGGCAGGGAGGGGGTGGTAATGAAGTTTTAATCCTTTTTATTCATTGAGAAAAATACAAAGCTTGCATTGAATAAATGAGAAGCATTCAGCCCAAGTGAGTTTTGTTCCAGCAGCAGATGAGAAGTCGCCCGTACCGCTGCTCAAGAAGGCCACCAAAAAACATGATCATGGAAATAGTTCATTTTGGGCCAGCTTTGCCCATATTAACTATTTACGTTTACTGGAAACCTGGATTTGTAAGCCTTTTGGATATGTACCATGGCATAGCAGTCAAGGGGTTAACACAATCTTTGTGAACTTGTTTTAAGAGTTAAAATGAATCTCCACCCACGCCCGGGTTATTTCTCTTCCGTTCATGGACTGACACAGCATCCTTTGACAGTAGGGTTATGCACCTTCCTTCCAGGAGAGTTTTTTTCTGCCTAAACTCTCCTGGAAGGAAGGTGCATAACCCTACTGTCAAAGGATGCTGTGTCCGTCCATGAACTCAGAGAAATGGATTTTACGGTGAGTACAAAAATCCTATTTTTTCCCCAAGCGTCTTCAGGACAGCATCCGGAGCAAGTGTAGCGCCTCTCCTTCTCCCAAGAGACACTGCAGCAATAGTCTTTAAAATCAGAGGACTTCCATCACGGTCTCTGTTTGTGTGTTCCCTTCACCATGGTGCAGGTGCTGCCACAGGAACCAAGGTGGTGTTAGGTTCTCCCCAGGTGCTATATGCAGGGGGAAGGTTTGCAGTATGGCAGCCTCTGGGAATTTTTTTTCTTCTGGGTTTACAAGGAGGTTAGTGCTTCAGATTTCAGATACTCACCAATCCAGTGATGTCCTGCTGAGATCCTTTCATATCCTGTCACTGCTTGGTTCTGTGCCACCTTTGTCTCTGATGCCAGCGAGATGCCCACAGGCTCTTCCAGGTTCAGTGGGCAAGCCTGCCAATGCTGTGCCATTAGGCCCAGCCACCTTTGTGAATTGCACAGTAAGCGGATATGTGGTATATACAATATATAAAAAGAATATACAGTGTGTGTATATGTAATATATATATATATATACACACTCACCAGCCACTTTATTAGGTACACCTGTTCAATTGCTTGGTAACACAAATTGCTAATCAGCCAATCACATGGCAGCAACTCAATGCATTTAGGCATCTAGATGTGAAGACTGCTTGCTGACATTCAAACTGAGCATCACAATGGGGAAGAAAGGGGTTGTAAGGCTCCATTCACACTAATGCGTTTTTTGATGCATTTTGCAGGGAATTTTTTTTAACATGGTTTCCTATGGACCACGTTCACATCAATGCTTTTTCGTGCCTCTGTGTTTTTGGAAAGGGTCGGAAACTTTTTTTTCCCCGCAAAAAGCAGCGTTTTTTATGAAAGGCTGGATTCACACCTAAGGCATTTTTAGTGCATTTTGCAGATTTGCACTACAGAACGTGTCCCATAGGAAACCATGTTAAATGTTCTGTAGTGCAAATCTGCAAAATGCACTGAAAATGCCATAGGTGTGAATCCAGCCTTAGGCTCGATTCACACCTATGGATGTTGCTTTTGAGCGTTTTTGACGTGCGTTTTTACCGCGATTTAGGTTTTTTTTTTTTTTTTTTTTTAGCCAGTAATTTTTTTTTTTTTTACATTTCCTTTAACAACCAGCTATAAACAGGTTAAAAAATGCAAAACGCGGTACTTGCGTTTTGGATGCAGGTCCATTGAATTCTATTGCAACTGACAATTGCGCGGTCGTGCGACGTGGCTCCCAAACAAAATTGACATCCTTTTTTCCCCACAAATAGAGCTTTCTTTTGGTGGTATTTGATCACCTCTGCGGTTTACATTTTTTGCGCTATAAACAAAAATAGAGCAACAATTTTGAAAAAAAATCAATATTTTTTAATGTTTGCTATAATAAATATCCCCAAAAAATATATATAAAAAAACTTTTTTTTCCCTCAGTTTAGTCCGATGCGTATTCTTCTACATATTTTTGGTAAAAAAAAAATTGCAATAAGCGTTTATTGATCGGTTTGCGCGAAAGTTATAGCGTCTACAAAATAGGGGATAGTTTATGGCATTTTTATTAATATATTTTTTTTTTTTTTTTACTAGTAATGGCGGCGATCAGTGATTTTTATTGTGACTGCGACATGGCAGACACTTTTGACAAATTTTTGGGACCATTGTCATTTTTACAGCGATCGGTGCTATAAAAATGCACTGATTACTGTGAAAATGGCACTGGCATTGAAGGGGTTAACCACTAGGTGGCGCTGTAAGGGTTATGTGTTTCCTAGGGAGTGATTTTTACTGTTAGGGGGGAGTGGCTACACGTGACACGTCAATGATGACCGTTCCCGATCGCTCCCGCGACCCGGTCCGAAGCTCCGGGACAGTGGGACTCGCGGACCCGATCACCGCTGGAGACCCGCGATCGGTCCCCGGAGCTGAAGAACGGGGAGAGCTGTATGTAAACACGGCTTCCCTGTTCTTCACTGTGGCGGCGTCATCGATCGTGTCATCCCTTTTATAGGGAGACACAATCTATGATGTCACACCTACAGCCACACCCCCCCTACAGTTGTACAGGACGTACATGTGCCCAGCCGTGCCATTCTGCCGACATAAATGTGCAGGAGGCGGTCCTTAAGTGGTTAAAGTGGTTGTAAACCTTTGTTATTTATATAAAAAAAAAAAAAACACGAACACCATACTTACCTCCACTGTGCAGTTTGTTTTGCACAGTGTGGCCCCGAACCTCGTCCCCCGACGGCGCTTGCGGCTCATCCCCACATTGTATAACCCCCTAGGAGAAGTGCTCTCCCGAGGGGGGTTACCTTGCGGGCGTGCTCCCGAGCCCAGCATTTGCGCGCAAAGACACAGAATACAGACACGGCCCCGGTGCTCGTGTCTTGGATTTGATTGACAGCAGCAGGAGCCAATGGCTGTGCTGCTATCAATCTATCCAATCAAGAGCCAAGAACCCTGGGTAGAGAGGTCCAATAATATTTTTTTTTTTTTTTTGCGGAGTATAAGATTTTCTATCATCTGTGCCCAGTCTTGCCACAAAGAGTTAATCCAGCTCTGAGCAATCCTTGTTTTTCAGTGAGATAAACGGACAAACAGGAGAAAACTTTTGTCCGTTCTTCCCCCTTGCTGTGAGTGACAGGTTATTTACATATCTCATGCACTAGCCTGAGACAAGCATTATTTTTTTATTACCACCCCCACTCCTTTTCTGAAGTCGTGTTTTTTTTTCTGGATTTTGACTGGATATTAGTGATCATAGCAGAATTCAGTGTAAGGGGAGTGTAGAGGAGGGCGGGGAGTCTACTGACATCACAACTCCACCCATCGAGCTCCAGACAACAGATCCACCCACAGAATCTGCAGTTTTTCAGTTCTTATAACAGACAGAGGGGAGACATTTGACAGGTAAGGATACATGCAGGAGGCATCTATATCCTTATAGATCAGCACTATGGCAGGAGTTTAGAAAGGATGAGAGTGGGTTTACATCCACTTTAACCACTTAAGGACCGCCTCCTGCACATATATGTCGGCAGAATGGCACGGCTGGGCACATCAACATATATGTACATTGATCTTTAAGCCCAGCCATGGGTCGCGGCCGCGCTCCCGCGACCCGAAGCTCCGTGACCGGGACCCGATCGCCACTGTAGTCCCGCGATCGGTCCCCGGAGCTGAAGAACGGGGAGAGCCGTGTGTAAACACAGCTTCCCCGTTCTTCACTGCGGCGGTGTCATCGATCGTGTGATCCCTTTTATAGGGATCCACAATCAATGAAGTCACCCCTACAGCCACACCCCCCTACAGTTGTAAACACACACTAGGTGAACCCTAACTCCTACAGCGCCCCCTTGTGGTTAACTCCCAAACTGCAACTGTCATTTCCACAGTAAACAATGCATTTTAAATGCATTTTTTGCTGTGAAAATGACAATGGTCCCAAAAATGTGTCAAAATTGTCCGCCATAATGTCGCAGTCACGAAAAAAATCGCTGATCGCCGCCATTAGTAGTAAAAAAATTTTTTTTTATAAAAATGCAATAAAACTATCCCCTATTTTGTAAACGCTATAAATTTTGCGCAAACCAGCCGATAAACGCTTATTGCAATTTTTTTTACCAAAAATAGGTAGAAGAATACGTATCGGCCTAAACTGAGGAAAACATTTTTTTTTATATATTTTTGGGGGATATTTATTATAGCAAAAAGTAAAAAATATTGCATTTTTTTCAAAATTGTCGCTCTATTTTTGTTTATAGCGCAAAAAATAAAAACCGCAGAGGTGATCAAATACCACCAAAAGAAAGCTCTGTTTGTGGGGGAAAAAAGGACGCCAATTTTGTTTGGGAGCCACGTCACACGAGCGCGCAATTGTCTGTTAAAGCGACGCAGTGCCGAATCGCAAAACCTGGCCTGGTCCTTTAGCTGCATTTTGGTCTGGGTCTTAAGTGGTTAGGGAAGTTCTGAAGACAAAAGTGGGTCCAATCCAGCACTACCAAGGTGTACCTAATAAAGTGGCCGGTGAGTATATATTTGCCCATAGATGGAATAAGAGGGAGAAGAAAAAAAATTGACACGATCTACAAATGCATAGAAGCGTGGGTTTATTTTATGGCATGACAATGCAGTAATTGTATCAGATCTGATATAGTCAAACTTAGTTCATGGCAGTGTACTGCAATGATAAAAAGACAGTGCTTTAAAAAAAAAACAAAAAAACACAAAACCTTCATATTCAATCTAATACACTTATACCCTAAGAAATTGCACTAACCCAACACAAAGGTTTGTCATCATTCTAAATGTGAGGGGAGATGTTCCTGGGAGGCAGAACTTGTACCAAGATCACGGGGCAGAGTTGTATTCAACTAAATCAAAAGCAGAAAATGTCAACTTTCATATATTCCATGGACACTGTAGAGGTGAAATCTAAGCCCATCCAGAACCGCTATTTCCCATTTCGTGCTGAGGCAAGTGCGTTTAATCATCTACTGGCTTCCTAAAGTGGTAGTAAACTTTGTTCTACCACCTGTACCTACAGGCAAACCTATAGTAAGGCATATCTGTAGGTACTGTGAAGATCTCCCTAAAGACAGTGGAACCTCGGATTACGAGCATAATCCGTTCCAGGAGAATGCTCGTAATCCAAAGCACTCGCATATCAAAGCTAGTTTCCCCATAGAAGTCAATGGAAACGAAAATAATTCATTCCGCATTGACTTCTATGGCATGCAATACCGCATGTGGCCAGAGGTGAGGGGGGGTGTCGGAGAGCCTCAGAAAGGATCGGGAACGGAGTATTTCCGAGTTTTTTTTTCAAACGGCTCCGATCCACCTCTGGCTAAACGCGGTACTGCACACCGCAGTGGCTTGAAGCCGGCTCTTTTTGTGAGACAACACTCACAAACCGAGGCAGGATTAGGGCTGGGGAAAAAAATCGATTTAAAATCTAAATCGAGTTTCAAGGGCAAATTGATTTTATTTTTTTCATAGGACCGGCACTCCGCGGAGTAGGCCGCGGCCTTTTTCCAGGATCGCGGCGAACAGGATTTTTTAGACGAGGCCACGGCTTCGGCCTTGTCTGCGGCCTTTTCCCAGGATCGCGGCGAGCAGGATTTTTTAGATGAGGTTGCGGCTTCGGCCTAGTCCGTGGCCTTTTCCCAGGATGGCGGCGAGCAGGATTTTTTAGACGAGGCCACGGCTTCGGCCTAGTCCGCGGCCTTTTCCCAGGATCGCAGCGGACTAGGCCGAAGCTGCGGCCTCGCCTAAAAATGTATGCCGGCGCAGTGTCCATCAGGAAAAAAAAAAAAACTTGATTCGAATCGTAAATTGAGTTTTTTTTTTTTTTTTAATCGCTGATTATTTTTGGCCAAAATCGCCCAACCCTATTTAGGATTAAAAAAAAAAAAAAAATGCTTGTATTGCGAAATGCTCGTTAACAGTGTTATTCGCAATACGAGGTTTCGCTGTATTTTACTTTAACAGTTTTGGAGATATTCAGAGTGCATACAGCAGGTGACGTTACGGTAAACGGCAGCTTGTGTGGGAGTGACGTCATCGTGTCCCCGGCCACTCTTGTAGCCGAAGGGGAGGACGTGAAGTCTCTCATAACGATGCATACTAGCACATTATGGCATGATTTTCTTTTTTCATCAACTGTGGTTTGCTACTGCTTGTATGTCCAGAATTCCATTGGTGAGATTTCTGCACTCGGGTTCTCCACTCCACCCACCTGCTGCAGCCATTACCAGGTTGTAGAGCTGCACGATTCTGGGCAAAATGAGAATCACAATTTTTTTGCTTAGAATAAAGATCACGATTCTCATGGCATAAAATCTTTCACATTATACAAAAAAAATTTGGGCTAACTTTACTGGTTAGTTTTTTTTTTTTTTTAATTCGTGAAAGTAATTTTTTTCCAAAAAAATCTGCATTTGAAAGACCACTGCGCAAATACAGTGCGACATAAAATATTGCAACAACCGCCATTTTATTCTCTAGGTAGGGCTATGCAATTAGGGGACCTCCAGCTGTTGCAGAACTACAAGTCCCATGAGGCATAGCAAGACTGACAACCACAAGCATGGCACCCAGAGGCAGTGGCATGATGGGACTTGTAGTTTTGCAACAGCTGGTGGTCCGCTAGTTGCATATCCCTGCTCTAGGGTCTCTACTTAAAGCGGGAGTTCACCCGAAAAGTACATTTTTAACCTTAGATTGATGCTCATTTTGTCTAGGGGAATCGGGTGTTTTTTTTTAAATCGAAGCAGTACTTACCGTTTTAGAGATGGATCTTCTCCGCCGCTTCCGGGTATGGGCTGCGGGACTGGGCGTTCCTATTGGATTGACAGTCTTCCGACAGTCGTATCCATCGCGTCACGATTTTCCAAAAGAAGCCGAACGTCGGTGCGCAGGCGCAGTATAGAGCCGCACCGACGTTCGGCTTCTTTCGGCTACTCGTGACGCGATGTATGCGACCGTCGGAAGCCTGTCGGAAGACTGTCAATCAAATAGGAACACCCAGTCCCGAAGACCATACCCGGAAGCGGCGGAGAAGATCGCTCTCTAAAACGGTAAGTACTGCTTAGATTTTAAAAAAACTACCCGATTCCCCTAGACAAAATGAGCATTAATCTAAGGTTAAAAAAAAAAATTCGGGTGAACTCCCGCTTTAAAAAATATATATATAATGTTTGGGGGTTCCAAGTAATTTTCTAGCAAAAAAAAGGTCAGAAAAAAGTTTTGGCGTTAAAGCGGTTAAACGTTCCTAATTTACATACAGAAGTCTATTCCTTTGATGTAAAAGACAAATTGATACAATGTTTAGACTTGACATTCCACTGATAGAATGTTTTAAAACTTGGCAGACTGCCCAGACTTTGACTTTTGAGGGCTGAGAGCAGAGAAAAAAATGTTCTGCATACCAAAGATCGGGGAAACCCTTTGTCAAGATCGCAAATTTGCATAAGATGTTTTTTTTTGTTCATGGGCTCTCAGCGCACACCACAGCAGCACCTTGGTTTTCACATGGTTGTGATGAACACAGGACAATGAACTACTTTTATAAATAACATCTTGTTTCCTTACACCTGTACACAATATATTATTTTGGCTGAATGTTTAAGGGCGTCCTAACACCAGGCATTGCCGCCTTGTACCGTACCCAATCACAATTGTCCTCCCTTCCCCGCTGACTTGCGCTCACATTGTGCTGGGCCTAAGAACGCTTCCCTTATTACCTCTGCCTCACATAGATGCATACTGTAATAAGTTCAACTGAACTGTGCCCGAGCCCACCTCTTCAAGTGGGTCAGGGCACAGTATGATGAACCATACCCAAGCAATGGTACGGACAGATCACACCAGCCAAACAAACTTGATGTTGGAATCCATATGCAAGGTATGGATTGCCTAGTGTGAAAACATGGAGGAACCATAGACTGTGAATTGTTATACTTTTGAGGAGTCAGTCTGTCCAATCAAAGGGCCAGTGGACAATTTTAGACTGGCCTTGCGTCAAGAAATATCACATTAGAAACAGCCATGCAAAGCAGATACTCTGCAAGTTGTCCGACCGGAACTTCAGAGAAGTCTAAAATACATTTTATTACCAAAAGTATTGGGACGCCTGCCTTTACACGCACTTTAAAGCAGTTGTATACCCTCTGATAGCAATTGCGCCTACATTAAGGCTTACCTGTAGGTGCTTGCAATATCTCCTTCACCTACATGGTTAAGAAGATATATTTGCAGAGAATCGGGCGCCGTAGACAACGGCGCAGGCGCACTGAGCACGGCGGCTCTTGAATGGGAGCCTGCCAGAAAAGTGCGCATGCGCGGGGATCGTGCCGTTCTGCGCGCACGCATGGGAGTGACGTCATCGCCGCTCCGGCCAGTCCCATCGCCGGGGTGGCGATACCTGAAAGTCACTACGGGTATCATGGTGGCGACGAAGGGCATGTCCGAGGACCACTGCAGGGGCTTCGATCTAAGGTAAGTAATTGATAATGAGCTAGTATGCTAGTCATACTAGCTCAATTATGCCTTGCAGGTTTTGTTTTTATTTGGGGTATACAACCACTTTAATGACATCCCAGCCTTAGTCTGTAGGGTTCAATATTGAGTTGGCCCACCCTTTGCAGCTATAACAACTTCAACTCTTCTGGGAAGGCTGTCCCCAAGGTTTAGGAGTGTGTCTATGGGAATGTTTGACCATTCTTCCAGAAGCACATTTGTAAAGGTCCGACAAGGATGGTCTGGCTCGCAGTCTCTGCTCGAATTCGACCCAAAGGTGTTCTATCGGGTTGAGGTCAGAACTATGTGAGCGCCAGTCAAGTTCCTCCACCCCAAACTCGCTCATCCATGTGCGACTTGCTTTATGGGCTGGTTCAAATCATTTGGTGGAGGGTGGATTATGGTGTGGGGTTGTCTTATAGGGGTTGGGCTTGGCCCCTTCATTCCAGGAGAACTTAGTTCAAGGAAACTCTTAAAGCATCCGTATACCAAGACATTTGGGACAATTTCATGCTCCCATTTTTGTGGGAACAGTTTGGGGATGGCCCCTTCCTGTTCCAACATGACTGTGCACCAGTACACAAAGCAAGGTCCATAAAGACATGGTGAGCGAGTTTGGGGTGGAGGAACTTGACTGGCCTGCACAGATGCGTTTCTGGAAGAATGGTCAAACTTTCCCATAGACAGACACACTCCTAAACCTTGTGGACAGCCTTTTAAAGAAGAGTTGAGGCTGTTATAGCTGCAAAGGATGGGCCAACTCAATATTGAACCCTTTGGACTAAGACTGGGATGCCATTAAAAATTCATGTGCGTGTAAAGGCAGGCGTCCCGATACTTTTGGTATTATAGTGTATCTTGTGTAGTACCGGGATCATACTGCATCCAGCTTTAGGGGCTTCTTGCGCACACAAAATGCTTTTGATCGATTGGAAAGGACATGCAGTGTCTAGTGTTTCCCTCAACAATGGTTTACAATAAAGAGCCGAAGACCTATTCTTTCACTGACAACCATGTAAAATGCTCAATAACTTTTGGCAACAGTTGTCATTTCTTTAGCATAAAAGACAAAAAATAGCCTACACCTGAAGCAAGGACTTTAGTCAGAGCTGAGCAGTTTGCCTTTATCTATAGACTTCCCTTATCTGCATAGGTAGTTTTTTTGGTAAAGGTGAAATAACCTTTTAAATAGTTTTGATTGGGTATAACTAGTAATTCAGCAGCATAACAGAGGCAGAATAGAAGATAGTTAATAACTGATAAATACAAATGTAAAGCTGAGCTGTAGGCATCTATGAACCGTCATGTAATGCAGATGGACGGCCATATTTATTTATTTTTATACACATCACCCCCCAGGTGATTTAATTTTTTTTTTACAGGCTTCCATTTGTGTTCAAGCATAGGCTCCTGCCAAGCCATGAGGCTGCAGAGTGGTAATCCAGGCACTGGGCAGGGGAAGGGATTCAATAAACAATGCTCTGCCTACTCGACAACAAACCCTCTACATGGTGATGAAGCTGTGGATGGGAGATTGGAAGTGTCGATGGCCGCACTCTATGAACTCACAGGAGGTCCTGCATGCAGTGACCAAAGACATCCCCTTGCTATCAGGCCAAGCAGCCACTGCTCTCCACTGTCTTAGGTACACGATAACCCAAGGAAAAAGATAACCCCAACCCATCGCAGGTGGTGTCCTCTACTGTCCAAGGAAGAAGATAACCCCAACCCATCGCAGGTGGTGTTCTCTACTGTCCAAGGTAGAAGATAACCCCAACCTGTTGCAGGTGGTGTCCTCTACTGTCCAAGGAAGAAGATAACCCCAACCTGTCGCAGGTGGTGTTCTCTACTGTCCAAGGTAGAAGATAACCCCAACCTGTCGCAGGTGGTGTCCTCTACTGTCCAAGGTAGAAGATAACCCCAAACCATCGCAGGTGGTGTCCTCTACTGTCCAAGGTAGAAGATAACCCCAACCTGTTGCAGGTGGTGTGCTCTACTGTCCAAGGAAGAAGATAACCCCAACCTGTCGCAGGTGGTGTCCTCTACTGTCCAAGGAAGAAGATAACCCCAACCCATCGCAGGTGGTATCCTCTACTGTCCAAGGAAGAAGATAACCCCAACCCATCGCAGGTGGTATCCTCTACTGTCCAAGGAAGAAGATAACCCCAACCCATCGCAGGCGGTGTCTCGCTACTGTCCAGGGTAGAAGATAACCCCAACCCGTCGCAGGCGGTCTCTCACTACTGTCCAAGGAAGAAAATAACCCCAACCGTCACAGGTGGTGTCGCTCTACTGTCCAAGGAAGAAGATAACCCCAACTGGTCGCAGGTGGTGTCCTCTACTGCCAAGGTAGAAGAAAACCTCAACCCATCGCAGGAGGTGCCCATCTACTGTCTAAAGAACAAGAGAACCCCAAGCCATTGCAGGTGGTGTCTTTCTCCGATCTAAGGAACAAGAGAACCCCAACCCATTGCAGGTGGTGTCTCTCTCCGGTCTAAGGAACAAGAGAACCCCAAGCCATTGCAGGTGGGGTCTCTTTCCGGTCTAAGGAACAAGAGAACCCCAAGCCATTGCAGGTAGCGTCTCTCTCCGGTCTAAGGAACAAGAGAACCTCAACCCATTGCAGGTGGTACTTTCTCAACCAAACCGTCATTCCTTCTAAAATGTGTGCACCTCTCCAGACTGGCCAGCAGTTTGCCCTTGTTCACATGCACACACCTCAGTCTCTATAGTTGCTCAGGGATCTATTTGATATCTTAATAAAGAGACATTTTGACCCCCGTTATCAAAGAATGAAAAAAAAGTCTTCTCATTAGGAAGAGCAAACAAAGCTTGCATGGAAGTGTCTAGATTGGTGAAGACCAGAATGCGGAGCTGAACGAGATGAGAAAAATGATGGAGGTTTTTTTTATCTTTTAATTGATATTCTTCCATCCGGTGACTCTGGAAAGGTAGTTCACATGACTTTATAGCAGCAGCACTTCATCTATTTCTAACCAGCAAACCATTCTTATACAGGTTTTGGCCAGCAGGTGTCAACGAGCCTTTTCCAAAGTCCTTGATCGACAGAAGCCATGGTGTCGGCACATCCAGGGTGTCCCCCTTTCCAATCAGTTTGTCTCGTAGGAGGACAGCAGTGCAGCATCCACAGGCTCCATGCATGATGGACATGTGAAGGAGCGCATAAGCCAGTCATCTATACATTCCATATGGTAAATGTGCATACAAGGCAGGAAGCGTATTGGATCCCCGGTGACAAAGTCCAGCATACAGATCACGCACCTGCACAGACAAATCAGAAGAGAATAAAAAAACGTGATGATTCACTGTATTACTAACAACACAGACATAAACCCTGCATGCATGGGCATTAGAATACGAGACTTTACAACCCCCCCCCACTTTAGGTAGACAAACGGTACTGATCTGCACTAATATGACCGCCATCTGCATATTTTTTTCCCCCTTTGCTTTATTAGCCACTTAAGCCACGGATCATTTGGCTGGCCAAAGACCAGAGGACTTTTTTGCGATTCGGCACTGCGTCAATTTAACAGACAATTGCGCAGTCGTGCGACGTGGCTCCCAAACAAAAAAAAATTACGTCCTTTTTCCCCCCCCACAAATAGAGCTTTCTTTTGGTGGAAATTGATCATCTCCTGATACGCCGTCGTATCTCTGTGATCCGCCTGTCCTAACTATGCGGCTGATTCATAGAATCGGTTACGCATAGATGGCCCTAAGATCCGACAGGTGTAATTGACTTACACAGTCGGATCTTAGGATGCAATTCTAGGCCGGCCGCTAGGTGGCGATTCCATTGCGGTCGGCGTAGAATATGCAAATGACTAGCTACGGCGATCCACGAAGATCCGCGCGTTCGTTGCAATCTCGTACGTCGTCGCTAGTCGGTTTTTCCCATCGCAAAGTTACACGTGCTTTAACATGGCTTATCTTTAGATCAGCCATGTTAAAGTATGGCCGTCGTTCCTGCGTCGAATTTCGATTTTTTTTGGCGTAAGACGTCCGAGAATACGAAACGCCATAACGCACGTCGCCGTTCAAAAAAACGTCGGGGCGCTGTAATTTCGCGCAAAGCACGTCGGGAAATTTTAACACGGAGCATGCGCAGAACGTTCGGCGCGGGAACGCGCCTAATTTAAATGGTGCCCGCCCCATTTGAATTAGGCGGGCTTGCGCCGAGCGGATTTACGTTACACCGCCACAAGTTTACAGGTAAGAGCTTTGTGAATCAGGCACTTACGCTGTAAACCTGCGGCGGTGTAACGTAAATCAGATACGTTACGCCGCGGGGGAGCAACGTATTTGTCTGTGAATCTGGCCCTTAGCGTCTACAAAATAGAGGATAGATTTATGGCATTTTAATAATTGTTTTTGTTACTAGTCTTGGCGGCGATCTGCGATTTTTATTGTGACTGCGACTTTATGGCAGACACATCGTACACTTTTGACACATTTTTGGGACCATTGTCATTTTTACAGCGATAAGTGCTATAAAAATGCACTGATTCCTGTGAAAACTAGGTGGCACTGAAGGAGTCAAGTGTGTCCTAGAGAGTGATTCTAACTGTTAGGGGGCGTGGCTACGAGTGACACGTCACTGATGGCTGCTCCCGATGAGAGGGAGCAGACGATCAGCGTCGGTGTCACTAGGCAGAACGGGGAGAGGCATGTTTACACTTGCCTCTCCCCGTTCTGCAGCTCTGTTACCTGATCTCGGGACAGCGGCGGACATCGAATCGGCGGGTCCCGCGGGCACGGAGCTCGCCGGAAATTTTAAAGTGACGGAAATATACGTTACTCTGCCCAGCTGTGCCATTCTGACGACGTATATGCGCAGGAGTCGGTCGTTAACCGGTTAGTGTATCTAAAGCTATTTTTCGAATTTTGGCTGAAGTAAAAAAAAAAAAAAAAAAAAGAGTTCAGGTAAAAGGTTTGTTGTGTTATTTTGTTAGTTTTTATGTTTTTTTAAATACAGTTTTATTATTTAATTTCAAGTGGAACTTTACCCATCACAATGTAATACAAAAAGAATGTTCTTTAGCAAAGAAGATGCATTTCACATTAAATATGAAGCTACCAAATGTTGTATGTGCTGCAAATTTCCTCTAGCATTGTTCCTGTTTCTTCTTGCTGAAGGCTACCATTTTGCTGAAGACCAGAGCCCCTGAGCAGCAGTAAATCATAAAGATACATCACTAGCCTAGTCTAAACATACCAACCTAATCCTCCACTTCGTTCCTCCCAAAACCTCCTGCTCTCTAGCTCCCTTATCACTTCCTCCCATATTCGCCTCCAGGATTTCTCTCGAGCCTCTCCCATCCTATGGAATACCCTACCCCAATCTGTCAGACTATTTCCAAATCTATCTACTTTTAGGCAATCCCTGAAAACTTTTTTCTTTGGTGAAGCCTACCCTGCCTCCACCTAACAACTGTTCTTTTGTTTTGTCCCCCCCCCCCATCCCCCACCCCCCATAGGGCACTAATAAGGAAAGCTGCTGGGCCTGCATCCCTTTAGACATGTTCCTATTAGAAGTATCTTACCAAATCTTAGTGCAGACTTCTGAGAAAATCAGTGAGCCAATCACACAAGCAGGAAATTATGTTTCTGGGGGGTGGTCAGTACACATCAGTGTTGCCAACCGTCTGTATTTTTACGGACAGTTCGTAAAAACGGTCACTTTTTCCCCCGTTCGTAAATGTCCGTGGTTGCCGAAATGTGCCAGTAAAAATAGCCGAGATCGGTTCGGCTTGGAACTACGCATGGAGATTGGAGGCAGGGGGTGATGGTGGCTGCGGTGGCACCGCAGAGGGGGGTGGGGGCAGGGGGTGATTGGAGGCACCGCAGAGGGGGATGGTGGCAGAGAACAATGGAGGCAGGGGGCCTGGGGGAGATTGAAGGCAGGTGGTGTTGGTGGCACCGCAGAGGGGGATGGTGGCAGGGAACAATGGAGGCAGGGGGCCTGGGGGAGATTGAAGGCAGGTGGTGTTGGTGGCACCGCAGAGGGGGATGGTGGCAGGAAACAATGGAGGCAGGGGGCCTGGGGGAGATTGAAGGCAGGGGGTGTTGGTGGCACAGCAGAGGGGGATAGTGGCAGGGAACAATGGAGGCAGGGGGCTTGGGGGAGATTGAAGGCAGGTGGTGTTGGTGGCACCGCAGAGGGGGATGGTGGCATCGCAGAGGGTGGGGATGGAGACAGGGGACGATGGAGGCGGGGGGTGATTGAAAGCAGGGGGTCATTGGAGGCAGGGGGAGATTGTGGCACCGCAGAGGGGGGTGAAGGCAGGGGTTGTTGGTGGCAGATGGGGATGCCATTTGCCTAGTGTACTTTTTTGTAGCCTAAATACTGAAATTTGCACCTAAAAATGTAATTTAGTAACTTTTGTGAAATGTCAGTAAAAACGTGGCTGCGCCAGTAAATTTCAATCTGGTAGGTTGGCATTACTGGTACACGTTCTGTGTACAGAACACCTCCAGGTAGCCATATTACATTGCATTTTCAGAAAATGACAGAGCTGCAGATTGAAAAGGAAAGGTTATTTTTAATAACATTCAACTACAATATGACTTTTGTTGCAATTGTATACGCTATATTGTTTTTTCTTTATTTGCCAATTTTTTCCCCTCACGAAAGTGGAGTTACCCTTTAAGACTGGTAGCAATTGTTCCTTTCCTTGGTGTAAGCCGCTAGGTGCAGAGCTCATGCTACTGAAAGCAGATTACTTTGAATAATGCTATTAGATAACCCAAAGACCCATGTCACTCCAGCAATCCTGTCGCCGGAGGCAGCTCGCCAGTGATGGGATTGCTAAAAAAAAAAAAAAAAGAAGAGGGAGTAGAAAGAGATTACTAAAAGAGCCTATTACTACGGAATCGCTTCCTCATTGGCCAGACCACCAAAGTTTCAGTCCATCATTGCTCCCTTGTCAGCCGAGATCCTGTAAGTTTCAGCAAGGTAGCGATGCCATAAAAGCACGCGTTTTCACGCGTATTGGCCGCTGACAAATATGGTAAGCAGCATTTTGAAAAAAATTATATATATATATATATATATATATATATATATATATATATATATATATATATATATATATACACACATATACATACACATATATACACACACACACACACACACACACACACACACACACACACACACGTGCATATGCCTTCTGGGAACTGTATCCCAGAGAGCAGCCGCCCATTCATACAGCGCCGCGAGACTCGCGCATGCGCAGTAGGAAACGGGCAGTGAAGCCGCAAGGCTTCACTGTCCGTTTCCCTTAGTGAGGATGGCGGCGCCAGGATCGGCCTCCGCGGGGCAACATTGCGGGCGAGGACAGGTATACCGTATTTATCGGGTAATTTGCACGCTTCGGCGTATAGCGCGCACCCCTAAAGTGGACCCGCATTCCTGTATAAAATGAATTCGGTGGTGTCCTCCTCGTCGGGTCCGGCGTCCTTCTGCGGTGTCCTCCCCGCGCTGAGTTTGAACCACTGCACTGGCATATACCGAGCGCAGTACACTCGGGTATAGTCGGGCAGGCTCGGCTCCTCTCGCGGTCACGTCCTGTGCGTCCAGGACGTGACCGCGAGATGAGCCTAGCCTGCCCAACTAGGCTATACCCGAGTGTACTGCGCTCGGTATATGCTGTCGCAGTGGTTCAAACTCGGCGCGGGTATCGGCGTATATCGCGCACCCACGATTTTGCCCTGATTTTCAGGGCAAAAAAGTGCGCGGTATACGCTGATAAATACGGTATATCCTTGTTAAAAGACAGCAGCTACAGTGTTTGTAGCTGCTGACTTTAAAAACCATGAAGGTAAAAAAAACCTGTGTGCAGTAGCCCCTCTAATACTTACCCAAGCCCCCTCTCAATCCAGCGATGTCCATGAGATCCTTGTCTCTTCGCGGACTCGCACTTCTGATTGACAACCAGTGAGCCAATCAGGAGATGGAGGGGGGTAGGACAGAGCCACAGCTCCATGTGTAAATTGACACACAGAGCCACGGCTCCGAAGTGCACCTGCTTGGGTGCCCCCAGAGGAAGCTGCTTGCTGTGGGAGCACCCGGCAGGAGCCAGGAGTGCCGGCTGGGGACCTGAGAAGAGGAGGATCCGGGCTGCTCTGTGCAAAACCATTACACAGAGCAGGCAAGTATAATTTTTTTTTTTTTTAAATAACAAACAAGACTTTAGCAAGGATACTGCAGCTGTTGACTTTTAACATTAGGACACTTACCTGTCCTGGAGTCCAGCGCCGTCCGCAGCAGAGGACGAGCGATAGCGCGTCACTCTGCTGCCCCCTCCGCCATCCTCGGTGAGGGAACCAGGAAGTGAAGTGCTCTGGCTTCACTGCCCGATTCCCTACTGCGCATGCGCGAGTCGCGCTAGGCCTGCCGATTGGCTCCCGCTGTGTACTGGGACCCGAGTGTTCCCAGAACACAACGGGGGGACGGGAGGTGACGTCATGCCCGCAGTTTACCCGAGACTGTGTGGCCGGAAGTGGGTGCAAATACCTGTCTTTAGACAGGTATCTGCACCCCCCTCCCCCCCTGAAAGGTGTCAAATGTTACACCGGAGGGGGGGAGGGTTCCGATTAGTGGGAGTTCCACTTTAGGGTGGAGCTCCGCTTTAACTCCCCCCGCTAGCAGCCGAGAAAGGGTTAAAACCGCCCGCAATGAGCCGCTGTAATGGCTTTCAATGGGCAGAAGCGCAATAGGAGAGGCGAGTTCACCGCTCCTAGTGCGCTCCAAAGAAGCTGCTGGCAGGACTTTTTCTGACGTCCTGCCAGCGCACCGCTCCAGTGTGAAAGCCCTCGGACTTTCACACTGGAATAGAGCAGCTGTTTAACAGCTTGAGGACCGCCGCACGCAGATATACATCTGCAGAATGGCACGGCTGGGCACAAGGGCGTACATGTACGTCCCCTATAAGAGCCCAGCCTTGGGGGGGGCTAGCTCGCAACCCCCGGTCCTCAGCTCTGTGACCGTCCCCGCGGGATAGGCGGACCTGATCGCCGCCGGTGTCCTGCGATCGGGTCACAGAGAGGAAGAACGGGGACAGGTAAGTGTAAACAAACATCTCCCCGTGCTTCCTAGTGAGCCTGTCACTGATCGTCTGTTCCCTGTCATAGGGAACGACGATCAGTGACATCACACGCACAGCCTGTGCCAGTAAGGATCACTCCCTTAGGGCACACTTAACCCTACAGCGCCCCCTCCTGGTTAACCCCTTCAGTGCCATTGTCATTTTTACAGTAACCAGTGCATTTTTATAGCACTGTTCGCTGTAAAAATGACAATGGTCCCAAAATAGTGTCAAAAGTGTCCGCCATAATGTCGCAGTCACGATAAAAACGCTGATCGCCGCCATTACTAGAAAAATCAAAATTAATAAAAATGCAATAAAACTATCCCCTATTTGGTAGACGCTATAAATTTTGAGGAAACCAATCAATAAACGCTTACTGCGATTTTTTTTAACCAAAAATATGTAGAAGCATACGTATCGGCCTAAACTGAGGAAAAAAATATGTTTTTATAAATTTTTTGGGGATATTTATTATAGCAAAAAGTTAAAAATATTGCATTTTTTTCAAAATTGTCGCTCTATTTTTGTTTATAGCGCAAAAAATAAAAACCGCAGAGGTGATCAAATACCACCAAAAGAAAGCTCTATTTGTGGGAAAAAAAGGACGCCAATTTTGTTGGGGAGCCACGTCGCACGACCGCGCAATTGTCAGTTAAAGCGAATGGCAAAAAGGTGCCTGGTCCTTTAGCTGCATAATGGTCCGGGGCTTAAGTGGTTAAGGACGGATTGCAGTCGCTATTTTAACGCTATAGCGCCTGCAAAACGCCCTCAGCGTGAAAAGGGGTCTAACGCTCATAAGGAGACAATGAGAACATGCGATCCCGTGCTTATAACACTAACTCTTTCAGCTTCTTCTCCGAGGGCTCAGATCCAGAGTCATATCTGCCTTTCGGTAAATGCTGAATTAGGCCCATCCTCTGCGCAATCCACACTTGTTCCTCCTCAGTCAGCTGGGTGGCTAGACGGGTCTGGCTGGGTGTGGGGTGGTAAACGGGCACCGGCTCCCGTTCCTGAAATAAAGCAGGACAAAGAAATTAGGACAAGATGGTGGAAAACTCCTCTAAAGCATGCAGTACCTCTAACCTGCCACAAGAGTGGAATGCTGCATCACAGGTACACAGAGAAAAAAACCCACTCAGCTTTTCTTTAAAGTTTTCTATCTCATATTTCTCTCTATAAGATCATAGGGCCAAATTCACAAATGAGATACGACGGCGTTTCTCCTGATAGAAACAGAGATACGACGGCCTATCTATGCGACTGATTCATAGAATCAGTTACGCATAGATATCCCTAAGATCCGACAGGTGTAATTGTTTTACACTGTCAGATCTTAGGATGCAATACCGCGGCCGCCGCTGGGTGGAGTTTGCATCGTAAACCAGCGTCGGGTATGCAAATTAGGAGTTACGGCGATCCCCGACGGTTTTCCGCGTTCGCTACGTCGCCGCTAGTCTAGTTTCCCGTCGCAAAGTTAGTAGGTTTTTTTGGTGCCTTAACTTTACACAGCACACGTATGTGCTGTATAAAGTATGGCCGTCGTTCCCGCGTCGAAATTTAAAAAATAACGTCGTTTGCGTAAGCCGTCCGGGAATACGGAGTTACGCTACGCGCGTCGCCGTTCAAAAAAATGACGTCACTTCGCGCAAAGCACGGCGGGAGTTCGGAAACGGAGCATGCGCGGTAGGTCCGGCGCGGGAGCGCGCCTAATTTAAATGGCACACGCCCATTTGAATTGGCCCGCCTTGCGCCGGAGGCCGCCGGCGTAGGTTTTCATCGCAAGTGCTTTGTGAATCAGGCACTTGCGATGAAAAATTGTGGCGGTGTAACGTATCTAGGATACGTTACGCCGACGCGATTCTACGTGAATCTGGCCCATACTGTTTAATGTAAAACCGTGTGCAAGAGTCCTAACTCTGCAGCTCTCAGCTTTCCCTCTAAACTGGGACTCAGCAGATCCCCTTCCTGCTGCTCCTACTTCCAGCAGTGACTGGACAGCCTTATCAGCCTCTAATGTAAATATCGAGGAGAGGTTTTGAGAGGGTATAGCAAGGGGTGCTGAGACTACAATACAAACAACTTGCTTCACATTGCCTGCAACTATTTAATGGATCAACAGGTTGTGGTAGGAGGAAATGCACAGATCCGAATGCAGTGTCTGTGATCGGATATGTACACCCGCGTGATACATTTTGACATGGGACTGTGTCTGTGCAGCTGCTGTGCCTGCATCCACTTCAATGGGCTGCCTGCACGCAGCTCCGAGTTGGATGCACAAAAAAACAGCTCAGCACAGAAGACGGGTTCTCAGCTCTTCTACAGACGAGCGCCAACGTTACAGGGGGCATCAAAAGACGTTAATGCTACAGACACATTGGGGCCGATTTACCAAAACTGGAGAATGCTGGTGTATACGGGGAGCAGTGTATATAGAGGTGTGTAAACAGGGATAGATAGATAGATAGATAGATAGATAGATAGATAGATAGACACACACACACACACACACAGGTAGGAGGTGTCAGTATATAGGGATCGGTATATATAGAGGTGTATATATAGGTAGGAGGTGTCAGTATACAGGGATCGGTATATATACAGGTAGGAGGTGTCAGTATACAGGGATCGGTATATATACAGGTAGGAGGTGTCAGTATACAGGGATCGGTATATATACAGGTAGAAGGTGTCAGTATACAGGGATCAGTATATATAGAGGTGTATATACAGGTAGGAGGTGTCAGTATACAGGGATCGGTATATATAGAGGTGTATATATAGGTAGGAGGTGTCAGTATACAGGGATCGGTATATATACAGGTAGGAGGTGTCAGTATACAGGGATCGGTATATATACAGGTAGGAGGTGTCAGTATACAGGGATCGGTGTATATACAGGTAGGAGGTGTCAGTATACAGGGATCGGTATATATAGAGGTGTATATACAGGTAGGAGGTGTCAGTATACAGGGATCGGTATATATAGAGGTGTATATATAGGTAGGAGGTGTCAGTATACAGGGATCGGTATATATACAGGTAGGAGGTGTCAGTATACAGGGATCGGTGTATATACAGGTAGGAGGTGTCAGTATACAGGGATCGGTATATATAGAGGTGTATATACAGGTAGGAGGTGTCAGTATACAGGGATCGGTATATATAGAGGTGTATATACAGATAGGAGGTGTCAGTATACAGGGATCGGTATATATAGAGGTGTATATACAGGTAGGAGGTGTCAGTATACAGGGATCGGTATATATAGAGGTGTATATACAGGTAGGAGGTGTCAGTATACAGGGATCGGTATATATAGAGGTGTATATACAGGTAGGAGGTGTCAATATACAGGGATCAGTATATATAGAGGTGTATATACAGGTAGGAGGTGTCAGTATACAGGGATCGGTATTAAGGATGAGCTCTGGCGTGTTCGCACAGTCCACGTGCAGAGCTCGCCAGGAAGTGAGCACGGCGCTGTGCTAATCACAGCCAGGGAGACATTGTCCCGATGCTCGGCTGCGGGGATCGTGAAATGTCTCCCTGGCTGTTATTAGCGCAGCGCCGTGCTCACTTCCTGGCGGGCTCTGCATGTGTTCTATGCGAACACGCCAGAGCTCATCCTCAATTGGTATATATAGAGGTGTATATACAGGTAGGAGGTGTCAGTATACAGGGATCGGTGTATATAGGAGGTGTATATACAGGTAGGAGGTGTCAGTATACAGGGAGCGGTATATATAGAGGTGCATATACAGGTAGGAGGTGTCAGTATACAGGGATCGGTATATATAGAGGTGTATATACAGGTAGGAGGTGTCAGTATACAGGGATCGGTGTATATAGAGGTGTATATACAGGTAGGAGGTGTCAGTATACAGGGAGCGGTGTATATAGAGGTGTATTATATACAGGTAGGAGGTGTCAGTATACAGGGATCGGTATATATAGAAATGTATTATATACAGGTAGGAGGTGTCAGTATACAGGGATCGGTATATATAGAGGTGCATATACAGGTAGGAGGTGTCAGTATACAGGGATCGGTGTATATAGAGGTGTATTATATACAGGTAGGAGGTGTCAGTATACAGGGATCGGTATATATAGAAATGTATTATATACAGGTAGGAGGTGTCAGTATACAGGGATCGGTATATATAGAGGTGTATATACAGGTAGGAGGTGTCAGTATACAGGGATCGGTATATATAGAGGTGTATATACAGGTAGGAGGTGTCAGTATACAGGGATCGGTATATATAGAGGTGTATATACAGGTAGGAGGTGTCAGTATACAAGGATCAGTGTATATACAGGTAGGCGGTGTCAGTATACAGTGACCGGTGTATATAGAGGTAGGCGTTGTCAGTATACGGGGATCAGTATATATACAGGTAGGAGGTGTCAGTATACGGGGATCGGTATATATACACAGGTAGGAGGTGTCAATATACAGGGATCGGTATATATAGAGGTGTATATACAGGTAGGAGGTGTCAGTTTACAGGGATCGGTATATATAGAGGTGTCAGTTTACAGGGATCGGTATATATAGAGGTGAATATACAGGTAGGAGGTGCCAGTATACAGGGATCGGTATATATAGAGGTGTATATACAGGTAGGAGGTGTCAGTATACAGGGATCGGTATATATAGAGGTGAATATACAGGTAGGAGGTGCCAGTATACAGGGATCGGTATATATAGAGGTGTATATACAGGTAGGAGGTGTCAGTATAAGGGGATCGGTATATATAGAGGTGTATATACAGGTAGGAGGTGTCAGTATAAGGGGATCGGTATATATAGAGGTGTATATACAGGTAGGAGGTGTCAGTATAAGGGGATCGGTATATATAGAGGTGTATATACAGGTAGGAGGTGTCAGTTTACAGGGATAGGTATATATAGAGGTGTATTATATACAGGTAGGAGGTGTGAGTATACAGGGATCGGTGTATATATGTGTATATATATATATAGATAGAGAGTTGTATATACAGGTAGGAGGTGTCAGTATACAGTGATCAGTATATATAGAGGTGTATATACAGGTAGGCGTTGTCAGTATACAGGGATCAGTATAAATACAGGTAGGAGGTGTGAGTATACAGGGATCGGTATATATAGAGGGGTATATACAGGTAGGAGGTGTCAGTTTACAGGGATCGGTATATATAGAGGTGTATTATATACAGGAATCGGTATGTATATATATATATATATATATATATATATATATATATATATATATATATATATATATATATATATATATATATATATATATATATATATATATATATATATATAGATAGATATAGATATAGATGTGTATATACAGGTAGGAGGTGTCAGTACAGTGATCAGTGTATATACAGGTAGGCGTTGTCAGTATACGGGGATCAGTATATATACACAGGTAGAAGGTGTCAGTATACAGGGATCGGTATATATAGAGGTGTATATACAGGTAGGAGGTGTCAGTATACAGGGATCAGTATATATACACAGGTAGGAGGTGTCAGTATACAGGGATCGGTATATATAGAGGTGTATATACAGGTAGGAGGTGTCAGTATACAGGGATCAGTATATATACAGGTAGGAGGTGTCAGTATAAGGGGATCGGTGTATATATACACAGGTAGGAGGTGTGAGTATACAGGGATCGGTATATATAGAGGTGTATATATAGGTAGGAGGTGTCAGTATACAGGGATCGGTATATATACAGGTAGGAGGTGTCAGTATACAGGGATCAGTATATATAGAGGTGTATATACAGGTAGGAGGTGTCAGTATACAGGGATCGGTATATATAGAGGTGTATATATAGGTAGGAGGTGTCAGTATACAGGGATCGGTATATATAGAGGTGAATATACAGGTAGGAGGTGTCAGTATACAGGGATCGGTATATATAGAGGTGTATATACAGGTAGGAGGTGTCAGTATAAGGGGATCGGTATATATAGAGGTGTATATACAGGTAGGAGGTGTCAGTATAAGGGGATCGGTATATATAGAGGTGTATATACAGGTAGGAGGTGTCAGTATAAGGGGATCGGTATATATAGAGGTGTATATACAGGTAGGAGGTGTGAGTATACAGGGATCGGTGTATATATGTGTATATATATATATATATATTGATAGAGAGTTGTATATACAGGTAGGAGGTGTCAGTATACAGTGATCAGTATATATAGAGGTGTATATACAGGTAGGCGTTGTCAGTATACAGGGATCAGTATAAATACAGGTAGGAGGTGTGAGTATACAGGGATCGGTATATATAGAGGTGTATATACAGGTAGAAGGTGTCAGTATACAGGGATCAGTATATATACAGGTAGGAGGTGTCAGTATAAGGGGATCGGTGTATATATACACAGGTAGGAGGTGTGAGTATACAGGGATCGGTATATATAGAGGTGTATATACAGGTAGGAGGTGTCAGTATACAGGGATCAGTATATATAGAGGTGTATATACAGGTAGGCGTTGTCAGTATACAGGGATCAGTATAAATACAGGTAGGAGGTGTGAGTATACAGGGATCGGTATATATAGAGGTGTATATACAGGTAGAAGGTGTCAGTATACAGGGATCAGTATATATACAGGTAGGAGGTGTCAGTATAAGGGGATCGGTGTATATATACACAGGTAGGAGGTGTGAGTATACAGGGATCGGTATATATAGAGGTGTATATACAGGTAGGAGGTGTCAGTATACAGGGATCAGTATATATACACAGGTAGGAGGTGTCAGTATAAGGGGATCGGTGTATATATACACAGGTAGGAGGTGTGAGTATACAGGGATCGGTATATATAGAGGTGTATATACAGGTAGGAGGTGTCAGTATACAGGGATCGGTATATATAGAGGTGTATATACAGGTAGAAGGTGTCAGTATACAGGGATCGGTATATATAGAGGTGTATATACAGGTAGGAGGTGTCAGTATACAGGGATCAGTATATATACACAGGTAGGAGGTGTCAGTATACAGGGATCGGTATATATAGAGGTGTATATACAGGTAGGAGGTGTCAGTATACAGGGATCAGTATATATACAGGTAGGAGGTGTCAGTATAAGGGGATCGGTGTATATATACACAGGTAGGAGGTGTGAGTATACAGGGATCGGTATATATAGAGGTGTATATACAGGTAGGAGGTGTCAGTATACAGGGATTGGTATATATATATATATATATATAGAGGTGTATATACAGGTAGGAGGTGTCAGTATACAGGGATCGGTATATATAGAGGTGTATATACAGGTAGAAGGTGTCAGTATACAGGGATCGGTATATATAGAGGTGTATATACAGGTAGAAGGTGTCAGTATACAGGGATCGGTATATATAGAGGTGTATATACAGGTAGAAGGTGTCAGTATACAGGGATCGGTATATATAGAGGTGTATATACAGGTAGGAGGTGTCAGTATACAGGGATCGGTATATATAGAGGTGTACCGGTATATACAGGTAAGAGATGTCAGAGTACAGGGATCGGTATATATAGGAGGTGTATATACAGGTAAGAGCTGTCAGTATACAGGGATCGGTATATATAGAGGTGTATATACAGGTAGGAGGTGTCAGTATACAGGGATCGGTATATATAGAGGTGTATATACAGGTAGGAGGTGTCAGTATACAGGGATCGGTATATATAGAGGTGTATTATATACAGGAATCGGTATATATATATATATATATATAGATATAGATATAGAGAGAGAGAGAGGTGTATATACAGGTAGGAGGTGTCAGTATACAGGGATCGGTATATATAGAGGTGTATATACAGGTAGGAGGTGTCAGTATACAGGGATCGGTATATATAGAGGTGTATTATATACAGGAATCGGTATATATATATATATATATATAGATATAGATATAGAGAGAGAGAGAGGTGTATATACAGGTAGGAGGTGTCAGTACAGTGATCAGTGTATATACAGGTAGGCGTTGTCAGTATACGGGGATCAGTATATATACACAGGTAGAAGGTGTGAGTATACAGGGATCGGTATATATAGAGGTGTATATACAGGTAGGAGGTGTCAGTATACAGGGATCAGTATATATACACAGGTAGGAGGTGTCAGTATACAGGGATCGGTATATATAGAGGTGTATATACAGGTAGGAGGTGTCAGTATACAGGGATCAGTATATATACAGGTAGGAGGTGTCAGTATAAGGGGATCGGTGTATATATACACAGGTAGGAGGTGTGAGTATACAGGGATCGGTATATATAGAGGTGTATATACAGGTAGGAGGTGTCAGTATACAGGGATTGGTATGTATATATAGAGGTGTATATACAGGTAGGAGGTGTCAGTATACAGGGATCGGTATATATAGAGGTGTATATACAGGTAGAAGGTGTCAGTATACAGGGATCGGTATATATAGAGGTGTATATACAGGTAGAAGGTGTCAGTATACAGGGATCGGTATATATAGAGGTGTATATACAGGTAGGAGGTGTCAGTATACAGGGATCGGTATATATAGAGGTGTACCGGTATATACAGGTAAGAGATGTCAGAGTACAGGGATCGGTATATATAGGAGGTGTATATACAGGTAAGAGCTGTCAGTATACAGGGATCGGTATATATAGAGGTGTATATACAGGTAGGAGGTGTCAGTATACAGGGATCGGTATATATAGAGGTGTATATACAGGTAGGAGGTGTCAGTATACAGGGTATACACACACAATGCAGTCGGTCACCTGGTAGGGCGGGGGGGGCTCCCCGGGCAGGCTGGCCCCATCAGAATCATTCAGCAGGGACAGGTCATCAGCGGACTGGGATGACAGGCAGTTCCCCATCCCCCACCGCCGGGGATCCAGCTGTCGCCCCCGGATTCCCCTCCAGCTCGGGCTGTTTACTCTTGCTCGTTCCCGGAAGTCGCAGCGCTAAAAACTACAACTCCCAGCATCCCCTGGCGTCTTCTCATCACGTGACGTCTCCCCGCGAGAGAGCGACGGTGCGGTGTGTGTCACGTGGTGCACTAAGTCTCATTCAGTTACATTGTGGCCTGCTGGAGAGAAACATTTCCGGAAGTAAATCCCTGTGTTGTCTGGGTGTAATATACAATCATTATTCATAATAAAGTGATATTAAATAAAATATTCACATTATTTTTAAAATATGTTTATAAAAAATGTTTATAGTTGAAAATTTTTAAAATTACAATGTAAGTGAAATATTTATTATTAAATATTAACCACTTGACCACTGGGCACTTAAACCCCCTTCCTAACCAGATACATTTTCAGCTTTCGGTGCTCTCCCAATTTGAATGACAATTACTCAGTCATACAACATTGTACCCGTCTGAAATTTTTGTCCTTTTTTTCACACAAATAGAGCTTTCTTTTGGTGGTATTTGATCACCTCTGGGTTTTTTATTTTTTGCACTATAAAGGAAAAAAGACTGAAAATTCTGTAAAAATAAAAAATAAATTCTCGTTTCTGTCATATTAGCAGGTTATTTCTCACACACAGCATATGCATGCCACAAATTACACCCCAAAACACATTCTGCTATTCCTCCTGAGTATGGCGATACCACATGTGTGAGACTTTTACACAGCGTGGCCACATAGAGAGGCCCAACATGCAGGGAGCACCATCAGGTGTTCTGGAACACCAAGGCCAATTCTGACATTTCTCTCCTACATGTAAAAATCATCATGTATTTGCTAGAAAATTACATAGAACCCCAAAACATTATATATGCTTTTTTAGCAAAGACCCTAGAGAATACAATGGCATCCATTACAACTTTTTATCTCGCACAGTATTTTTGCAGCAATTTTTTGAACGCGTAAAAAAAAAAACGGTTTTGTGCTTAAAAAAAAAAGAAAAACAGTAAAGTTAGCCCAATGTTTTTGCATAATATGAAAGATGAAGTTACGCCGAGTAAATAGATAACCAACATGTCACCCTTCAAAATTCTACATGCTCGTGGAATGGCGCCAAACTTCGCTACTTAAAAATCCCCATAGGCGACATATTGCAAGGTATTGGAATATTGCAGGGTATTGCGGAGTATTGGGGTATTGCAGAGTATTGAGGTATTGCGGAGTATTGGGGGTATTGCAGAGTATTGGGGGTATCGCAGAGTATTGGGGGAATTGCAGAGTATTGGGGGAATTGCAGAGTATTGGGGGTATTGCAGAGTATTGGGGGAATTGCAGAGTATTGGGGGTATTGCAGAGTATTGGTGGTATTGCAGAGTATTGTGCAGGGAAGGATGGATGGCTGGATCTGTGACTTCATTTGTCACAGATTCAGCCCACAGTGCTGCTGCTGCTTCCGCTCTCCCCCCTCTCCTCTCACACTGTACCGATCGGTATAGAGAGGGGAGGGAGGAACCGGCATCATCACATGACGCCGGTTTGTTTACAAGTGATCGCTCCGTCATTTGACGGAGCGATCACGTGGTAAACGGCCACTATCAGCGGCAATTTACCGCGATCCGTGATGCGCCGGGTCTAGCTCACGGATGATTACATTGGTATGCTATCAGTTTTCCCAGCAAACTTCTACGAGCTACAAAATAATTCCCCTTTATGTCATGGAGATGTAGAGGGTAAAGGAGTTAGTAGTCCTAACATACTTCTTGTTCTAGGGCAGTGGTCTCCGTACTGTGGCCCAGGGGAAAATGTGGCCCCTTTGCTTGCCTTTATTTGGCCTTTGGGGCAACATTCCTCCCAATGACACCAACAATGGGGTGCTATGCCTACCACTGACGCCAACAATGGGGCACTAATCCCTCCTATTAAAACCAATGGGTATTGCTTACCCCCATTGACAGGATGGCATTTTCTACTCCCACCAGCCACAGCCCGGCCCCCCTAAAGCCTGAAGGACAGTAAACTGGCCCTTTGTTTAGAAAGTTTGGCGACCCCTGTTCTAGGGTAATAACACTGCTCTTCTATAGATACAGTGCAGTGAGTGTTACCAGACAACAGATAGAGCGTGCCGCCAGTAGTGTATTTAGGTTTTGTGCTGCCCTAGGCCTGACTAAACTCATGCACCCCCTAATTTACATATGACCCACCCATTCCTGTCAAGGCCACACCCCTTTCTGTTTAAGACCCACCCTGAAATTATCGAGTAGAGACAGAGTTCTTAGGGCCTGGGGAGGATTCCCTTAATTTGCATAGGTTTCCTCTCACCTCCTGTTTGGCTATGGGGCAGGGAGTGAAATCTCTGTAATGGGAATGGAATGGTAAAAAATAAACTGACAGGGGCTATAACCCTCCCATACTCTATCCAAAATGAAGAAAAAAGTGTTGCCTATAGTTCTACTTTAAGCACAAATTTCTGATAATTTGATGGAGAGGACTAAGAAGATATAACCATGCAAATGGTGCAGCAGAAAACATTTAGCACAGTGAGAAAGGTTTGTGGTCCAGGATGATAGGACAGTCAAAATTAGAAGCAGCTTGCCTTACACCAACAATGTAGCGCAAGCCGGCAGGGAGTCTTTCCGTGCAGCCCCCCTGTAAAGTGCTGCCCTAGGCCTGGGCCTTGTTGGCCTAGGCCAGGATACAGCGTTGGGTGCCGCTCAAGGCTGCAGCCGGCTCCTCTCCTGTAGTACACTGCTGGGAGTGCTGGCAAGGACGGGGCTTATCCCAGCTCCAATGATACAACAGACAAACAAGGTCCTATGTGCCGCACATCACTGCAAGACCCTGTGGCTATGTAAAATGATGGCCTCAGCCTGGGCTCACGCCAAGCCACTCCCTCAACACGGTTCACTTTGGCCCTGGAGCTTAATCATCCCCATGATTAAGCTCTGGGCGGAGTGAAACCCGCTGGGGAGAGGCTTGGCTGGAGCCCCGGCTGAGTCTTTAATTTCACATATCCACATAGGTGTGCCAGGTGTGCCCAGGCACACCCTAATCACCCTGTGCTGCACAGATGTTCCCTACTGGTAAGCTGTTATTTGTTTACCATCTGTGGAAACAAGTGTCCCCATTGAAAGGTTCCCCCTTTTATTCTGCTTTCGGCCACTATGTTTGAAAATGATTGTCGAATTGTCACCATTAAAAAAATGAAACAAACATAGAAGATTACCGTTTTCTAACTAAGTTCTTAGTATGGCCAGGAGAGGGTTGTTAGAGGAAACTGCCTGTTGAAACCTGAGCCTATAGGGCAGGGATATGCAATTAGCCGACCTCCAGCTGTTGCAGAACTACAAGTCCCATGAGGCATTGCAAGATTCTGACAGCCACAAGCAGGACATCCAGAGGCATGATGGGACTTGTAGTTTTACAACAGCTGGAGGTCCGCTAATTGAAGATTTCCTGGTAGAGAATAGAGATGTACACTGGAAGAAGTTTGGTGTGATGCTTTTGGATGCTGTGATCTACACAGCAACGTCTCGTCAAGGAGTTGTAGGAGCCCTGTGTGAGTATAGGGCAGACATTCTGAATTTAAAGTGCTACTAAGCCCAAAACAGTAAAATCAGTCTGTATATGCAGCATAGCATGCTTGTTCTACCCACTGTGGAACTTAACCTCCCTGGCGGTATGATTCTTTTTGGTTTTAGGTGCTGAAAGCGGTACAATTATTTTGCATGAAAATTTGGCATTTTATAGTTTAGGCCTGTATCTCTTAAGAATAACTCACCTAAATCTGTCCAAACAAGAGTCTAGTAGACATCCCAGGTATGATAAAGTTTGAAACACAAAATCATAAATTATAATTTAATAAATAACTATAAATAATTTTAACAAATAATAATGTAATTATAATAAAAATGATTCAATAATGTAATCAAATCAAAAACACTGAAATGTGCTCAGTTGCAGAATTGTCGCTGTCATTACGTTTATTGGTTGATGAGGAATTTCCCCACAAATCGCTATCGCTCAATTCTGCAAGTGATTCTAATTTATTATCGCTGTTTTCTAGCTGCTCTAAAACCACTTTTGACATAAAGGGACACTTTTGGTTGCTATGGACAATCTCCAGTTTCCAGGCAGAAAGAACATTATTTATTATATAAAAGTACATGTAGGACACTGGGCAGACCAATAGGGACAAGGGGTGTGTGTATTTTTTACATACAGTACTGTAATCTATAAGATTACAGTATACTGTATGTACTGTGTTTATTTACTTTTTTGAATTTGGCGCCGTTCTCCGCCCCCGTGCGTCATAACGTCGCAGGGAACAGAGATCGGGGGCACACGGGCACTGTGTGAATCGAGCGAGGAGACAGCTTGCTCACACAGCGGGGAGGCATCGCAGGATCCAGGGGACAAGGTAAGTAACTCCCTGCCTGCCTGGATGCTGCGAGCGATCCCGAGTCTGATCCCAGACTCGGGAATACCGCCAGGGGGGTTAAGGGGTTAAGGCAGGGGTGTCAAACTCAATTTCATTGTGGGCCACATCAGCATTATAATTGCCCTCAAAAGGGCCGGTTGCATCTGTAAGATTAGATGTCCAGCGCATCGCCTCCCCTTTACATTAGATGTCAAGAGCCACCCCACCATCAGAAGTTGAGTCCCCCACTCTCCCTTACATCACAATGCACCCCCCTTTCCATATGCTGCTGCTGGGAAGAAGCTGGATGCATTGCTTGAAAGCAAAAAGTAAGGGTCTGGAGTAGGACCACAGGATGGCTGAAGCTCTCCTGCAGCTGCTGGAGAGGTGCGAGGGCCACATGAAATGGCCCGGAGTGCCAGATTTCCCAGATTTCGGCCCGCGGGCCTTGTGTTTGCCACCTATGGGTTAAGGGGTTAAGGGGTTAATCCTCTGCATTGTGTAAAAAGTTTCTTTGATCCTGTATGCATAGATCCTTCCCTCCTGCACTGTCTATCTGGGGAAGGCCAGCTAACACAGGCAGGGTAGCTCACCTGCACATGCTCCGTTGTGTCTTTTATGCTGGAGAGAACATGTCCTTCTTCTCAGAGCTAGCCAGGTCACATGATATTGACATCACAGATGTGGGCGTCTATACAGGCTGCAGTGGAAATCTCCTCCTACCTGAACTCTCAGCACTGGAGAAACTGTGCAGTTTATCACTTACCGTGGTCAGGGCCATTCGAAGACATTTAGGGGCCCCAAGCAAAAAAAAAAAAAAAAAAAGTGACATTTCACGTTGAGAAGCGGGGGGGGGGGGGGGGTTGGCGGTTTGGCTTACCCCCTTACCCCTATCCTCCACCTCACACGCACAAGCTGGCAGATGTTGGTGTACGCAGCATAGGTGGGGCCTTGCCGCATCGCTGTGTCCTCCTGCCGTGTACCACAACCGCGCGGTACAGGAGATTCACTTTGCTGTTCCCGGGGCCGGACTGACAGGAAGTGAACACTCAGTGTGTGCACTTCCTGTCAGTCCGGCCGCGAACAGGAACCTGATTCTCCTGTACCGCGCGGTTATGGTACACGGCCGACCGGACTGCAGGAGGACGCAGCGTGCGACAAGGGCCCTCCCTGCTGGGGCCCCTGGCCATCTCGGGTCCCCAGGCCTGACCGTGGTATACAGATCATCCAAAAAACGTATATGGATTTATAAGCTGTGGGCACTGGGGGGGGGGGGGGGGGCAGATGAACTATTTCCATATTATTGGGTTTAGTAACACTAGATTTTATTGAACAAAAAACACAACAAGCATGACCAAGAAATCAGATTAGAGTCAACAGTACATGTCAAAATGCCAGCACAGAACCAAGATTACCAGGTAAGTTATCAGTATAAACAAACAGTGGAGCATCCGGTACACATACAATTGCAGGGTTGAATGAAGATCAGAACTAGGGAAATCTAGGCCTTCGATGATCTTCCAATGCCAGGAGGTGAATCAACCAGGAGTGTGACACCAAGGAGGAGAAGAAAGGAAAGGGTATGGGGGGGAGGGGGAAGGCCCAGCACCACCCATGTTCACTAGAAGCGTGCCCATTATATCAACATCTACTGTTAGGCTCAGCCACATGTGTCGATCCAGATCGATTAGACAAACTTTATCAAACTACTCTCATACGTAATCTTGTAGAGCGGAAACACTTTATTGATGGCGCTTACTCAAGAGCTTTTTGAAGGGAGCTCCGCCCCCCTCCACCTTAGCAAGATTTCCCGCCTGACATAAAATAGGGTAAACTAGACACGTGCGGTTCGTTTCGTTCTGGATGAAAATTCGGACAAATTTTTGTTATTCGGAAATTCGGATGTATACGAATTTCCGAATTAGAATTTAAACCAATCCGAAATATCGAAATTTGAATTCGGATGAAATTCAAATTCAAATAGTTTTCAAATTTGAAAAGTTTTCGAATTCAAACAGTTTTCCAATTTCCAAAGAGAATAAAATAGAATAGAAAATAAAGGAATAGAATAGAATTTTTTTTGATTCTATTCCTTTATTTCCTATTCTATTGGAAATTGGAAAACCATTTGAATTGGAAAACTATTCGAAGGCAAAAACGTTTGAAATTCGAAAACTTTTCGAATTTGAAAACTATTCGAAATTGATTCAGATACTATTCAAATTCAAAAACTATTTAAACTTTTCGAATCGATTTGAAAACGGATAAACAAAATGAATCACTCGAAAACGAATGAAATGAATGAAACAAATTTAACTAAACACATTTATGTAACCAACGAATCGAAACAAAACAAATGTTTTCGTTCTGCGCCGCAGGGTCATATCTTCCTACCTCCTTCACTCATCTTCGTTGCGAAAGTCCCGCAGAATCCGTGTTGGGAGGTATGGATCTGGGCGGGTCCTGACTCTGTGGTCGTGATGAAAATGGGTCACAGGAGTGCAAAACGTACTGCAATCCTGTGATCCATACTACAAGTACAGCCAAACGACCTTTGGCTGTACCTCTTTTTTAAAAACTGCCCCCCTTTACATTACTGCACCCTCTTAACATCACAGCAACCCCCTTTGCAATACAGCCCCCCTTTACATCACAGCCTCTTCTTTACTTCAATGTCCTCTGTTCTCACTGCACATCACAGCCGCCTCCTTACATCACAGACCTCCTTCTTTTACATCAGAAGTGTCACTTCTAGCTGGATTCAGGTAGGGTTACGCCGGCGTATCAGTAGATACGCCGTCGTAACTCTGAATCTACGCCAGCGTAAATTTAAGCGTATTCTGGAAACCAGATACGCTTAAATTAGGCTAAGATACGAGCGGCGTAGGAGAATCCTATGCCGTCGTATCTTAGGGTGCAATTTTTCCGCTGGCCGCTAGGTGGCGCTTCCGTTGAGTTTGGCGTAGAATATGTAAATGACTAGATACGCCGATTCACGAACGTACGTGCGCCCGTCGCAGTAAAGATACACCGTTTCTGTAAGAGGTACGCCGGCGTAAAGATAAAGCTGCTTCCTAGGTGGCGTAGCCAATGTTAAGTATGGCCGTCGTTCCCGCGTCGAAATTTGAAAATTTTACGTCGTTTGCGTAAGTCGTCCATGAATGGGGCTGGACTTAATTTACGTTCACGTCAAAACCAATACGTTCTTGCGGCGTACTTTGGAGCAATGCACAGTGGGATATGTACACGGACGGCGCATACCATCCATTTACATAAAACACGCCCCCCTCATCCTCATTTGAATTAGGCGCGCTTACGCCGGCCCCATTTACGCTACCTCGCCGTAACTTAGGAGGCAAGTGCTTTTTGAATACAGCACTTGCCTCTCTGACTTACGGCAGCGTAGCGTAAATATGATACGCTACACCGCCGCAAAGATACACACATGTACCTGAATCTAGCTATTAGTGTCCGATTTGTCCACCGCAATGTCGCAGTCCAGCTAAAAATCGCTGATCACAGCCATTACTAGTAAAAAACAAATATGTAAAAAGTAAAAAATCCATAAATATATCCCATAGTTTGTAGACACTATGGGGCAGATCCACGTACCTCGGCGCTTCTCTCCGCCGGGCGCATCGTATCTAAGATACACTACGCCGCCGTAACTTTTTTTTTTTTTCGAATCCTCAAAGAATTTGCGCCGTAAGTTGCGGTGGCGTAGTGTATCTTTGGCGGCATAAGGGCGCGGAATTCAAATTGCTGTGATGGGGGTGTGTTTTATGTAAATACATCGTGACCCGACGCAAACGTCGTTTTTTTTTGAACGGCGCATGCGCCGTCCGTGGGGGTATCCCAGTGCGCATGCTCGAAATTAAACCTGAACAAGCCAATGCTTCCGACGGTGATGTCCTTCTACGCAAATCCCTATTCGCGAACGACTTACGTAAACGACGTAAAAAATTCAAATTTCGACGCGGGAACGATGGCCATACTTAACATTGAGTACGCCACCATATAGCAGCTTTAACTAAACGCCGGAGAAAGCCGAACGCAAACGACGTAAAAAAATGCGCCGGCCGGACGTATGTTCGTGGATCGCCGTAACTAGCTAATTTGCATACTCGACACGGAATTCGACAGAAACGCCACCTAGCGGCCGGCGGAAGAAATGCACCTAAGATCCGACGGCGTACTACGCCTGTCGGATCGATCCCAGATGCCGTCGTATCTTGTTTTGTAGATACAAAACAAAGATACGACGCAGGAACTTTAAAATTATGCGGCGTATCAATAGATACGCCAGCGTAATTCTTTTGTGGATCTGCCCCTATAACTTTTGCGCAAACCAATCAATATACGCTTATTAGGATTTTTTTTTTTACCAAAAACATGTAGCAGAATATATATTGGAATAATTTGATGAATAAATTAGATTTTTTACATTCTTTTATTGGATATGTTTTATAGCATATAGTGAAATTTTTTTTTTTTTTTCAAAAATTGTCGGACTTTTTTTGTTTATAGCGCAAAAAAATTAAACCGCAGAGGTGATCAAATACCACATAAAGAAAGCTCTATTTGTGGGGAAAAGGGACATCAATTTTATTTGGGTACAGCATCGCACGACAATTGTCAGCTAAAGTAACGCAATGCAATATTACAAAAAATGGCCTAGTCATGAAGGGGAATAAACCTTCCGGGGCTGAAGAGGTTAAATACGATTACTTTTACTTTACTGACAGTTTCCCTCTATTTTCTCCTCTACCATCTACTGTATATAAAGTTGCTGTATAAAGCACTTTATATCTGAACCTTAATGCAATATGTGAGAAAAGAAGTGCCTTAGAAAAGACATACTCCACATACAGCATTTCTAAAGGATCAAAGCTTTTCTTCATCGACCTCCTGGGCGCTGTTTCTGCTTTGGCTTTTCAGGTCACGTGAAGCTTTCCTGCTGCTCACAGTTGACAATGGCTTGGCTGGTGGAGAGGGGGGTGTATGATGATCCCCGGCGCTCTGCTGCATAAGCTTTGTTTAATCCCTCCTGTGCACAGGCACGGTTCTGGGACTTACTGAGCTGTTTGCAGGCAGATTTCTTTCTGTCAAAGATTGCCAGTGCTGTGATCATTTTTATCGATGATCCAATAAGCGTATTTATTCTGTGCATTCAACTCAAAGAGGTTGCCAATTCAATTTTATTGAAATAACCACTTCAACCCCGGACCATTTTGCTGGTCAATGACCGGGCCACTTTTTGCGATTCGGCACTGCGTCGCTTTAACTGACAATTGCGCGGTCGTGCGACGTGGCTCCCAAACAAAATTGACGTCCTTTTTTCCCCATAAATAGAGCTTTCTTTTGGTGGTATTTGATCACCTCCCCTATTTTTTGCGCTATAAACAGTGGTGGCCCGTCCATAGGGGGCGCCCGGGCGCCGGCCCCCCCCCCCCCCCTCCTGTAGTCATAAAAAAAACAAAAAAACAAACGGGTCTTTTAAGGCTTTTAAAAATTCGTTTTGCAGCGCCGCGCAAATAACATACACTCATGCATTGCACGAGTGTATGTTATTGTGGCCAGCCTATTCAGATAACCGGACATTGGGCACGGATTATCTGAATAAGGACAGCTGGTTGGCTGTGCGGAAGTGCCTATCAGAGCCAGCGGCTCTGATAGGCTTTTCCAGTACAGCCCTTCAGCTCCCGGATGTCTTATCCTCGGAACGTAGTGGGCTACGTCCCTTGGATAAGACTGACGGCCGTCTCAACCAATCAGGTTCACTGATTCTGGTTATCAGTAACCTGATTGGCTGAAGCGTAATCGAGGGCGGCAGAAGACATCGAGGGACTGTGGAAGGAGGTTGGCAAACCCCAGAAAGGTAAGTGCCAGGCGGGGAGGGCAATCTGACTGGCAGAATTTTACAGGGCACAGTGGGGACAATTGATGTGGGGACAATTGATGTGGGCACAATGGGGACAATTGATGTGGGCACAGTGGGGGACAATTGATGTGGGCACAGTGGGGACAATTGATGTGGGCACAGTGGGGACAATTGATGTGGGCACAGTGGGGACAATTAATGTGGGCACAGTGGTAACAATTGATGGCATGGCACAGTGGCTGCGTTTGATGGCACAGTGGCTGCGTTTGGCATAGCACAGTGGTGACAATTGATGGGCACAGTGGTGACAATTGATGGCATCAATTGATGGCACAATGGCTGCATTTGATGGGCACAATGGCTGCCTTTGATGGGCACAGTGAGGCTGCAATTTTTTCTTTTTTTTTTCATTTGTTCGCGCCCCCCTAAAAATTTTGAGCACCAGCCGCCACTGGCTATAAACAAAAATAGAGCGACAATTTTGAAAAAAAATGAATATTTCTTACTTTTTGCTGTAATAAATATCCCCCAAAAATATATAAAAGACAATTTCTTTCCTCAGTTTAGGCCGATACGTATTCTTCTACATATTTTTCGTAAAAGAAGTGTTTATTGATTGGTTTGCGCAAAAGTTATAGCGTCTACAAAATAGGGGATAGTTTTATGGCATTTCTATTAATGATTTTTTTTTACTAGTAATGGCGGTGATCTGCGATTTTTATCAGTACTGCGACCTTATGGCAGACACATCGGACACTTTTGACACATTTCTGGGACCATTGGCATTTTCATAGCGATCGGTGCTATAAAAATGCATTGATTACTATAAAAATGTCACTGGCAGGAAAGGGGTTAACACTAGGGGGCGATCAAGGGGTTGATTATGTCCCCTCATTGTGTTCTAACTGAAAGGGGGGTGGGAATGACTAGGGGAAATGACAGATCGCTGTTCATACATTGTATGAACATACGATCAGTTATTTCTCCCCCTGAAAGAACCGGGAGCTGTGTGTTTACATACACAGCTCCCAGTTCTCGCTCTGTCACGAGTGATCGGCGGTGATCGCGCCCGCCGGGCACTTGCATCAGCACCAGGGGCGAGAAGGGGGCCCCTAGTGGCCGCAATGCAAAATCACGTTATATTACGTGATTTCGCTCAGCCGAGGCGACCTGCCGCCGTAAAACTATGGTGGGCGGTCGGCAAGCGGTTAAACATTCATATAGCTAGATACATGAACAAAAAATACATTTGCAGGACTTTTAAGGTGTCAAAATAAATGAATAATACATTTTGTATGAAAACATATAAATTTTATTAACATTAAAATTCATTAAAATTTCTTGTTGTACTATTAGGTCAATTCTTATACAGATACAAACACTACCGCTCTACATGTTTCGCTTCAAAGAGCTTCTTCAGGAGACTTTAAGGTGTTGTATAGATTGAATGCTAAAAAATATAACAAAAGAAACAGCAAGAGGATAATTATATAAAGTTTTGAAAAAAAAATGTACTACTTTTATCTTGTGATAGGTGTTACAAAAATACATAATTAGATAATAGACACTCTCTTAAAAAATTCATATAGCTATTTGTCCTGTAAAACTTTCTTTACATTCAGTCTGTGTGTTCTGTAACCAGCTGTTGTGGGAATGGGGAAAAATCAACTGTTTTACGGGTATTTTCTCTTCTGGTCAAATGTCCTTATGGCAAATGCACACATTGTAAAACATCTGTCACTGCACTGGCACACAGGAAACAACTGTTTTCTGTGTCCCATTCACACTGCAGCGCAGCCCGGAGCTTTGCTGCAGTAAGCTCGCGGCACACTGCACAGAACTGGGTGGCAATGTACAGCAGCGTAGCACATCGCACTGCTCTACAGCGCCATGAATAAAGTGTATTTTTGTAAACTTCAAATAAAGTTTGTACAAAAAAAGGAGCTGTGAATCGTGCACCACACTGCCCCCTACCACAGTCAGGGTAACGGAGAGCTCACTGAGAGGTAAAGTGCTCTGGCACCTTCTAAGTCTCGTACACACTACTAGTCCTTTTCCGTTCAACCCAGTGGGTTGAATGAAAAAAAAATAACAGCTCAGGAGGAGCAGTTGTACTAACAATCTGATGTTAGTACAGTGATCTCCCCTGCTGTACTATTGTATCCTGACCCCCCCCCCCCCCCCGCCAGAACACTGAGCGGCGACCGGGAGCCGGTGATCTGCCGTGCTGGTTCCAGCTATCGTGGAAGTTCCAGCGCATGCGCAAGCTGATGTGCTGAGATAGTTCCAGCTATCGGGAAAGTTCTTTCAAGGACTGCGCAGGCGCAAACTTGCTGACGGAAATCTCCGAACCGCGGCCGGCATCCAGGGCGACGTGAATTTCGAGGTAAGTGGCCAGTCGGCCTCACGTCCTCGCTGCGTTCGGCCTCCTGGCTCTTTTTTTAACATCCTCCAATCCACGGGGATGTTAAAGAATGAGCCTGGATGCCGGGCGAGGTTCGGAGATTTCCGTCGGCAAGTTTGCGCCTGCGCAGACATTGAAGGAACTTCCCCGTTAGGGGAACATTAAGGACAGGTCACCGGTCGGCAGACCTTTTTCGGACATGAGCCTTCTGCCGGACCGGCCGCTGTACACATGGGCCTAATATCAGCCGGTTTCTACATTCGGCCTGTGTGTACTGGATACACATATCACTGAATTTTCCCTTAGGCTAGCCAGTGATATGTGTAAACGGAAACACTGTTGCATGTAAGTTGATACTTTGTAATATTAAAGTGACACTAGAGGCTAACATTTAAAGGAACACTAAAGGCACAATTTTTTTTTTTTAAATAACATACATGTTATACTTACCTCCACTGTGCAGATCGTTTTGCACAGAGTGGCCCCGATCCGTGTCTTCTGGGGTCCCTCAGCGGCTGTCTCGGCTCCTCCTCTCAAAAGCTTTCCACGTTCATGCGAGCTCCCTCGCATGGTGGAAAGCTTTTGCGAGCACGCTCCCGTGATACAGCAGCGGCCATAGCCGCCGACTGTATCACTCTGCCCTGTCCCCCCGGGAGTGCCGCGTCATCTGCTGTGATTGACAGCAGCGCCAGCCAATGGCTGCGCTGCTATCAATCCGCCCAGCCTAGCCAATCAACGGACAGGCTGGGAACCGAGCAAGATGACAAGCACGCGCCCGGGACTTTCGAACGGTGAGGTAAGTAAAATGGGGGCTCGGGGGGGGGGGGGGGGGGGCGGTGCTGTCAGATGTTTTTTTACCTTAATGCATAGGATGCATTAAAGGGGAGGTTCACCCTAAAACTACTTTCTAGTATTACAATGTCCCGACACATTACAATACAATTATGCCTATTTTGTTTTTTTTTATGCTGTCCATACCTCGGTACAGCTAATTCACCCGCGGCTTCCGGGTTGCGAATCCCGCGGGAGTGGGCGTTCCTAACTTGCTGGTGATTGACGTGATGACCAAAAACGAGCTCCCCCCGTCGCATAAGCTGCGTCACGATTGCCAAAAGAACCCGAACGGCGAGTCGGCGCTATACTGTGCCTGCGCACCGCCGTTCGGCTCCTTTCGGCAATCGTGACGCAGCTTACGCGATGGGGGGGGGGGGGGGAGCTCATTTTTGGTCATCACGTCAATCACCAGCAAGTTAGGAATGCCCACTCCCATGGGATTCGCAACCCGGAAGCCGCGGGTGACTTAGCTGTCCAGAGGTATATACAGCATAAAAAAAAAAAAAATAGGCATAATTGTATTGTAATGTGTCGGGAAATTGTAATACTAGAAAGTAGTTTTAGGGTGAACCTCCCCTTTAAGGTAAAAAAACTTTTACCTTTACAACCCCTTTAAAAAAAATGAAAAAAAGAGATAATACAGCCAGTGGCCAAAAGTTTTCAGAGTGACACAAGTATTAATTTTCACAAAGTCTGCTGCCTTGTGTTGGCAATTTGCATATACTCCAGAATGTTATGAAGAGTGATCAGATGAATTTCAATTAAAGGATATCTAAAAAAAATAAAAACATGTCATACTTATCTCCTCTGTGCAGTTGGTTTTGCACAGAGTGGCCCTGATTTTTTTCCAAGATGGCGCCACAGGAGCAGGGCAATGAAGGACACATGAAGGACACATCTCTCATTGAGCCCTGTGGCAATCTGTGCATGTATCGGATATTGCATTAAACACAGCCTCCTGAGATCTGACGTAAGACATCCCAGGAGGCAGCAGGTGGCTGGATCTGCATCATCCTCACCTAGGTGCAGATTCAGGAAGTGGATTCAGAAAAGGCAGTGGCTGGGCAGTCTATTTAAAGCGGGAGTTCACCCATTTAAAAAAAAAAAAAAAATCTCCCCTTAGCTTCCTGCTCGTTCGGTCTAGGGGAATCGGCTATTTATATTAAAATATGTGCAGTACTTACCCGTTTTCGAGCTGCATCTTCTTCCGTCGCTTCCGGGTATGGGTCTTCGGGAGCCGGCGTTCCTTCTTGAGTGACAGCCTTCCGAGAGGCTTCCGACGGTCGCATCCATCGCGTCACTCGTAGCCGAAAGAAGCCGAACGTCGGCGCGGCTCTATACTGCGCCTGCGCACCGACGTTCGGCTTCTTTCGGAAAATCGTGACGCGATGGATGCGACCGTCGGAAGCCTCTCGGAAACCTGTCAATCAAGAAGGAACGCCCATTCCCGAAGCCCATACCCGGAAGCGACGGAGAGGATGCGTCTCGTAAACGGGTAAGTACTGCACATATTTTAAAATAAATAGCCGATTCCCCTAGTAATAACGAGCAGGAATCTAAGGGGGAAAAGTGCCCTCTAAGGGTGAACCCCCGCTTTAAGATATATCAGTTATTTTAGTCATTGTAAATGATTAAGCACACGATGTATGTGTGAAACGCGCCTACGTGACCTCGTGTTGGTGTCTTTGGTGTTATTACTACAATACAAATACAATAAAAGGCAATCGGAACTCCTGGATGTGCAGCCATTTATTTTCTTACAAGTTTTCCACAGAGGTGGGCTGGCTCTGGCACTCTATGAGACATTTCACCTCAGGTTATCATTATACACCTGAAGCAGCGACTCTTCTTCTTTGTATTCTGGGGACACACACAGGCCCCAGAAGACGACGGGGGAAGGAGGAGAACCTGGATAAAATCGTAGAAGTGACTGGCTGCGGTGCCGTGGGACAGAAGTTCCGGAGAAAATAAACAAAAAAGGTATGTAAGAAAAAAATATCCAAAAACAAAGGGGGGTGCATATTTTTTCAAAGGAATTACATTTTTGCCTGGAACTCCGCTTCAATACTCCTTTCATGCCTGTAACACTGGGGCGGTGTGCTTGCGGGGCGTTAGAAAAAGTCCTGCAAGCAGCATCTTTGGGGCGGTTTAGGAGCGCTGTATACACTGCTCTCAAAACGCCCCTGCTTTTCATAAGATGGTATACTGTGGGGCAGATCCACAAAGCGAGTACGCCGGCGTATCTACTGATACGCCGGCGTACTTTCAAATTTCCCGCGTTGTATCTTTGTTTTGAATCCTCAAAACAAGATACGACGGCATCTGGGTTAGATCCAACAGGCGTACGCCTTCGAAACTAAGATGCAATTCTTCGGGGTCCGCTGGGTAACGTTCCCGTCGTAATCCACGTTGAGTATGCAAATTAGCTATTTCTGACGATCCACGAACGTACGAGCAGCCGTCGCATTCTTTTACGTCGTCTCTAGTCGGCTTTTTCCGGCGTATAGTTAAAGCTGCTGTTTCGTGGCGTATAGTTAAACCTGCTATGTTAAGTATGGCCGTCGTTCCCGCGTTTAATTTGAAATTTTTTTTTTCCGTTTGCGTAAGTCGTCCGTGAATTGGGATTGACATAATTTACGTCCACGTCAAAACAATGATGTCCTTGCGACATCATTTAGCGCAATGCACGGCGGGAAATTTAGGGACGGCGCATGCGCAGTTTGTTCGGCGCGGGGACGCGCTTCATTTAAATGAAACACGCCCCCCTACTCGCCGAGTTGAATTAGGCGCCATTGCGCCGCGAGAGATACACTACGCCGCCGTAACTTACGGCGCAAATTCTTTGTGGATTCAAAGCTAAAAAAAGTAAGTTACAGCGGCGTAGCGTATCTCACATACGCTGCGCCCATGCAATTCTTTGTGAATCTGCCCCTGTATCTGTAAAGATGTATTATGACTACCTCTGTGAAAAGGAAAAAAAAGGGAAAACATATTAAAATAAAGAATTGAAAAAAAAAAACGCCCCTGCCCCCTGCAATAAATGGGCAGCGCTTCTGAAGTGCCTGAAAATCACTTTGGAAGAGCCCCAACACGGGCATTTTTAACCCCTTGTTTTCCGCTAGTGGCAGTTAAAAGCACCCCACTAGTGGCCAAAAGGCGCCTCTTAGGCCCGGTTCACACTGATGCGCTGTGAATTTGGTCCGTTCTTTGTTTATTCTGAGGTGCGAATTTTACCGCAAATTAATTGCGGTTTTACCGCGAATTTCAGGAGTGGGACATAGCTGCGATTAATGTTCTAGCCAATGAAATCATAGTGTAAAAAAAAAAAAAGGTGTACTGCGTACTTCCTGGTTTTTGTGGAGAATCGCGTGGTGGAATTTGCACATATGGGAACCATCATTGCGATTCCAGAACGATTTACACTGATGTCTATGGAGACTAAATTCGCAACGCAGTAAAGTCAGACAAGACCCTTTTTTTTTCATCGCACCGCATTTGTAGAGGAATCGCAACGCATGTATGTGAACGACCGTCATTGAAAAAAATAGGGATGACATGCGAATGCAAAGTGTTTTTCGTTATGAACTCGCATAAGTGTGAACCGGGCCTTAAACAGCGGTAAAGCGTCGCTAAATTGAGCGGTGCTTTACTGCTAACGCACGGGGGCTGCCCCAGTGTGAAACGGGACTAAAGCCTTATACACACGATCGGACTTAGAAGGTCCGAAGGGCGCTGGCCGTGAGCTTGTTCTGCATACACACGGCAGGACTTTTTCAGCCAACATACACCAAACCACATGGTTTTTCAGCTCTTTACCGCCACCCTTTGGGCAACTTCTGCTTTTGTTGTCTGATGTTTAGCATTGGTTCGGTGCATGCGTATTTGTACTTTTGATTTTAGTCCTATGGATTTGTGTACACACGATCGGATAATTCGATGAAACACATTTGTTGTCGGACAATTTGAGAGCATGACCATCCAACATTTATTGTCGGAAATTCCGACAACAATTGTCCGATGGAGCGTACAGACAATTGTTGTCGGAATATCCGATCGTGTATACAGGCCTTAACTCTAACCCCTTACCCTAACAAAAAAATAATAATAAGTGAATAATAATAATTAAAAAATAAATAAAAGCTGATGGAAAAGTAAAAAAAAAATAGCGACAAATGATGCAACAGATGGTAGTTTCTATTGCCTAAGAAGAAAAGAAAACGCCCAAAACGCGCAGGAAAACACGCCAAAGTCATGTGATAAAACGCCGTAAAAAACACTCAAAGACGTTACGTTGAAGCGTGAATGCAGCCGTGCGGTTCAAGGTCCCCATCTTTGTATTGTGTGTCATACATTTAAAATTCCACTGCCAAAACCGGACTTTCCCATTCAACAAAAGTTCTGACAGGAAGCACCTCTTCCCAGCAAATAAAACGTGCCCAGCCATGACTTTCCCCCCCATCATTGTTTACACATCAATTATTCATAAAGGGTTTTTTTTTTTTTTTGTTCTGCCCCAACCAAGATGGCGCTCGCGGTCTCCACAGCCCTGGCGCGGCAGGAAATGGGCGTAGCCAAGTTTAAAATCCCCCAGCTCGGACGGGCTCCGGCCACGCCCCCCAGCTCGTCATCCTATTGGTCGGAAGGGTGAGTTTGACGTCATCAGCCCGCGCTCGCTCTCTTTTTCTGTATCTCCGCCGCCCGCGAGTCTGCTCCGTCCTGAGAGGTGAGAGCCCGGGGCCTGCCGGTACCGGGGGGGAGGGGAAACGGGGGGCGGGTGGAGGCCCTGGGGTGGCGGGCAGCCCCCGGCAGGCCCGGTAAATGTGATATGCGTACGTTGGTGCCGCCAACTGCTCTGCCGGCTTATCGCACACTGAGCCGTGCGGTGCTGCCGGAGGTCCCTATGGGGGGGGGGGAGGGTTACAAAGAGGCCTGTTTACCTATAGAGACTTCTAACTCCCATCATCCGCGCCTTTCTTCTGTACGGAGGAGGAGAGGGCGGTGTACGGCAGAAGCTTCTCACCCAGGCAGGAATGGGAAGTGCACCCCCCCCCCTCTCGCCTATACCCCACTGTACAGAACAGCATGGCCCTTCATGCTGATACCAAGTGCCTGGGTTGTTTTTTGTAAAAAAAAAAAAAAATTAAATTAAAAATATTTTTAGGCCAACAAAGTAAAAAAAAAAAATTTTTTTTTTTTTAAACTTTACCTGTATATTTGTATACCAACTATGCCCCACCACCAAAAAAAATAAACTTAAAAAAATAAAGTCTAACTTGCATGGGGATGCTACATGTGTTTTTTGTTTTATACTCCTAGTAGGGCCCAGAAACGGGTGTGCATTGTGTAGATTTTTATTTTGTGTTTTGTTTTTTTGTTTTTTTGTAACGTATCTGAAAAGCCCAGTTACTGCCCATCCTCCCTACACGCAGGCGGCCAATTAAAGTTCTGCTGTGATAGTGAGCGGGTATTGAGGGCCAGTTCACGCCATATGCAGTCCAGTGCATTTTTTTTTTCTGTATAAAAAATGCATGGAAAGTGGGTTATATGGCTTCCAACGGCCTTGTTCACGCCAGTGTGGTCAGTCCCAGGGCTTTCCAGTTCCGGGAAAAAAAATTAGATTATGCTGCGTTTTTCATAGACCATACTGGAATGCAGTAAAACGCATCAAAAATGCACTGGAATGCATCAAAAGCACAATGGACACTAGTATAGTTAAAAAAAGGCATTTGGAACTGCATTAAAAACACGGAAATGCATAAATTTATTTTTTGTATTAACCACTTAAGACCCGGACCTGTAGGCAGCTAAAGGACAAGGCCAGGTTTTGCGATTCGGCTCTGCGTCGCTTTAACAGACAATTGCGCGGTCGTGCGACGTGGCTCCCAAACAAAATTGACGTTGTTTTTTTTTTTTTCCAGAAATAGCGCTTTCTTTTGGTGGTATTTGATCACCTCTGCATTATTTTTTGCGCTATAAACATAGAGCGACAATTTTGATAATTCAATATTTTTTGCTATAATAAATATCCCCCAAAAATATATCAAAAACATTTTTTTGCTCCTCAGTTTAGGCTAATACGTATTCTTCCTATTTTTGGTTAAAAAAAAAAATCACAATAAGCGTTTATCGGTTGGTTTGCGCAAAATTTATAGTGTTTACAAAATAGGGGATAGTTTTATTGCATTTTTATTATTTTTTTTTTTTTTCTATACTACCAATGGCGGCGATCGGTGATTTTTAATTTTTTTTTGTGACTGCGACATTATGGCGGAGACTTCGGACAATTTTGACACATTTTTGGGACCATTGTCCTTTTTTACAGCTTAAAATGCATTGTTTTTTTTTCACAAGAAATAAAATGCATTGTTTACTGTGAAAATGACAATTGCAGTTTGGGAATTAACCACAAGGGGGCGCTGAAGGGGTTATGTGTGACCTCATCTGTGTTTCTAACTGTAGGGGGGGTGTGGCTGTAGGGGTGACATCATCGATTGTGTCCCCCTATAAAAGGGATCACATGATCGATGACAACGCCACAGTGAAGAACGGGGAAGCCGTGTTTACACACAGCTCTCCCCGTTCTTCAGCTCCGGGGACCGATCGCGGGACTCCAGCGACGATCGGGTCCGCGACCCACGGCTGGACACTAGCACAGCACGTACCTGCCGTGCCATTCTGCCAACGTAAATGTGCAGGAGGCGGTCCTTAAAGGAGTTCTCTGACCTAAAACTTTACACCCCCGCTGTGCCCGGGCTGTAAAAATATACAAAATAAACTTTCACTTACCTGCCTACGATCCCCCGTTGTTCCAATATCGCCGTCCCGTTCTCCGGGCCCCTTCCGCTTCCTGTGTGTCGGTGACTCATAGTGCGCTCAGCCTATCAGCGGCCTCAGCAATGTCCCGTCGCGGCCGCTGATAGGCTGAGCGCACTATGAGTCACCGACACACAGGAAGCGGAAGAGACCGGGACCGGAGAACGGGACGGCGATATCGGAACAACGGGGGATCGTAGGCAGGTAAGTGACAGTTTATTTTGTATATTTTTACAGCCCGGGCACAGCGGGGGTTAAAAGTTTTAGGTCAGAGAACTCCTTTAAGTGGTTAAATGCGCATTCAGAAATGCATCTGGTAGGGATCTGGAGTGCATTTTTGTGGCGCAAACTAGCCCTGAAGCTAAACCTATCGCTTTTAAGTTTCAGAAAACCCCTAGACCCCATTTCACGCTGAGGCGCTCAAACTGCCCTTAAAGCGGAGGTCTGTCAAAAAAATAAATATAGCCAGAAGCTACAAATTCTGCAGCTCCTGACTTTAAAAAAAAAAAATGGACACTTATCTGTCCATGGTGGCTGCGATGTCATCAGCCGAAGCCGATCAATTGCTCAGCTGCCCCCACCGCCATCCTCGGAGAGGGAGTCAGTAAGTAACGGGTTTGCGGCTTCATTTCCCGGTTCTCTACTGCGCATGTGCAAGTCGCGCTGCGCCTCCTCACTGGTCCCCACTGTCTTTTGGGACCAGTGTGTTTCCCAGAAGACAGCGGGGGCGGCAGGAAGCGGCGTGACCTCCGCGGGGGCCAATGCCCGGAAGTGGGTACTTGTATTCTACAGGTATCTGCACCCCCCTCCCCCTGAAAGGTGCCAAATGTGACACGGGGGGAGGGTTCTGAAATGTGGAAGTTCCATTTTTGGGTGGACCTCCGCTTTAAGATGTTTGGCGTTTTTGCAGTGCTTCTGCCACACTTTTGCGGAGTTACTGGTGCGCCTTTCTTTTGTCACGTGTCTCAAACTATTTTGCGGCGCCTTCTTAGCGTGCTTTTCAGGCACTTTCCATTCATTTCCATGGAGAGGGGTGTTTTTTAGACACATTTTTTTTCTAAGCGATCCAAAGATGCTGCTTGCAAGACTTTTTGCACCGCCTCGCCAGTGCACCCACCCCAGTGTGAAAGCATCCAATGAAATGAATGGGATGCAGTTTTCGGGTGCTAATTTGGCGTAAAAGCACCTCAGTGTGAAAGGGGTCTTGGTAGAGCTGCACGATTCTGGCTCACAAGTTTTTATTATATTTTTTCGCTTAGAATAAAGATCACAATTCTCGTGGCGCAACATCTTAAACATTATACAAAAAAAGGGTTAACTTTACTGTTTTTTTTTTTTTTTTATTATTCATTAAAGTGTCTTTTTCTTTTTTTTAATCCAACAAAAACGTTTTTATTGATGAAAAGGGTGGTATACAGGAAGTGTCTTTTTCCAAAAAAATGTGTTTGAAAGACCGGTGCGCTAATACTGTACAGTATGACATAAAATATTGCAACAATCACCATTTTATTCCCTAGGGTCTCTGCTAAAAAATAAATAAAAATGTATATGTTTAGGGGTTCCATGCAATTTTCTAGCAAAAAATACGGATTTTTAAATTTGTGAAACAAGTGTTAGGATAAGGTTCAGTCTTTAAGTGGTTAACTTCCCTCATTTACAGGCTGAAGTTCATTCCTTTGATCGAAGAAGGAAAAGTTACAATGTTTATAGTCCTCTTCCAGATCCCACAATGCTGTGAAAAACTTGTCAGGCTGCCTGCCTACTTTTTTTTTTTTTTTTTTTTTGACAGCTGAGTGAGCAGAGAACTCTCTAGACTTGTTACATGAATGAATCTGGAAATTCTGCATAGAGATTGTGAGGGGGGTTGAATGGAGATCACAATTGAACGATAAATCATGCAGCTCTAGGTCTTGGGGATTGCGAGCTGTCATATTGCTTGTGTGTTCAACCAAACTGTCAAACCATCAAATGTCTGGTGTCGTAACTGATCACATGTGCAGCACCGTGGCAACTGCAAATCAAGATGGCAGCTTCCTTGGCTAAAAGGGATAGGAGGGTTTAGTTCCTGTTTTTAGTTGATGTAAACCCTCCGTACACCCAGTCAATTGAACAGCCTCAGATAATACACAAATCTCATTCATATCTGTTGTCTTCATCTTTATATACTGTTTAGAAAGTTCAGATTGTGTTCCGAGAATTTATTTTCCTGTTCCAGCAATGCAGTGAAGCCTGGGCATACAGCCAAGACAGCTGATTGGAGGAAAGGCACACAACCCCTCTTCTCATAGGTAGAGACTTTAGAGACTTGTTCCTTGAATAATTCAGTTTTCTGCTAATCCTTTTATTTATTTATTTATATATATATATATATATATATATATATATATATATATATATATATATATATATATATATATATAGTGTGCTGTCAGTTAAATGCGTTAACGGCGTTAACACAAACCCATTTTAACGCCGTCATTTTTTTTATCGCGCGATTAACTAGGTTCACCCTTTAAAACATTTTTTTTTTGTCGGCACGTACCTCTTAACCCTTTCACGCCGACGGGACGCATATATGCGTTCGGGGGTTATACCGGGATGATGCCTGCAGCCGCAGGCATCATCCCGGTACCGTTGTTTAGAGCGGGCGATCGGCTATCCAAACATAACAACCGATGCGGCTAAAAGCCGCTCAGTTGTTATGCCGGAGGAGCGGGAGGGGACATCCCCCCCCCTCCCGCCGCCTTTCGCCGCTCTGACCGGGCCTCCCGTCCCACTGGGAGACCCGATCCTCCATCCGCCGCGGTCTGTGTTCAGGCGGAGACTGACACTAAGCCGTAAACGGCTTTGATTCAGTCTCCGCATTGAAACCACGGAAGCGGCGCCATGACGTCACTTCCTGGTTTCTCGGCTGCCAATGGCGCCGGATTTAAAAAAGTACACAGTATTCATAATCGCCGTTTTCGGCGATCTGATTACTTTGAAGTGCAAAGGAGGGCTCGGAGGTCTTTTAGTCCCCGATCCCTCCATAAAGAGTACCTGTCACCACCTATTGCTGTCACAAGGAATGTTTACATTCCTTGTGACAGCAATAAAAGTGATCAAAATGTAAAAAAATAAAAAAACACAATTTAATATTATAAAAAAAAAATATTTTTTTTTTTAAAGGGTGAACCTACTTAATCGCGCGATTAATCGTGAGTGAACTATGACATTAATGCAATTAATCGCGATTTAGAAATTATAATCGCTTGACAGCACATAGAGAGATATATATATATCTCTATCTCTATCTCCCCCAGCACAAAGCTCCAGCTGCTTTTATCATATCTGACAGAGCTTGTCAGGAGTTATCAGGCTGAAGAACAGAGCAGGAGACCGCTAAGGGGCACAGGGCTTTCAAGAGAGATAAGAAAACACTGCAGATATATGTGCCCAGCTCAAATTGCATGAATTGGGTTCACATCCACTTAAACAGTTCACACCCAGGCCAATTCTGACACTTCTCTTCTACATGTACATTTTTATTTTTTTGCTAGAAAATTACTTGGACACCCCCCACCAAACCTATGTTTTTTTTTTTTTTAGCAGATGCCCTAGAGCAGTGGTTCTCAACCTCAGTCCTCAAGTACCCCCAACGGGCCATGTTTTCAGGTTTTTCTTTACTTTGCACAGGTGCTTTAAATCAATATCAATGACATGGTATTAAGAGCTAATTTATCTAAGGGAAGTTCCTAAAACATAGCCTGTTGGGGGTACTTGAGGACCGAGGTTGAGAACCACTGCCCTAAAGCGTGATGGTGTGCCTTGGCACCCCAGATGTTTTGGAACTATATTTCCCATGATGCTCAACTACACTGCATCATGGGAAATGTAGTTTCAAAACATCTGGGGTGCCAAGGTCTGCCATCACTTTTCTACAGAAATAAAATGGTGATTGTACCAATTGGCACACTGTTTTTATACAGCTGCTTCTCCCTTTTTTTTTCTTTATTAAAGTGTGTGTGTGTGTGTGTGTGTGTGTGTGTATATATATATGTATGTATGTATGTATGTATGTATGTATGTATGTATGTATGTATGTATGTATGTATGTATGTATGTATGTATGTATGTGTGTGTGTATATATAGGTGCTTTAGGTTTTTGTGACAAAGTACAACCTGAAAAAAACCTGCAATGCGTCTTAGTAAATACATTGGACTGCCTACTTTCCAAAAAGGGGTTATTTTGGGGGGGGGGGGGGTATTTGTACTGTCAAATTTTCATCTCATTGTAGGTACGTTTTTGTCATATTGTAAGGGTATTTCCTTCCTTTGTTCTTTTCTAATTCACATAATACAAAGGCTTCTGTGATGGAGGAGGAGAGGGGCGGGCATAGCAGCTGCATAGACTGTAATGTTGAAGATGCTGAGACCTGTAGCATCAGCATTGGGCTCCCAGCAATACAGTGTGATGGCCATCTACCAGAAATGTAATAAAACGGTCAGTTTTATTTAATAAAGATAAGCGCAGGAGATGTCATGAATCTCCTTGGACTTTACTCACTGTGTGCCCTCGCTTTTTTTTGGAAAGGAGGTACATTTCCAGAATTCTGCTTTAAAGCAGAACTAAACCCTACTATCTACAACAAAGAAAGCTGCCATCTTGGCCTCTGATCTGCATGTGATCAGGTATGACACCAGACATTTGATGGTTTCTCTGTTTGGTTGAGAGCACAAGAAATGTGAGTTATCATTCCTGGTATGCTAGGAATTGAACTGTGTTAAACCATTAAATCGGTGGGTTTAGTTCTAGTTTAAAGTGGAACTAATCACATTGGTTAAACAGATTCAAGGCATGCCATGAATGACCGTGTTAAATGTCCACAGCGCTATTGTGTTCTGCCCACGGGGAGCCTTCACTGCCGGCAACTATAGCTGCCACCAGTGATCACGTGTAAATAATCCGACAGGCTGCTTGTACTGAAATCTTTCAAAAAAATCAACTTCAGTAGAACCAGCCTGCCCATGCATGGATCGAATCTTGCTTGGTCCCTGCTGATTCAGCTGAGAATTGATCTATCTTTGGCAGGCTTGACATGGGCACTGTGGCCCGCGCGTCGTGGCTGGAGCTGCGAACAGGCAGCCTGTGTGCAAACACAGCAGCATTTTCCTGATTTGACTGGTTTCCCGCACCACACACCCATGCACGCCTAATGCAGACACTATGCCTACCTGCATGCAATTTCAGGTGGACCATAGCTCCGGTCTGACTGAATCCTTCCTTTAATATCGAACAGTTGGTGACAGGTCGGTCTCTGTGCTGTAGGTTCACGATTGAGCAGGCTCCCAGCCTCTGCACCTGGTGAGCCAGGGTGAGAGGCTGGTGTAGACGGCCCTTTGCCCAGCCCCTTTTGTGAGCCACTAGATCAGGGGTCTCAAAGTGGTGGCCCTCAAGCTGTTGCAAAACTACAAGTCCCATGAGGCATTGCAAGGCTGACAGTTGCAAGCATGACTTGTAGTTTCGCAACAGCTGGAGGGCCGCCAGTTTGAGACCCCTGCACTAGATATTTTCCAGTGGGGCCATGCATATAAACATAAGGTCTGCTTGTGTTGCAGCCCCCCTTCCCATCCAATAAAGTTTTCAGTGGAAGTGAAGACAAATTAGTGGGCAAAAAAAAAGGATGCTCGGCGGAAAAGGAGTCAATATATTAAGGTTGATGCATCAGTTGGGTACATTGACGTAATAATCCTTAAAAGTGGATATAAACCCCCCCCCCCCAAAAAAAAAAAAAAAACCCTTGCAAGACAAAGGCATAATGAGCTAGAATGCATAGTATACTAGCTCATTTTGAAATACTCACTCACTTTAGATTGAAGCCCCCGCAGTGGTCCTGGCACACTGCTCCACCCAGTGACATTTCTCCCGGAGTTATTTCCGGGTATTGCAGGCTCCAGCGCTGTGATTGGCCAGAGCCGCGATGACGTCGCTCCCGCACATTTGCTCGGGAGCCGCCACTAACGGCACGTCAGCTGAAGCAACAACACAAATGAGCTGTTGTTTCAGTGCGCATGTGCCAATGCCGTCAGCACATGCTGATACAGGGGATATCTCCTAAACGGTACAGGTTTAGGAGATATCGGGGTAGCTACAGGTAAGCCTTATTATAGGCTGACATGTAGTGAAAAGTGGTCTGTAAGGGTTTACAACCAATGATCATTTGTATTAAAAATGAAGTCAGCTGCTACAAAAGCGCTGTAACCACCTGGGCCGGTTCTTCACTGGTCTTTGGGGCACCACCATCTTGCTTGTGGGAAGCTGGAAGCTGGATGTGATCATAGCAGATCCCCTCTGCGCATGCGGGCCTTGTGCTCCGCTTCCTAAATGAACCCGTAGTCCCCTGGGACGTATGACATGTCCCAGGTGGTTGCAGATAGGGGGGGGGGGGCTGGGCTGCACACTTCTGCTCACTTAGGCGAGAGAAGTTACAGGAAGGTGCCAGACCAATGAGGACTACTAGCAGGTAAGGAGCAGATGTTTGAACTGCATCCTGAGGATTATGGAGCAGGAGTAGTCAGGAGCAAAGGATTCTGAGATGACCCAGGGGTGGGGGGAGGGGTCTGAGGATAAAAAGGAGGGATAGGATTAGGGCATGAGCCAGTATCTTGTATTGTGTGCAAAAGAGGTTTTCAGTTGAATGAAACTGACAGGAACATTTTTTCAGTTTCTGTAATAAAGGGGAGGAATGCAACTGCCCTAGAAAGGGAGAATCAAAATAAGGTTGTAACTTTTACGTGCAATTCCCTAACCACTAAAGGATTTTGAAGTGGAACACGATCCTCCTATCCCTTTTCAGCCAAGGTAGCTGCCACTGCAGTTTGATCTGCAGTTGCCATGGTGCTGCACATTTTGATCAGTTGTCTGTGACACAGGTATCAACCTGTGGCCCTCCAGCTGTTGCCAAACTACAAGCCCCATGGAACATTGCAAGGCTGACGGCTACAAGCATGACGTCCAAAGCTGGAGGGCTGTAGATTGGCTCCATCCATTTGATAGCTTGACAGTTCTGTTGACGGCACAACCAACTGTTTTAAAGTCCTAAATAGGAAGTAAACCCTCTGGGGAAATTTGCACCTACAGGTAAGCCTAGATTAAGCCTTACCTGTAGGTGTTTGCTATATCTCCTAAACCTACACGGTTTAGGAGATATTTCCCAAAAAAAAATGCACTGATGTCTACGGCGCAGGCACACTAGGAATGCCTGTTTTGTGAATGTCTAATGCTGGCTTTGACGGCTCCCACACGCATGTGCAGAGTGACGTCTTTGCCGCTCCGGCCAATCACGGCGCCGGAGTGGCGATACCCGGAAGTAACCTTCCGGAGAGATGTCTGCGGCCGGAGGGGGAGACGAGGACAGCTTTGGGGGCTTCGAACTAAGGCAAGTAATTCATAATGAGCTAGTATGCTAGTCATACTTGCTCAAGCGCCGGTCCTGGTGGGAAAAAAAAAAAATCGATTTGCTGAATCGATTTGACCTCTCAACTCATTTCTAGATTCAGATTTTTATTTTTTCCCCAGCCCTACTATAGAGGAATATGCTTTTGTTGATATTTTACGACTGAGGTTTATAACCTCTTTAAATCAATGGGTTTAGTTCCACTTATAGACCCCCTTTCACACTTAGGGCGTTTTGCAGGCGCTATAGCGTTAAAAATAGCACTTGCAATCTGCCCTTAAACTGCTACTCTATTCACTCCAGTGTGAAAGCCCAAGGGATTTCACACTGGAGCGGTGTGCTGGCAGGGCGTCAGAAAAAGTCCTGCCAGCAGCTTCTTTGGAGCGCATTAGCAGTGGTAAACTCACCGCTGCTAATGCGCTCCTGCCCATTGCAATCAATGGGCAGTGCCACCGGCAATACGCAGCGGCACATTGTGGGCGGTATTAACCCTTTCTCGTCCACTAGCGGGGGTTAAAAGTGCCCCGCTAGCAGCCGAAATGTGCCGCAAATCCGACGATAAAATAGCGGCGTCGACAGTGTGAAAGAGATGCTACTTTACAAAAAAAAAAAAAAAAACACGCCCAGCTCTATTCCCTCCTCCACTATTGCCGGCGATTACCATGTGTTCATATCATTGCATATGCTATTTTTTTAACAACCACTGTTGAAAATCGGAAGCAATTTTATTTTAAATTTCTTGTCATATTTTCTATGGATTACATAAAAAAAAAATAATTTGCAAGACCGTATTGCCAAACCAAAGCTTTGTTTGTCCCCCACAAAACAATGTACTGTATGTATTACTTTTGCATTTTAAGTATTCACAACGTTATCGACTAGATGGACAAGTCCATAGTGAAAATATTTCAAGTGTGTGATTTGCATGTTGGGAAAAATGGCAGAGGAGGTTCACATCTGGTCATGGGGGGCAGCAAAAGGGTTAAAGAATAGGACCCTCACAAGAGCATATGTGAGGATGTGTGAGCTGCGAGGGGGTCTGCGGATTAGGTAAAGCTCGGATTAAGTTAATTTGAGTGAACATTTGGAGCGTGGCGTCATTGAAGTGCTTTCTTGGTATTATTAGCAGTTGAAAGCCTACGAAATACACTGATGACAACCCGTGTATCAGGGGGAAAAAAAACAAATTTCCAGTTGGGTACATTGATCACTGAAAGCTGTTCTTTGTATAGATCTACAAATATGGTCACATTGGGGGCTCCAGAGATGATGCAGCAAGGATTCCCTGAGTATCATCATGAGGGTTTTCCGTATTCATACTGTCTGATCTGGAGCACGTCCCCATCAGGAGCACACAACGTTTAACCACTTTGTTAGAACACTGTACAACAGTTTAATCTCATTTTGATAGAGAAGCTATAGAAGTAACAGGACTGCTATATACTGCTGATATAAGGTTATTGGCAGTTTAGATTTACTAAAATACCGCTACCCCCTATGTGACAGTGCTGCGTACCTGAGAAGCCAGTTGGTAAACCCACTGTCATATAGGAGAATGGAGTGTGTTGCATGCTCCTTTTTTATACCTGGACATTTTTAGTATTCATTTGTGGCTACCTACAGGGGATGTTGTACTAAGGGTCTGCTCCGGTGCTGCATAGGCAGAAGAAGTTATTGGCCTGGTTTTGCCCTGGTATTAACATGTATTCATTTTTCTCTGTTTCAGTGGCTGTAAAGATGGACTGGCGCCCTGATGAAGAAGGATTACAGCAGGTTCTGCAGCTCCTGAAAGATTCTCAGTCACCAGACACGGCCACCCAGAGAGTCGTCCAGGATGTATCCTTCTCATTCCGCATGTGTGCAGTCTGCAGAAGACCCAGTTGAATAGTAATTGTGGGCTAGATAGTCGCTGTCACACCAGACTATTCAATCTCCACACCGATGGTTTGGTGCTGGTATCTTTCAGTCAGTGTAGAGATGGCACCAATACAGGACAAGGGCTTAATTTAGGTGTGGTATCAGGTTAGTTCATGGATTAAGGGTTTAATTTTTAAATTATATGTAGCCAACTTAATGGGGTTGTATTTCAATTATGTGTGTGCACAATTTATATTTTATTTTTTCTCCTTCTGAAATGTATAAAAAGCAGTTTAAAGCTCAAAAAATGATTTTTAATATACTGCAGCTTACTGTTTCTTAAATGTGGTGTTTGCTTTAGTTTTTTTTTTATTTGAGTTTCCAGATTCTGTGTGCACCAGTTTTAGTAAATCTTCCCCTTTGTCTTGGGTCCCTTTCACACGGGATGGACTCTGTCAAGCGGATCCACCTGCTCAACAGAGGCTCTGTCTGCTGGTCCCCACTGAGCAGGCGGATGACCGGTCTGTGTTCGCTCCGCTATGCAGAGTGGACAGACAGCCCGCTGTTCTCTATGGGGTGGTTGGATGAAAACGAATTGCCTGTCCGACTCATCCGATCCAAGACTAGACAGATGGGGAAAAGGATCCCCAGTTTTTAGTGGACTGTATTGGGTGTCAGCAGACACATGAGCAATGGAGGTTCAGAGTGGGTCCGCCTGAAAAACGGACAGGTGGACCCATTCACTGTCTGTGTAAAATGGACCTTAGGGTGTCTCTATTCTGCATGAGGGAGAACCGGAGCCACCCTTGCACAGCAGCATTTTCAATATGGAGTAAGGGTAGCATTAGATGCACTAGCAGATTTATATGGATTTGATTAATAAAGCCGCATTCCAGCTAACACTTTTTAAGCAGATGCAGCAACAGGTTTTTTTATATTTCTTTTTTGAGATGGGGGGGGGGGGGGGGTTTAAATAAATAAATGAACAAAGCGACCACCATAAGCACCCCTGTCAGTTTTAAATGGTTTGTCCCTAGCTTTTGCTGCACATCCTGGTCTGTAAAGAGTTGGGGGAATTCACAAGGTGAAAAGAAAAGCCTAATAAAGGACACAAATGCAGCCACCACCTTTAGGCAATGTAGCTAGATCATGTCTGGTAACGGGTTGGCTAGGTGTTGCACATAGCTTTTTGAAAACATCAAAGCATCTTGCTTTAATAATTCTCTTGTGCCATTTACTATGATAAAAGCAGTGGGATGAGTTATTCAAATATCAAAATGCTCTTATGAGCAGGTGTGGACATGGAGTGGGCATTCATAGGCAGATTGTGTTTGCATGCAAGCCCGCCCATGGTAATGGCCTCATGTGATGCTGAGCCCCCATGATTGAAATAACAGAAATCCAGTGATAGAAAGGGGCAGGCTAGGAACAGAAGGACTTGTGAGGAGAGGATTAGAGGACACTGGTCATCCTCCACCCAGGAAAAGATGTGGGTCTATCTGATTTGCTGCAACTTCTAATGCACACGTTACTTACGGTAGGTCCAATCCACAGGGAGCTGATCAATTTTAGTACAGGAGAGGAGCCTGTTCAACTGTGCGAGACCACAGGTAGGGATGGAGTTCAATATCTCCTCCTGTGCCTCCTGTCGGCTTTATACGGCGCCTGCCGTGTAGAGCTGACTGCGCAGGCGCCGTATAGAGCCGGGTACTTTCGGAAAACTGGTGACTCGCCGGGGGCAAGTTTTTCACAAGGCGTCAATCATCTAGCCCAGGGATATGCAATTAGCGGACCTCCAGCTGTTGCCAAACTACAAGTCCCATGAGGCATAGCAAGACTCTGACAGCATCAAGCATGACACCCAGAGGCAGTGGCATGATGGGACTTGTAGTTTGGCAACAGCTGGAGGTCCGCTAATTGCATATCCCTGATCTAGCCTCTGCATAGGAACGCCTACTCCCGCGGGAGTGAGAACCCGGAAGCTGGGTGGAAAATAACAATAAGACGGTATTGTACAGCAAAAAAAAAAACGGCATAGTGTAAATGTTGGAATTATGCAGAATGGAATGTTAAATACATGTTTGTAGGGTGAACCTCCGCTTTAACAAACCTTGAACCTGAATATTTAGGAAAGTAAAAGTGAGGTTTTGGCTTTCTTAGAATATCTTTGTGTACAATTATTGGGCAACTATAATTGTTGTGCAACAAAATGAAAAACAAAACCTTCCATCTCACTTTGTTTTTTTTGTTTTTTTTCATCTGTTAAAGTGAGAATAATAAACAAACGACTCAAATTTACAAATAAACATTTCTGACATTTCCAAAAAATAAAAAATATTCAGTCACCAATATAGTCACCCTTTTCAATAACTGTCATAGGCCTTCCATTCATGAAGTGTGCCAGTTGCTTGATCTGTTGACAATCAACTTTTTGTGCAGCAGCAACCACAGCCTCCCAGACACTGTTCCAGATGGGTGTATGGTTTTCCTTCACAATAAATATTTAAGAGCCCACAAGTTTTTAAGAAGGTTTAGGTCAGGCGAGGAAGAGGGCTATGTCCTTATTCTTTCATCTTGAGGGCCTTTACTCTGGCTAGCCACACAGTGGAGTACTTTTAGAGCAATGGAGCCTTGTCCTGCAATTATATGATGATCTTATTGAAAGATGTAGACTTTTTTTTATTTTTTTAACAGTGCTTGAAGAAAGTGTCTTCTGAAAACTGGCAGTAGGTTTGGGAGTAAATTTTGAGTCCACCTTCAACCCAAAACGTTTCCATTGGCTCATTTTGAATAATACCAACCCATACAAGTACTCCACCTTGTTGGCGTCTGAGTCAAAGTGGAGCTCTCTTCCTATTACTGATTCAGTCGCAGGCGCATCTATCTGGTCTGTCAAGAGTCGCTCTCATCTCATGAGTCAATAAAACCTTTTAAAAAAAAAAAAAATCTATCTTCAGATATTTCTTGGTCCAGTCTTGACATTTCAAAGTATGTATCTTGTTCAGCGGTGGTCGGGTTTCAGCCTTCTTTACCCTGGCCATGTCTCTGATCCCTGAACACCTTGTGTACTTCTGGGCACTCCAGGTAGGTTGTAGTTCTAGAATATGACGGCACTGGAGGATAATGGGTTCCTGGTAGCTTCACATTTTTGATTCTTAAATCTTTGGCAGTTTATTTACGTTGTGCTTGATGTGTGTGTTTTTTATTTTTGTGACCTTGTTGACTATTTGCAAAAAAAACACCTTTTGGTTCTATGACCACGCCCCAAATTCTTAGCAATTTTAAGAGTGCTGCATCCCTTTGAAAGACTTTTTTTTTTTTTTTTTTTTTTTGACTTTTCAGAGTCCATTTTGCCTGAGGAAAATAAGCTGCCTAATAATTATGCACACCTAGATATAGGGTGTTGTTCTCTTTAGGCCCCACCCTCCCTCATTACACAATTGCACATCACCTGATATGCTTCAATCTAATAAGCATTAGTTTGTAATTGGACAATATGCATACAAATTATGATTTGGCCAAAATACTCGCCTAATAATTATGCACACGGTGTACTTGCAATACTGTTTACAGTTAGGACATGCAGATCTTGGGTGGACCCTGACTGTATCACTGACCATTTTGGTATATAAATGTAATCTTCAATTCATGAAGAAATCCCCTTGGTGAGGTGTTCCCTATGGAAGCAGCCAGCCTACAAGTTCATGGACTGTATTGTATATCTGGAAGTGATGCAAATGTTCAGAACCTGATTTGCAGTGATGGTTTCTGTATTCATACTGTCTGATCCAGGATATTGATAGTAATGTGTGGCTTACCCCTTTAAAGGTGTACTAAACCTACCTGTCCTCAGTATGGCATTGAAGGCAAACCTGTCATGCTTTGTTCAGTACTTTTTAAGTGACAAGACCTGAGGTGAGGTCAGAGTTCAGACTGGCTGAGTCTCCCTTTCAAAAGAATTTAACTGATTCAAGCTCGTATTTACTCAAACATTGCTGGAAGAAGTTTGGAGATGCAATTTTTCAAAGGAGAACATTTCTGCCCCTCTTTTCCAGCCGGTCTTGTGTTTGAGTCAGCAGCTACAAAAAGCGTAGCTGCTGACTTTTTATAAACAAACACTCCCCTGTCTCTCAGTCCAGTGATGTGGCTTCCCACAGCCTCGCTCATCTCCCGTGCCTCTCCAGGGCACTGCCATTGAAAGTGTGGGCACCCGGCTGTGACAGCTTGCCGCTTCACAGCTGGTCGCACTGCCTATGCCCGAGTCACGCTCAGTTTCGTGAATGGCCAGCCAATCTTCTGTTACTGTCCCAGAAGATTGCAGGGGGAGAGGAGAACTTCCGCTTGAGCCGCTTAGGCGGCCTGAGCAAAAGTGGGAGCTGGGTACCTGTCAAAACTAGGTACCTATCAGAGGAAACCTCATACTCCTTCATAAAAGACAAAGCTTCTTGTGAATGCCCGAGCAGCAATTGGCCCAACTTGATTTAGTTTTGGGGACTGGAAGTCCGTATACCGCTGCTGGAACACTCTATACTTTGTGTTTATGATGCTCCTTATAGTTTATACAGCGTTAAGGCTGGGTTCACACCTATGCATTTTTTGTGCTTTTTGCAGATTTGCACTACAGTTCATTTAACATGGTTTCCTATGGAACACGTTCTGTAGTGCAAATCTGCAAAATGCATTAAAACTGCATAGGTGTGAATTCAGCCTAATAGTGGGCACAATTCTTTATTTGAAGTGGTTTTTGTTTGGGCAAACTTGGTAATTAAAGTAAGATAAAATCTGGAGCTAGACTTTAGAGTGGTTCCAAGTTTTTTTACCTTCATGCATTTTTGGCATAAGGGTAAAAAACATTCCGAGCCCCTCTCCCTATCCAGCGGTGTGCCCGGCTGTACCTCCACGCTCCTTCTCTTCCCTTTCTCACAGGAGACTGAGAACAGTGGGAGCCATTGGTGGGTGTACAGGGGTTGTGGCTGAGCCACGCTGTGAGTCTATGGACACACAGCTCAGTTCAGGAATGCAGAGAACTGAATGAGGAGGCAGCCACCGCTCCTTGCACAGAGCAGGTTAGTTTAACACTTTTCTTTAATAAAAAAATTAGGCTTTAATATGACTTTAATAGTTTTCTATAGTTCAGCTACTCTGCTTCTGGAAACTTTTATATACATGCAAATAGCTAGGTTACCAGCCTGGCTGGTAGTACAAATTTTGTGTAAGCACCTCAGCCTTCAAGCAGCTCCACAGAAGCCAAATCCAAATCTAAACAGTGGATAGTCCTGGCTTAATTTATCTGCTGAAGGGCTCTTTTAGGCTTTGAGATTAATATTCTTGCTGGCTTGGTGCCTCCTTAATAATCTCTCCAGTACCCTTGGCACAGTTCGAGCCTAGAAAACATTGCTGTGCCACTAGCTTCATTGATCTTTGCTCTGTTACTGAATAAAGCTTTGTGTTCTTCCATCTGTATCTTTTTCCTGTTTATGTAACTGTAAGCAATATGGTCCTGAACTTGTTCCCAGAAACTGAAGCAGCTGAACCAATTTCCGGATTTTAACAATTACTTGATCTTTGTGCTGACGCGGCTTAAATCTGAAGGTGAGCTTTTCGGATTATTTAATTTTTTGCATGCTTTTTTCAGTACCCATAATTTTAAAAATTTCGATAGTTCATAAAACAAACATCTATAAGGAGGGGGACTAGTGTTTTTAAGCTGCTACAGGAAACAGATGGAGGCTGTTTATTCTGCTATAGGTATTTTGTTCACTATTAAAAAAAAAAAAAATTGTATTTTTTTTTAGTTGTACATTAATGACACTGTGTATCTTCAAATCTATTACAATAGGGTTATGCTGCCACCTTCAGGTCAGTGGGCAAAAAGGCTTCTAAGCATAATAAAACCTTCCAGCAAGGCTTAGTTTCTTGTAGCCTACCATGAATCACAAAGAAAAGTGTTAGGATCCCTTTGTCTTGTGACGTACTCCACGAAATGATTTGACAGGTAAACCATAAATCCCCATACCCCCCTCCCCTCCTTGGATTACATGACAGGACTCAACACAGTTCCTTCATATCTGTAACGATTGGCTTATGCTGCCACCTTGAGGTTAAAGTGGAGTTCCAGCCTTTTTATGTTTATAAAAAGTGAAACTGCTGACTTTTAATAAACAAAGACTTACCTGCTACACGGTCCAGCGATGCGGCCGCCTGGAGCGTCACTCCTTTCCCCCGCCCCCCCTTCGCCGCCGGCGCCTCCATTCTCATTGTGGGCAAACCGGCTGTGCACTCTGAGTGGACAGGCGATCTCCTGGGTCCTGTCACTTGTCCCTGTCACTTGGGTAGGAGTGGGATTTCCTGTCCCACTTCCTCCTTCCACCCAGGGACTGCCTAGGCGACGACTCCTCTCGCCTTTGGCGGCCCCTACCTTTAGGCGATCTCCTGGGACAAGTGACAGGTCCCAGGAGATCGCCTAAAGGTAGGGGCCGACAAAGGCGAGCGGAGTCGTCGCCTAGGCAGTCCCTGGGCGGAAGGAGGAAGTGGGACAGGAAATCCCACTCCTACCTAAGCCCCCATACAAATTTTTATTTTTTAATCCTATATCGCAGGACACAAAGTTTTTACATTCCTACTATGATTGGGATATCCCAAAGCACGAAGTATATGAAGGGTTAGGCAACGGTACAGCGGCAACAAGCCTAAAATCGAATCGGTTAACCATACCAAAGAGTCGTTTGCAGGACTGCACAAAATGGCATCCGTAGAGGCAAAAACATCTACCTGGGTAAACTTGGTAAATGTATGAACAGAAGATGGGTAGCAGCCTCACAAACTGGAGCCACTGAAGCTCGATGCTGAATCGCTAATGAGACATCAACACTCCTGGTAGAACTGGAAAAGAAGGAACCTTATCTTTTATACCATCGACCTGAATGGTAAAAAAAAAAAAATCCAAGAAATGGTGGATTGAAAAGCGGCTTTTTGCCCCTCTGGCAGAACAGACAAAAAAAATCTAACTGCCTAAAATTAAGCTGTAGACCAGATCTAAAGAGCAAAACGCCTTAGAGTTTCCGATCAGGACAAACCTATGATAACACAATATCCTTCACCCATTGTGAATATAACACTTTTACGCTAAAAAGAGGACTAAGATCTCAACACTACTTTATCTTTGTTATAAGAAAAAGAAAAGCCAGCTCTGAGATTTTATGAGCCGAGGTAATGGTCACCAAAAAAGATTGCCTTAAAAAGCGACAAAGATTATCCTGAGTGGGTTAAACCAAATATGTTGTAAAACCAGACCATACCGAATGTAGGTCCCACTGAGACATTACAGGCAGAACAATGCATGTGACCCCTTGCACCAAGTCATTTACCAACAAATGAGATGCAAAAGGTCATGGAGTAAAAAAGCCAAGGCCAAAATTTGCTCCTTGAAAGTGTGCATGGTCATATTGAACTCCAGACTAAACTTCCCAAAGTCAAAATGCACACCGCAACGTACTATCGAGAAAAGAACTTTCAAGCCTTACACTAGGCAAAATAGACCATCCTAGTAGGATAGTTGCACATTCTTTTGAGGTCAACTTACCCTGAGCAGTGTAGGAATAACTAATTTTGGAAACACTCTTGTCTCTCGGGACTTGAGCCTAAATATCCATACTGTCAAATCCAGCAACTGTGGGCAGGATGAAATATTGGTTCCTGAAATGGCTGATCTGGAAATCCCACAACTTGTCTGCCATGCCATGCCAATGTTGTCTGTGTACCACATTCAAGGCCAATCAAAGTGATGAAAAACACCAACTCGCCTGTCTTTATCCTGCTCTGAAGGTGAGGCAGGAGCCAAAGTTGAAGGAAAATGCAGATTGGGGAAAACTGATCCCATGGAATCACCAGGGTATCTACCACAAACATCTGAGTGTCCGTTCAAGAGACAAATCTGTCCAGCTTGCTGATGAACCTGGATGCCCGAAGATCCACTTACGAAGTCTTGAATTTCTCACAAAACTTCCAACACCTCCCAGGTGAAGGACCCTGGTTCAGTTGCTAACTAAGGAAGTCTGCCTTGGTAAATGCACAGTGGATAAAGCTGGAACATGCAGCTCTGCCAAAGACAATCACATTTGCCTCTACTTGAGCAGCATGGCTTTGTGTCCTTTCGTGGTGATTGACATACACCATTGCTTTGGCATTGTGCAACTTCACTTGCACAGGGTGCCCCTGAAGGTAGCCAGACCAACGTTGGTGATTTATGAAGGTCTAAAATGTTGTTCAGCAAAATCCACTCCTAAAACTTGACCAGTTTTCCAGAGAACCATTCCAGCTTGACAGGCTGGAATCCATCATCATAACTTTCCAAGCTATTGTAAGGAATGGGTTTCCTGTTTTCAGCATCCGGGAAGAGTACCACCACTCCAGAGCCGACCTGGCACAGATTCGAATGCATAGTCGGATCTAGGGACTGAGGACTTTTGTCCCAGGCTGACAGAATATTGAGTTGCAGCTTCTTGAATGGTACAGGGCATACAGAACTGCATTGAAAGCAGAGGCCATATTTCCAATATCCTCATGCACAAGTGAATTCAAAGATTTTCAAGAGACCTCAGGGACTCGATTTGAAATAGGAGGGAAAGGATCTTTGACGGAGCCTCTTGGACTGAGTTGTCTAGGATTAGGCCCACATATCTCAGATGACGTGTTGACCATGGCTGATTTTTTTTTTTTTTTTGGAGGTTAAGTACCGAACTGAACTGCTCGAAGACCTACACCAACTGACCTGTTTGAGCCAATTGCTCTTGGAAGAAGCAGGTTATCCAGATACTCCATAACAGCAATACTATGTGTCCACCTCGGGAAACTCCTGGTAGTATTTGACAGGCCAAATGGCAAAGCCATAAGCTGATGGTAGTGATACTTGACAGCAAATCTTACAAACTGTTGGCTGAAAGATTGGGATGTGCACATATATTGTGAAATTCTATAATGTCAGGAGTTTGTGACCCTTGAGGTCCAAAATATGGCACCATAAAAAGCTTTGAACAGAAGCCAAAACTTCTCCCATTCCAGTCTGGTACGGTTGCACCCCTAGACGGCAGGCTTGCCAGTGTTGGAAAGAACTCTTTTCGGAAGTTCCAAGGAGACCTTTAAATGCATAAAGTACAGAAGAGGGATTTGAAATTCCAGCTTGTAATCCCTTGACACCGCACTGTGGGCAATTTTCTGAGGTCCCGAGTCAGAATAGCACGAAGGCCGATAACATTCCCCCGTCACCCCCCCATGGAGCACTAGGGGTGGCACACATTCATTGGAGGAGACATGTCTCCCAGGATTAAATGCTTGGCAGTTTTTATTCCCCTGAAGGTGTCCACATAGCCCAGTCGTAATGGCTATGGGAAAAAAAACCCTGTTTCTAGTGATCTATGATTGAGAAATGGTAAATGGTTAGTATTCCTAGATTAAAGCAGAACAGCAGCTAAAGACGACAAAAAGCGAATAAGCCTATTAAGAGTTTTTTTCCTGCAGTAATTCTTTCTGCCTCTAAATGTTGACGGTTTTCCAGGTAAGTGATGCCCTGTGTTGTTCCTCTGAGCTCACTACTGTGCTTGCGTGCCATTTATGTGAGCCATGTTCAGTGCAGCAGTAAGGACTGCCACTATTAGGGGAGAAGGAGAAAAGAGACCCTTAACATTAGTGGACTGGTCAGGAGAACAGTGTGTATACTGATCTCCAATGAGGTATATTGTATGCTGTGAACCCCCATTCTCACTCATCAGGGGCCCCTGATCTTGTTGGATGCATGGACCATAACCTTTGTTTGAATGCTGAATATAATGGTTGTGAAAGTATAAAGGCCACTTAAAAAAAAAAAAAAAGAGGTTTATAAGATCCCCCCCTACCCTGATCTTTTTTTAATTCTAGTAGTCCTTCCCATTGTTGATGCTAAATCTTCTTTGTCTTGCTTCATCTTTTAATTTTAATGGATAAGATGTTCTGTCGTCCTTTTGTAGATGAGCCCACAAGATCTTTGAGTGGTTTGATCCTAAAAAACAACGTAAAAGCCCATTACCAGAACTTCCCCCAGCCGGTCTCAGAGTTCATAAAGCAGGAGTGTTTGAACAGCATCGGAGATGGATCATCGCTCATCAGAGCCACAATTGGTAAATAACTTAAGTTTTGTGTTCTGGAAGCAATTCAGATGTTCATAACCTGATATGTAGTACTGGTTTATTTACCAATATTTGTGCCCGCGCTACAAACCCTGAAAATGCCATAATACATAAAGCCAAACTAATTCACAGTGGCATAGTGTACATTCCCAAACACTGCAAATCCAAAAAACTGCTATGTGCATATATTGTCTATATAAAAACCTACATTTCATAAACCTAATCTATTTCAGTGATAAAGGTGATCAAGCCACACAAATCAAATATCTTTACTAATGTCAATTTTTTTTTTTATAAAAAAAAAAAAAAATCTTGCACTCACCTGCTTTGTTCAGTGGTATTGCACAAAGCGGCCGATCCTCCTTTTCTCAGGTCCCCCCGGCAGTGCTCCTGGATTTCCCCTCCTTCATTCCACAATCCACCCCCTTGAAATACAGTGCTTGAACGAGTTTAAATTGTTCTGGAAGTGATGCAGATGTTCAGAACCTGATGTGAACTGATGGTTTTCGTATTCATACTGTCTGATCCAGGACATTAATGGTTACTTAAGGGCATCTACGGAGTTAACACTTATATTTTTATTTTTTATTTTGTGCGTGTACTCGAGAGAGGAGCTGGACTGCAGGAGTTGGGAGTAGGCAGGCCTCCCCCAGAGGCAATCTTCCACCTTTCTCCATGCCCCGGGTGGCAATGGCGGGTGTGTGAGGGGGTCCTCCCACACAGCCCGCCCTACCTGCTCCGCTTTGAAGCCCAACGGGGCAGAGGGACTCCCTATAAGGGAGTGAGAGGATTTGCCCGCTCAACCAGCCTCGTTAGTCCTTCGCCTCTCTTTTTTTTGAGACCGCGTGGTCAAAGTGCGTGCATGTTAACCCAATTTTCGAGTGAGTGTAAGTGTGGTGGTTTTTGGGGGGGGGGGGGGTGGGCGTACTAAGCACAGGCTTACCTCGCATAGCACACCCACCGGGAGCCGGGCTGAGACCACCAAACTCAATTCACATGTAGCCGAGACTGGGATCCGAACCCCTAGCTGCAGAGGTGAATGGCTTGTCAGCGCAGTGCCAATCGCGTTAATACGATTTTCATTCTGATTAAAAAGTGTTGAGGAGCATAAAGGGAACCAGGCCTACCTGTCTGGTGCTTCTGATAAGAGCATATTGGGGCACAATTACATTTTTGCCTTGTCAGTAATATAGATTTGTAAGTATGCATGCTTTCTTTTACCTGCTGTTGAAGGAAATACCTGGGACCTTTTTGAGTAGAGGTGACTCGCTCTGGGACAGCACTGGGCAAGTCAGGGCTGTCATATGGGAGGGTACATAACATGTATGTTTTCTACATTTTCAGATACTTGTAACTTACACAGGACTTTCCAACTTGGCAGTTAATGAGTGGTGATAAGGGGGAGACTATGTTGCTGGGGAGGTGACAATAACGTGAACCTGTTTTATTTGCCTTATTTTCTAATCTCTACATGGTTACATGGCCAACAGAATTGGCATTTCTGTAATTGGGTTGGTACAGGTACATTTTTAGCTTGGTCTAGATGGCATGTCCGTAATGTATAGCTATGCTCGACAGCTTGATTGGAATAGTGTTTAATCGGACTCTGTTCTTTCCCTCTTATGCCTCCCACTAAACATTGTCTGGTTTATGTATAAATCCAGTTGATGTCTGATTTGATATTGTGCTCTTGTTTCTCTCCAGGTATTCTCATTACCACTATTGCATCCAAAGGGGAGCTGCAGATGTGGCCAGAACTTCTACCTCAGCTCTGCAACCTTCTGAATTCAGAAGATTACAACACATGTGAGGTATGGCACTGAGGCCTCTCAATTCTGCCCTGCCAAGCCTGAGCAGTTCCATCATTTGTTGGCAATTTTTAAAACTATTTCTGAGTCACAATATGGTTCATCTGTGTTTTTCTGGGAAAGTGGTGCATGCCAAAATAGAAAAGATACCTGTTTCCGGTCTGTCTGCACCATCCTCACCAATTTTTATTTCAGAGTGAAATAGAAACTGGTGTGGGTTCTGCACCTAATTAACCAGATGACCACCCTACGTACATTTACTGCGACAGGGCGGCTGCTCTGGGCAGAAATACGTACCCATTTTCTGCACTTCTGGTTATGAGCGGTGTGCGCTGCCAGCAACCTCCTGCCGTTGTGATTGGACACAACGTGAGCCAATACGTGGCTTCAGTGAATGCAGTGTCCACTAGGATCGGTAGAGCGGCGATCTGTGACAAGGGAAGGCTGTGTTCCTGCTATACACTAACGTGGATCTCTGCCTTCCCACAGTACAAGCACCCCCACATAGTTGGCAAGCACTCACTAGGCACACATTTAACTTTTTGATTGCCCCTGATAACTTCCCTGCCAGTGTCATTAGTACAGTGACAATGCAATTTTTTTCCTCCGCAATATCTCGGTCCCAATATGAAGTCGCTGATCGCCGCCATTACTAGTAAAAATAAATATTCCAAAATAATATCCCATAGTTTGTAGACGCTATACTTTTACGCAAATCAATCAATATACGCTTATAGGGATTTTTTCCTTTTTATGGATAGGTTTTCTAGCAGAAAGTAAACCATTTGGAGCTGAAGTAGATAAGAGATTGCGGCAGTTTGCAATATAGAAAATGGCTGCAAATCCCCCACCTGGTCTGACCTGGCATACACAATGTGAACTGTTTGTAGATGGCTCGCACCTTTTGGTTTGTGCAGTAATTACACTGAACTTGCAGATTCTGCACATGCTGCCTCCTCCTTCACCATCTCAGGTGAAAAGAGGACAGGCAAAGGGATTGGATTCAGCTGCAGGGAGCAGATCAGTCCTGATTCAAAGGGGCTTTCGCCACTTTCTTAATAAGGAACAGGATCTCCTCTATTTCACCAGCTTTGAAGAGTAGTCAAGAAATGGAGCCCGCAAAATTGTTAAAGCCCCCAAGGTATTTGTCCCCGAGCCACCCCTATCTAATCATTCTCTGCAGCTATTACCTTTTGTACCACCACCCCCTCCCTTTAGAATCTAAGCTCTACGAGCAGGGCCCTTCTGTATTGAACTGTACTCTAATTCTGCTGTCCCCCCCCCCCACCCCTCTACATTGTAAAGCGCTGCGTAAACAGTTGGCGCTATATAAATCGTGAATAATAATTAGTTTTTTCATTTTGCTTGTATTTATTGACATATCTCCTTTTAAAGTGCTTATTTTGTAAGTCTTGTTTTTTTTGCATTTCAAGGGTGCATTTGGTGCTCTGCAGAAGATCTGTGAGGATTCCTCTGAGCTTCTGGACAGCGATGCTTTAAACCGGCCGCTCAACATAATGATCCCCAAGTTCCTCCAGTTCTTTAAGCACTGCAGCCCCAAAATCAGGTTATTCTCTAGACTACTTCAAGTGACTATGAAAAACTTTTCCTAAACCTTCCCCCATGCGTAATGTTTTGTGTACTCCTTTGTCCTAGGTCCCATGCAATTGCCTGTGTCAACCAGTTTATCACCGACCGAGCGCAAGCCCTCATGGACAACATTGACACTTTCATAGAGGTGAGATATGCTAGCTCCATTCTCAGGAAATTAATGAAGGGATACGGTCTCATTAGATGCCCTTTCAATATCCTCTTAATCTAGTTCTGTGCCCATCTGTAGTGACCCCCCCCCCCCCCCCCCCGCTCTGACAGGCTTTGCTGAGGCAGCAGGTGCCATTGGCTCCCTGGACATAAGGGGCGACATCTACTGGAACTGATCCCTCTGAATGCTCCTGCAGCACCTGAGAAGTCGCCTTTCAGCTGCTGCAGGAGGAAAATTCAGGGGTCAGTTACAGCAAATTCAGCCCCCGCTGCCCATCCTTTCCAGGCTCTGGGGGGTTGGCAAGGAAGGGATGCGATCTACCCGTATCATTTTTTATTTTATTGTTTGGGGGGGGGGGGGGGGGGGGGGGATCACTGGACTAACCTTGCATGGTTTAGTACTCCGAGCTGTCAGCCGATCTAGTGTGTACTCGGCTTTAGTGTGCATCTCCCAATACTTCATAAGGGGGTGGGGGATTCAGGTTGAGACAGAGGGGTGTTAAGCAAGACACAGTGTAGTTCCCTCTTCGTATCAGTTCAGCTCTTCATGATTTTTTGATATTCTAAGTCATATTCCTCCCTTGTTGCAGCATCTTTTTGCACTAGCCGTGGACGAGGACCCTGAGGTTCGGAAGAATGTGTGTCGGGCGCTTGTTATGTTGTTGGAGGTGCGGATAGACCGCCTTCTTCCTCACATGCACAGCATCATCCAGGTATGAAAGAGTCTCTTTATATCGCTTTGCTTTGTATGGGAGCAGCAGCAGTGAACAGTGTGAATTTTTTTTATTTTTCTCCAGTATATGCTGCAAAGGACGCAGGACAGTGATGAGAATGTATCCCTGGAAGCCTGTGAATTTTGGCTGACACTGGCTGACCAGCCCATCTGTAAGGATGCCCTGTCCAATCACCTCTTGCAGTGAGTTCTTTCGTTTTGTTATGCCCAGAAATACTGAAACTGTTGTTTTGTAACCTTGCATAAGCCGAAGCTGTGCTTACATTTATTTGAAATTGTGCACTTAACTAGAGCTTAAAGGCAAATTCCTCCCTTTTGGACCATGTTTCATAAAACATGGTCACACACGCTATCCACAAGCATATACCCCCCCACCCTACCTTAATTTGTTTGCTGACCACCTTACGTTGGCGTATGGTGGCATAGCTATTCTCCTGTGCCAGAGCATGTATCCAGTGCATGATCCAGCACTTCCAGGTAGGTGGCATACCGGCTATGCTGTGATTAGTCACAGAACACGCCGAATAGCGGGTGACGGAGAGTTTGTAGACACTAAAGTGCATGTTAACCCACAGGGTTAAATTTACATTATACTCAGTTGATTTGTGTAATGTCCCCCCATGACTGGTTTATGGGGGAAAAAAATACAGCTATATACCTGTTTAAAACGCAGATCGGCGCTTATGTGACCCACCTCCTCTCTCGGCCTGACATCTGCAACAGACAAGGCCAAGGATCCCCTTCTCACGTCAGGAGAAGGCGGCCCCACCCGCTGCAGCTGTCATGCAAGAGACAGGAGAGCAAGCAGGTCAGGTGAGCTCCGATCTGCACTCTGTCAACAGGTATATAGGTGCATTTTTTCATAAAACACAGTCCCAGGAGGACATAACATATAGCGCAAAAAATAACCATATAGGTGATCAAATACCACCAAAGGAAAACTCTGTGTGAAAAAAAAATGTATATTTAAATTTTGGGTCCAGCATGGCATGATCGCACAAATGTCAAAGTAGAAGTCCAGCCTCAGTTTTCACTCCTGTGACCTGAAGTCTGCTCTCTTCTGACCTCGCTAAGATCAGTCCAGGCACTGCGTCATCCCGACGTCTGAAGTCTGGTCCTGCCAGGTACCTGGACTGATGGCTGTCTCGGCCTCTCGGTGAGATGGCCGCTCAGCACTGCAGTAAGCGTGGAGGAGCAGAGCTGCTGATTGACTTTCAGTCATCAGCTCTCCTCTCGGGGCTGAAAGAACCGAGCCATCAGCGATGCTCGGTTCTCAGTGCAGACACCACCCAGGTAAGTATGATTTATGGGGAAAAAACTGATTCCCGTACTTCTCCTTTTTAAAGTTAACACCGTGCCAAAAAGCAATGGTCTGGTCAGAAAGGTGGGTAAATCTCTTCTGGAGCTGAAGTGGTTAATGAGGGGTGCATAGTCTTTGCGGCTTCCTTGTTTTTAATTTTGGTGCCTATTCGTAGCTCTGCCCACAACATCAAGGTCTCTGAATCAAAATGACTACAAGTCCTATCTGCCAATGCTGTGCAGGGACTTGGCAGAAACACATGTAAAGCAGACAGGGTCATGACATCACTGCAATCGTAGTCCAGCCACTCTTCCTTCAGCCTCATATTCATATTAAAAGGTCTGTGCAGGGGGTTTGCCTGTGCTTTGCACCCGTGTTTCGCTGATGGTGGGTGCAATGCTCTGCAGTCTACAATGCAAAAAAATAGTAAATCCACATTAATTATCAGATCGATTTTGTTGCATTTACTCTGTTGTAAAAGGTGGCTTTTAAAATTCTGCAAATCTTGTGACTTTCACACATCTGCCATGAGAAGGAGTCTCTTATTTTATCTTTTGCAGTTTCCTCTGCCATCGGTCTCTGTTGGACGGTAACAAAGCACTGTGCCCAGTGAGCAGGCAGAACTGAAATGTTTTGTGGCAAAGGCACTTAAATTGCAGAATTTAAAAATAACCAGCAGGATAAAAACTTCAGTTTATTTGGCTGCCTGTTTAATCCAGTGCTATGTAAAGTTAAACTTTTTTTTATTTTTTTTCTTCTTTCTTGTAGGCTGATTCCTATCCTGGTTAATGGAATGAAATACAATGAGATTGATATTATTCTTCTAAAGGTGAGGATGATTTGTGTAACTTTCCTCTTAGTGGCAACCCCCGCAAAAGCCTCAAACGCTGCTTTCTGGGGGGAGCATGGTTTTTGTAGGTATCTACAAAACAATTCAGCAGAACCGACCCTTTTTGGCTGCTGAGGTGCAAAATTGTGCTGCTTTGTGAAACCCTCTGGAAGCGTTTGGGGCCCTCTAATTTTCCAGTTGACCACCACTGCTCTGTAGTAATCCCTGTTGCTCCTCCAGTTGCTACATAAGAGGGGTGGGGGGGTAAATGGAGGAAAAGGGGTAGGGCAAGCACAGATAAGAGAAATATGCTAGGAGAGGAGGGGGCTGCTTTAGGGAATTGTCCTGGTGTGGTCAAGTTTTTGTACAGGGTTCCAAATTTACATTACAAATTAATTTTTTTTATATGGAAAAATTAAAATACCTTCAAGTAAGCTTTTAAAATGGATTTTCCTGTGCTTTTTTTTTACCAGGAGTTTTGTAATTTATTGACCATCTCTATATGCTATAACATAACTGAGGCACAACAAAGCCACTAAGAATGGTTTATTTTCTTGCTTTGATCAGGGAGATGTTGAGGAAGATGAAACCGTTCCAGACAGTGAGCAGGACATCAAGCCTCGCTTCCACAAGTCACGCACTGTGACCCTGCAGCACGAGGAAGACAGGGCTGAAGGAGAGGAAGATGCAGACGATGATGACGACGACGATGATACATTATCTGACTGGAATCTGAGTATGTACCGTTGTTACAATGCCAAACCAATGTCTTCCTGAAATGATGCAGAATGCTTGTCCTGAGTTAATACTGAGGGTCCTTTGTATTCATACTGGCTGATCAGATAGTCTTGTGTACTAAATCGTGAATGCACATTGATTTGCCTTACAAAGTAATCACAGCTTACTGCTTTTCTTTAGGGAAATGTTCCGCTGCAGCTTTGGATGTCCTGGCTAATGTTTTTCGAGATGAATTGCTTCCTCACCTTCTCCCCCTTCTCAAGAACCTCCTCTTCCATCCAGAATGGGTCATAAAGGAGTCGGGAATACTTGTTCTTGGCGCCATTGCTGAAGGTCTGTTTTTATATGTGTGTTCAGAACAGCTTTGTGGTTGGTACTGGGATGACTTTTCTTGCTTTCAGGACACCTTGTGTTTGTGAAAAAAAAGTACGCTAATGGGTTATTGGCCGTCTGCCTGGTTCTTTCTATGACGGCATGTGAAATGTTGGCTTTTAACTCCATTTGGTCTGTGATTGGCAGATGCTAAACTGCTGCATATTGTCTGTACATAAATATGGCAGATATTCTTTGAATCTTTCAAAACCTTCATAGGAGAAAATCACCTTGAAGCCATGCTGTGCTCCACATTTGTGCTCAATAGACAAACTCACCAGAGGTTTAAATCTCTTACATTATTCAGGTCAGCCTGCACTTATGATAATCTTTCCATCCACGTGTTATGTGCTTGTCCATTCCACTATTTCCTCAAGTTATCCAAAATGTAAAATAGACTTGAAACAATTAAAATTTTAAGAGAATGCTGATGCACTCACTTTCTTGGAAACGGCAAAAAAAGTCTGGCGCCAGGAAACTGGGACATTTGTAACAATGGGAGTAATTATTTATGTCCTCCTTGTGCCCAATAAGGGGTTATATGGATGAACACACCAGGAGAGATGTGATAAGTGCATACAGTCAATGGCTTCCATAAGGAAGAGCGCTATTCGAGACAGTCTTGTGCGGACATATAAAGGCAAAAATCATTAAGAACCATTTATGGATTTATTGTTGCCAAAAGATTTTTTTGTAAAAAAATCATTAAATTCTTCTTTGCGTACGTGGACATCAGGGATTTCTTTTTTTTTTTTTTTTTTTTTTTACAACTGACAGTGTTGTGTTGACTTTTTAAGTGTAAATCGAGCAAATGACTTTGTTTTATAGGTATTGTCGGTGTTTCCATATCATGTTTATACTTGTTCAAATATTCAATGTGTTAGTTTTCAATAGTTCTGTAATTTCTCAGGTTGCCAGTAAAAAAGTGTTCCGCCAGTCAATTTTCCATGTTTTTGTCAGTAAAAAAATGCCGCGGGAGGTTGGCCAACCTGCTGCAATGACACCTTATGGCGGCAGCCAATGGACCGGCTTGACGATAAATTTGCTGCAGTGATGGAATCCTCATGCATTCCCTATGAAATCCACACAAACTGGGAAGGGGGAGGGAAAACCCAACTTCTGTTAGGACCAGAAGACTATGTGGAGCCTCTACCGTGTCCCTGAGCGGCAGCACAACTAGCCAGCTGTAAGTGGAGAAGGGCCGGTAGACAGTCAAAGCAAGCCCCCACTAGGAACCAGTGAGCATGGGACTCCCGGGTGTGATGTCAAGTGCTCATGGGGACCAGATTCAAAGCGAGGTTTGGAGCTCATCTGTGGAAGGAGCTTGCATCTATTTAGATTTGTTCACACATCTTGCAATGCCAACGTTGTTTACAGTGTGTTCATAGGTTTATGCCCACCTATCTATATTGATTTACCGCTAAATGCATTATAACAAATACACATTCTTTAACTTCTTTTTAAATCCTTATCCTAGGTGTGTGTGTGTGTATATGTGTGTGTGTGTGTGTGTGTGTGTGTTTATATATATATATATATATATATATATATATATATATATTATATATATATATATATATATATATATATATATATATATATATATATATATATATATATATATAGCTTTTGTTGATATCCTGTATTTAAGTTCTGGGTGTCTTTGAAATGTTAACATCCTATAATTTTTTTTTTTTTTTTATTTTTTTGTCCTGTACAGGTTGCATGCAGGGAATGGTTCCCTACCTACCAGAGCTCATCCCTCACCTCATTCAGTGCCTGTCTGATAAGAAAGCTTTGGTACGCTCAATAGCTTGCTGGACTCTGAGTCGCTATGCCCACTGGGTAGTCGGCCAGCCTCCCGACCAATACCTGAAACCCCTCATGACTGAGCTGCTTAAACGCATCCTGGACAGCAACAAACGGGTGCAGGAAGCCGCATGCAGGTATTGCTATCGGGGTTAACTGATTTTAGATCAATATGTCACATCTATCATCCCAACTTGCTTTTTATTGAATTGTGAGAAAATAAGTTGGTTGTATTAAAGCAGAGCTCCACCCAAAAAGGGAAACTCTGCTTTTCTGCGCACCCCCCTCCAATTGGCACATTTGACACTTTTTGGGGGGGGGATTAATGCGGATACCTGGTCTTGACCGCGGCAACATTCGGTTTTTTTTTTATTTAATTTTTTTTTTTTTGGAGTCTGAGGCTCTGCTTTTAAACCCACAACCAACACATTATATTACAGTTTTACTTGTTCTGTATTAGTTATTTTATAGGCTTTTTTTTTTTTTTTTTTTGTCTTTTACACCTGTTGATCTTGCCAGTATATCCGTTTTTTAACCTCAACAGACTACGCTGTCCCACAAGTGTGTTATTTACCACTGACATTTGTGCTTACAATGGTCAACTTTTATTTATTTTTGTAAAGGCTTTAACCTAGAAGAGAAAATGTTGATATAGCTGTTTAAAAGTGTTTGGCTGTGACCCCCCCCCCCCCCATGCATGACATCACTTCTGCAAATGCGCGCTGGTGCCACGGCACAGAGCTCTGGGTAAATGATGCTGGTATGCTACGTCATCACAGGTCAGCCATTCAAGTGGCTGTAGGGACTCCCCCTGTAGTTACTGAAGCCTGATTTCCATCCAGTGATGTGCGCAAAAGCAGAGGCTCTCTCCCTTCTCATTGGCTCAAACACAGCAGCTGTTGCTGTCAATTGCAGCTTGTGGGGGGGGGGGGGTGTAAGCGCGGCCGAGAAAATTCTGTGTTCATAATGGTTGCAGAAGAGTTGAATGTCTGCTTTCTCCCTTTTTCGTCTAAAACTGCTCTGCTTTACCTTGGCGTTTAGAAGGCTGGGAAACTGCGAAGACACTGCTGGGAGTGGAGAGCTCGGCCATTGAGAATGAGCAATGCTGATAGTGGAAGGCTTTCTACTGTAAACTGAGAATTACTCCACAGTTCTTGTAGTTTCTTTAGGGGTCAGCGAGGGCTTGTTTTTATAGTAGTAGTAAACTGGCATGTATTTAATTTTTTTAAATCTGCAAGGTAAAGTTATGTGCTAGTATATTCATGGCATACTAGCACATTGTGGCACTTCCCTTAAAAACAAAGCCCTCCAGTGGTCTTCCAGCCACCTGTCCACGCTGCAATGAAGTCACTTCCACGCAGGAGCTGCTATTCAGGGCACAGAACTCTGAGGGAATTGCTGGTGCATGTTTAGGAGATCTTTACTGTACCTGTATTTACTATACCGAATGAGTAGGCTTTCCTATTGGTGAATGTCAACCATAGGAGTTTACTCCCACTTTAAGCATATTTACAGCGTGTGAAGTGTACATATTTGAATGTCAATATCCCTGCCACAGTTGTATTTTAGGGGATGGCTCGATAAGTCACCGCTCCTTTCTTCTTCCCACAGCGCATTTGCCACTCTGGAGGAAGAGGCGTGTACAGAGCTTGTACCATATTTAAGCTTCATCTTGGACACACTGGTTTTCGCTTTTGGAAAGTATCAACATAAGAACCTCCTAATCTTATATGATGCCATTGGGACACTAGCAGATTCTGTTGGACACCATTTAAATCAGCCGGTGAGTTTTTTTTATTTTTTTTCCTCTTGTAAGAGGGGCAGTTGCTGGGATGTGCTGGTAAATGACATTTGGAGCCATACCTTAGCAGAATGTGTCTCTGGAGGTGATGCAGATAATGAGATTGAAGTTGTCTGATGATGTTTCCGTATTCATACTGTCTGATCCAGAGATGGGGGCGTTCGCTAAAGGCCAATGTCACCTCCTACCTAAAAAAAAAAAGTTTGGAGCTGGACTTGTATATTTAAAAGCAATACTTTTTATGCAGTGTTTTTATTTTGTATGGACATAAGTGGAGCTATTTGATCCAAAGTTTGAGTTTCTTCCTCCATGCTTTCAGTGCTGCATAATGGTTGTGACCACAATACAAATCTATCTCTAGGGCAAAACGGGTTCACTTTAATAATGACCATACCTGTTGAGTTACTTTCCTCTATATATACTTATTGCAGTCTTGAAGTGGTTAAAGTTTACAGAAACGCCAACGTATTTCAACTCATTTATAGACTTCTTCAGGGGCTTGGTAAGGTGGTATGGTCTATAACATAAATACGTGAATACCAGTGCTGTATTGGAGGAAGTCACATAATCCCATACACAAATTTACCAGGTTTTTTTTTTTTATTTTTATTTTTTCTACATTCCTAGTGACCAAATGGCAGTGCTCCATAGGTCATGTTAATATTAATGAGCAAGAATTTTATTCAGCCAACCAATTGGGTTGTAAAAAACTGTTTAGGGCAAGAGAGGGAGCCAGAAGCACCACACCCCTAGGTAGTATATAAAGAGAAGGAGAATATATATATATATATATATATATATATATATATATATATATATATATATATATAATGTTCCAAATATTAAACACATCTGTCAATGATTAAAACATTTTATTCAGTACTTCTTTAAAAACAAGAGGAGGTCTCCTGTGTCTTTGTAGTATAAGCCATTGTCTATAGTTGGACACCAAGTAAAAAAAGGTTCATCTATAGACTATACTCTCTCCAGATGTCTGCTTTGTGTGCGTAGCAGTTACACACGGGTCCCACTGTTGTTGTTTTTTTTTTTTTTTTTTTTAAATAAATTTAAAAAATATATATATATATATATATATATATATATATATATATATATATATATATATATATATATATATATATATATATATATATATATATATATATATATATAATATATATATATATATAATTATAATTTCTGTACTGAACCAAGATCAATAATTCATGTTTACAACAATAATTTGTCTTCTAATACAGGAGTACATCCAAAAGTTGATGCCCCCTCTAATCCAGAAATGGAATGAGTTGAAAGATGAAGATAAAGACCTCTTCCCACTTTTGGAGGTAAAATTTCAGTTTTTATTTTGATGGCAAGGGGTGGTCACCAATTCAAACTTTTTCCTGGGGATTGATGTAGAACCAGAAGTCTGAATTCCTCATGTTGGTAGTTTATATTCATACTGTCTGACCTCAGAGTTGCTATGCACTTTATTTTTCTCAAATATCTGTGGTTGTCATTTTATAACTTTAATTTTATTAATTTTAGTGCTTGTCCTCCATTGCGACGGCACTGCAAAGTGGGTTCCTACCATACTGTGAGCCTGTCTATCAGAGGTGTGTGACTCTGGTGCAGAAGACACTGGCCCAAGCCATGGTGAGTATTCTACAAGCTGCTTTTCTTCATAATTATCCACCCTGTGCCCCACTCATCTTTATGGGTTGTTGTCTGCTGTGTCCTTGACAGATGTACAGTCAGCACCCAGATCAGTATGAAGCTCCCGATAAGGATTTTATGATAGTAGCCTTGGACCTCCTGAGTGGGCTGGCAGAGGGGCTCGGTAACAATGTTGAGCAGCTGGTGGCAAGAAGCAACATCATGACTCTTCTGTTCCAGTGCATGCAGGTAAGAATGGTCTCCTTTTGGCTTTCAAAGGTGGGGACACAATTTATAAAAAAAAAAAAACTTTTCTCCGATGGCCATGGGAAATTGTCAACCTTTAAGATATTCTGCCACCTACAGGAGGATTGGGCACTAGCAGGCAAACTGTATAGTAACCCAGGGTTATACAATCGCTATTTGCTCCCAAGCTTTAGTTTTGTTGCTGGTGACCGAGGAAGATGGAAATTACTTTTTTGCTCAGCCAATTTAGGATTTGGTCCTTCCCCCCCCCCCCCCCCCCCCTTTCTTCCTAGCAACTTTTCTTCTTTTCAATTAGGATTCCTCTCCCTATAGTTACAGAAAGTCTTTGTTTTCTTGGAGCTCACCTGCACAGTTATCCTTAATCTAAACTTATGTTCTTTCTGTAATTGGACCCCACTGGATGGGCAAAATGCTTGGCAGGCTACAGAAATGCTAGTCTTAAATCTCTTGGGTTCCATCTATCTCGGTGAGATGGCCAAATCTGCAGCCTGCAGTGATGTCCAAAGGGTTTTGAGATGCTACCCTAGGCTGGCCTACAGGTGTCAAGTCATTTTGTATGTGGCAGTATAACCAAGGTTTGGCTTTCAGTGTTCATCGGTGGACTCCAAGAAACGCATAAAAGGATTCTACTACAGGGAGTTTGAGAACCTGTTTTGTTTGTTTTTTCTGTGGCACGTGGTTATCTGAGTCTTACTCATTGAGATGGCCAGAATGCCCCTCAACAGGTTTCAATTTACACAGAATTCAGAGCTTGCTTTCCCTCCCCTTTTCAGGACATAATGCCAGAAGTTCGACAGAGTTCCTTTGCTCTCCTGGGTGATCTGACCAAGGCGTGTTTCCTCCATGTAAAACCTTGCATATGTAAGTATCAAAAGTGAATCATTTTTTTATTTTTTCTTATGGTCAGGATTAAAAAAAAAAAAAAAAAAAATGCTGCCTGTGTGTTTTATTCAACAAGCAGATGTAGTTGATAATTTTTAGCTTTCACTTGTCTTTAAAAGAGAAGTAAGGTCGCAATGATGAACGTTTCCACGCCATTCGTAGTTTCCTCCAGACCTGAGTCGAAAGGCTCATGATGGCTTAATACCTTCCTTGGATGTCTGAGCGATCCGATACAGCTAGCTTTTCCTAACGAGGTGTTTGGATGGATTGAGGGTCTACTTGCAGGGGTCTCCAAACTATGGCCCTGAATTTGCATCGCATACGAGCCAAATTTGCACATTACCTTTTTTTGGTCCCAAGCAGAATCGGATTGCATGGGTGTTCACACCCATGCGATCCAATTCCTATCCAAATTTGCTGATCGCACTGCACTATGCAAACTGATCTGGGGGTGTCATTGACTTTTAACTGCGGTTCTCATAGGGCAGTGTGAACTGCTGCTGGGAGACGTGATGCCAGGAACCTGCAGTGGATTCGCAGGGGTCCCGCATCCCAGCAGTGTGAACCAGCCCTTGATTGACATTGCTGCCAACGCCTAGATTCTAATCGGCTAGTGAAGTCCCTAACAACGTCTTAAAAAAAAAGAGAAGTAACGTTTTTCCCCCCCCCTAGTTATACTTGCCTTGGTGGATGGAGCATCTGACTGATGCTGCATCTGTCCCCTGGCGTCTCTGCACTGAGAACCGAGCCACCGAACACTGCTGATGGCTCGGTTCTCACTCCTCCCCGAGCAGAGTGATGCTGACTGTTGGTCTGCATCGCTTCTGCTCTACTTCTCCGTGCTCATTGAGCCGTGCTTGCTGAGACTGCCATCAATCAGGGCAGCTGGAAGATACAGACTTGGAAGTTGGGATGACGTGGTTCCCCCCGACTAAATGGCAGTGACGTCAGCGAAGAGCGGACTTCAGACCACTCTGCTGAAAACGGGTCACAGGAGTGCAAAACCCTTTAAAAATTCTGCACGATTTTGAGGCACCCCATTCTAAATTGTAAATAATGAAACTAGTAGTTTTACATAATGCAGCAACATCTAACACTAGAGGTAATTTATTCGTACATAGCAAATACACTTATTACACTGGTGCTGACTAGGATTACACTATTTCTCCTCCCTCACTTGGCTAAAGTGACCCCAGTGCTAATAGAGAGAAGCAAACAAGGATACTGTGCAGGAGCCTGACATCTCCTTTATCAGCCGATGACATCATTGATTGTCAGGATGCCGGCGGCTTTGCTGCACAGTGCCTAAGGTCGTAATGGTGCACAATGATAAACAAAAAGGCAGACTCGATGCCACCCACTGACTTGTATACAATTTGTGGGTATTTTAGCAAGGCACCCCCTGAAGAAGCCAGATGGCACACGGGTTTGGAAAAGGATGTTTTAAAATCTGACTGGTGAAATAAAGAACACTTTATTTCACCAGTCAGATTTTAAAACCTTTTTCAAACCAGGGTGCCGTCTGGCATCTTTAGGTAATTACGAATTACATTCAGAGAACTCCTCTAATTTTATCATAAGTGAAACAACGGCTGGTTGTAAAAGTACCCTAGATGCCTTTTTTTTTTTTTTTTTTTTGTATAACTAATGCATTCTTACTGATCTTGTTTAACAGCGGAGTTCATGCCTATACTCGGTACCAACCTGAATCCAGAGTTTATCTCTGTCTGTAACAATGCCACCTGGGCCATTGGCGAGATCTGCATGCAGATGGGTAAGAATCATTGTTTTTCTTTAGTATTTTTACCATATACTGGATTTAAAAAAATGAGTGTGCCTTTGTTTTAGAAACTAGGCCCCCCCCCTGTATACACCGGTGCGACTTGTCATGCCATTTCGCAGTTCCAAATCGCATGACAATTTGCACCCTATTGTTGGAAATGTAACCGTTCAAATCGGTGCGACTCCGACTTAGCGGTGCTGCACTGATTTGAAAATTCCTGTAATTTTTTTTTGTATGTTTGTTTTTATGTTTTTGTAATTTCAGGAGCAACTTGCACAGACATCTGTACATAAAGATGTCAGGCAAGTCGCACCTTAAATCGTGCTACTTCAAGCACAATTTCCAAGTTTGCTAAATGTTGCCTTCTTCACACCTTGTTACTTCAATGCCAGCAGCTGTAAAATTTAGTTTTTCTGTATATTTGCCTTCAGTTTAGTTTAAGACCCCTTTCGCACTGAGGCAGTTTTCATGCGTTTTAGCCCTGAAAACTGCGCCTCATGCCTCCCCAGTGTGAAAGCCTGAGTGCTTTCACACTGGGGCGGTGCGATTGCTGGACAGGAAAAGTCCTGCAAGGAGCATCTTTGGGGCGGTGTGGGAGTGCTGTATACTGCGCTTTTACACTGCCCCTGCCCATTGGAATGAATGAAAGGCAGGCACATCTCATTGGCGCATTCGGTGTACCCAGCTGAGTGCCGCTATTTCTGGTGTGCCAGATAAACGTGAAGGTTAATTAGCAGTGCAACTGGCTGTAGTTGCAATGCCAGTCCCCTTCCTACATGAAAAAAGAATGAATGAAAGGCAATTCGAAAGCGCCGCAACACAAGCGCTTTTAACCCCTTCTTGGTTAAAAGCGCCCCGCTAGCGGCCGAAAAGGGCCTAAAGCCCAACTGGTCAGATGTAAAATGCACAAATTGATAAAGCTCTGTGTTCATAATTGCACCCTTAAAAGTTAATTTTTAAGTGCAAGCACGGCAGGTGCCTGAACTTGAATTGGTATCAGCCTCTTGCTTGATTTTTACAGCAGAGTTCAGACTGGGAGAAGCAGAAAGAACTCAAGGAGCCAATCCGCTGATAGGTAAAATACTGATTAATTCAACAGTGATCTTTGTACTGCTTTCGCTGTCCAACCTGGGGGGGAGGGACAAGATCTTTAGGTGTTATTAAACTGCGGCAGAGAAAAATCTTGTCTCCTCCCCTCAGGGCTAAGCAGTGTAAATCACTGACCTGGATGGACAGATGCAAAACCTTAGGCAAGGTAAATTGTTCACTATTTATGTGCTTTAATCTGTGTATTTAGCTGCTTGCTTGGAGTGCAGCTTTAACAATGGATCTGTTCACTAACAAAACCATAGAGAGCAGCTACAGAAAGCCGTTATTTCACGCTCCCTTTAGCTGCGCTCAGCCAGGATATTTGTGTTTTGCACATTCCAATAGATGTAATCTGCTTTAGCTTCATTCACACACATGCTATATTCTTCTTTTCTAAATGGCTAGGCTCCTATAAATGTGCAAATCTGCTTCATTTCCAGCCAGGTCAGACACAAATTAATGCAGATTCGTAGCTATTAACCACTTAAGGACCGCTGCACGACGATATACATCGGCAGAATGGCACGGCTGGGCACATCAACGTTTATGTACGTTGCCCTTTAAGCCCAGCCGTGGGGGCGCCCGCGACCCGGTCTGAAGCTCCGTGACCGCGGGACCTGCGGAGCCGATCGCCGCTGGAGTCCCGCGTTCGGTCCCTAGAGCTGAAGAACGGGGGAGAGCTGTATGTAAACACGGCTTCCCCGTTCTTCACTGTGGCGGCGGCATCGATCGTGTGATCCCTTTTTATAGGGGGACACAATCGATGACGTCACACCTACAGCCACATCCCCCTACAGTTGTAAACACACTTCAGGTCACACATAACCCCATCAGCGCCCCCTTGTGGTTAACTCCCAAACTGCAACTGTCATTTTCACAATAAACAATGAATTTTAAATGCATTTTTTGCTGTGAAAATGACAATGGTCCCAAAAATGTGTCAAAATTGTCCGAAGTGTCCGCCATAATGTCGCAGTCACGAAAAAAATCGCTGATCGCCGCCATTAGTGGCAAAAAAAAAAAAAATGATAAAAATGCAATAAAACTATCCCCTATTTGATTTGCGCAAAATTTATAGCGTTTAACAAATTGATAAACGCTTATTGCATTTTTTTTTTTTTTACCAAAAATAGGTAAAATACGTATCGCCCTAAACTGAGGGGGAAAAAAAACTTATATATATATGGGGATATTATAGCAAAAAGTAAAAAATATTGCATTTTTCAAAATTGTCGCTCTATTTTTGTTTATAGCGCAAAAAATAAAAACCGCAGAGGTGATCAAATACCACCAAAAGAAAGCTCTATTTGTGGGGAAAAAAGGACGCCAATTTTTTTTGGGAGCAACGTCGCATGACCACGCAATTGTCAAAGCGACGCAGTCCCGATTTTGCAAAGAAGGGGCCTGGTCCTTTAGCTGCATTTGGGTCCAGGGCTTAAAGCGGGAGTTCACCCGAAAAACAATTTTTAACATTAGATTGAGGCTCATTTTGTGAAGGGGAATCGGGTGTTTTTTTTTTTTTTTTTTTTTTTTTTTTTTAAATCGAAGCAGTACTTACCGTTTTAGAGAGATTTTCTCCGCCGCTTCAGGGTATGGTCTTTGGGACTGGGCGTTCCTATTTGATTGACAGGCTTCCGGCGGTCGCATACATCGCGTCACGAGTAGCCGAACGCCGGTGCGGCTCTATACGGCGCCTGCACACCGACGTTCGACTACTTTCGGAAAATCGGGACGCGCTGTATGCGACCGTCGGAAGCCTGTCAATCAAATAGAAACTCCCAGTCCCGCAGCCCATACCCGGAAGCGGCGGAGAAGATCGCTCTCTAAAACGGTAAGTACTGCTTCGATTAAAAAAAAAAAAACACCTGATTCCCCTTTACAAAATGAGCATCAATCTAATGTTAAAAATTGAGTTTTTGGGTGAACCTCCACTTTAAGTGGTTAAAAGCCCCCAAAAAAAGATACATTTAGGCCTCTTTCACACAGAGCGGACCGTTTTTGTGTCCACTCCGTGTGTGTCCGTCGGCTCAGCGGGAATCCCCGCTGAGCTGTCGGCAGACAGGGCGGTCCCCGCACACAGTGCAGAGACCGCCCTGTCTCTCCTCCGCTCTCCCCTATGGGGAATCGGATGTAGACGGACCGTCTGTCCGTCTGCATCCGATCCGTTCCGCCGGACGGAAGAAAAATAGGGTTTTCTTCCGTCCGCAAAAGCGGATCCTGACGGACGCGGATCGGACGTTGGCGGATGCTCCATCCACTAACGGACGCAATCCCATAGGGATGCATTACAAGTCCGTAAACGGACTTGGAATAAACAGACAAACGGTCCGCTAGTGTGAAAGAGGCCTTAATGTAATTGGTGTAAGTACCTACATTTATGCCTCTTGCAATCCCCTGTAAATCGGAGCTCAGACTGAGAGGGAAGGCAGCGTTAAAAGTCGTTCAGGTGTGCCATCTACAAATATGCTGACTAGGAACATGGTGGAGAGATAAAGAAAAGATGACATCAGTGTTTTTCCTTTCTGTGTAGCAGGGTGGAGAGAGGACACCAATTTTATCTGAAATCTAATGGATAAGGTGGTGACATCAGAGTGGGCGGGGATCTTCTATTGGAAATGTGGTTGGGGTTTGTCGCAGTTGAACATTTGGGAAGAAAACCTTTCGCTTACACCAATAGGATGCTGCATGAGATGCACTCCGTGATTTAAGTATTCGCCCATATCAGGCCCCTGCCCACATCCCCCCCCCCCCCATGCTGGGTCCCTGCTCTCGTCCCCCCAACCCCACTGAGTCGGTTTCCTGCCCCCCAAGTGCATTTGTGTTATGCAGCATGTTCTAAATTTTTATTTTTCTCTTTAAATGACCGCACTGGTGTGAACTATGCCATTGAAAACCATATAACCTACTGTATTTATTGGTGTATAACACTCACTTTTTTACCCTGAAAATAGAGGGTAATCTGTGCCAGCGTGTTATACGCAGGGGGCTATGGAAAGTTTTTATTTTTTTTACTGAAACTTCCCTTTTAAAGTTGGGGTGCGTGCATTACGCCGATAAATACGGTACTTTCCATGTGTTTTTGATGGAAAAAACGCACTGGACTGCATGTGGTGTGAACTGACCCTAAATTGAGGCAGCTGGAAGAAGATGCCCCTGCTGCTGTCACAAAGCAGGAATCACTGGCACCTGAGTTGTATACTGTATAAGCTTTTGGGATATATCTTTAATGTTAATGCCGTGCAGGTCGGGGATCAGACATGAGCCTGTAGTTCTGCTTCAATTTGTCTTTTTTGGCACTATATCCACTGGAGTATTTGCATTTTGCAGAGTAGGGACTGGCCAGAGAATTATTTTGATCCAGTTGGCCAACTTAAAGCGGTTGTATACCCTCCGGTCCTAATGTAACAATGCATATGTTTTTGAAGAACACATCGTTGTAAATCGATTGAGCACTATTGTTTTAACTACATTAGTTTACTGTTTTACAGATGATCGTTTAAAATAAATTCTCGAGTTATATCCGCGCCACAATACTTGTGGTCTTCCACAGTTAGTTTTATTTCCGCCCACAGTTTCTTCTTTGCTGTGTTATCCCGCGCGTGCGCAGCAAGTTCACTAGTCAAGCCTCTTCGTTCTTGGGGAGGAAATATCTGCCTAACCATCGCGGGATGTTAAAGCTGACGTCAACAACAGGAAATGACGCATACCCCGACAAACAAAGAATGGTTCCGGCAGGGTCTTGGGCTGCCGGATTTAACGATGATACGGCGCATGCGCGTATCAATGTCATCACTCCGCAATATAGCGGTAACTGAGAAAGGAAGCAATGGGGGGGGGGGGACACATTGCAATAGATTGAGAAGATGAGGAGACGTAATTGCATGGAAAGGTAGAGACTTGGGTATACAACCGCTTTAAACATGCATTGTGATTTTTGTGCAACTTTGCTAGAAAAAGTGTATAGCAGTATGCAAAGGGTTCATTCAGAATTTTATGTGTTAACATACATGTGGTCACGCCTCCTAAGTACCTGATGATGGGTTATATATATATATATGTATAAGGTATTGACATTTAAATACAGGGGTATCTTATTTCTAGTGCGTCAGTAACCTGCTCAGTCTAACAATGGCGTCTTTCTTCTAAACAGGAGCAGAGATGCAACCGTATGTCCCTATGGTTTTGAATAATCTTGTAGAAATTATTAACCGGCCTAACACCCCCAAAACGCTTCTTGAAAACACAGGTTAGTCAATTTTAGTATTGCATTTTCAAGTATTGGCAATTTTTTGGTGCCTCCATTGACTTTTCACTTTTTTTTTTTTTTTCTTCTTCTGGGTAATACTGTAAATATTGTAGCAATTACCATTGGACGGCTTGGCTGTGTGTGTCCCCAAGAAGTAGCTCCCATGTTGCAGCAGTTTATCAGGCCATGGTGAGTCAGTGGAATTTTGTTGTGATGTATTATAATTGCATTTTCTTTTTGTTTTGTAATCGTTTTTTGCATCATATGATCTTTATTTTTCAGGTGTACCTCGCTTCGGAACATCCGTGACAATGAAGAAAAAGACTCTGCTTTCAGAGGGATCTGTATAATGATTGGTGTGAATCCTGGTGGCGTTGTACAGGCAAGTATTTTTTTTTTGTAGACTTTTTTGTCATTAATAAAAAAAAAATTTTTTTTATTTATAGAGATTTATTTTTTAACATGTTTATTATTTAGGAGTAATGATTTTCTACTCTTTTTGACAGGACTTCATCTTTTTCTGTGATGCAGTAGCCTCCTGGGTCAGTCCAAAAGATGATCTGAGAGACATGTTCTATAAGGTGAGATGAGGCTGTATTGCCGCTTCAAGTCCTGTGGGTCCTTATTGAGAGTAGCTGCTTCTTCTGTTTGGAAGGATTGAGCTAATAAATAAGTAGCTAGTTTTGAAGTGTGGGCTGTCTGTTGTGCCTCCATAGACACTCGCAGCACCGCTAAGCCAAGGCTCTGCTCCCTACGGTTGCTGCTGATCTCAATGTCTCCTGTTGCGAGTAGGAAGTGAGGAGACCTGTTTTCTGTGGATACTTTACCCCTCTTTGTCTTGGAGACATTGAGGGGACGTTTTCTGTAGTTCTAAAAGTTTACTTATCCTAGGGTGCATTCAAATTACACTTTTGTTTTTTTTTTTTTGGTTTATTGCTAGCTGTAGCTCATCCCCAGGCTAAAGCCCAGTTTGTGGGCGTTCCCATGGGGAATTTACTGCACTAAACCCTTGCCCTCTCCCTGTTAAAAGCAATGTGCAGTGTTCGAGTCTGCTGTCCCCTTACACAGCACTAACAGTTTGTATAACTTCCTCCTTGGGGAAGCTGTGTAGAGACAGCGCTTTGTAAATCTTTGCTGACTGTGGCAGAAGTTTCAGGAGGCCCGTCCTGGCAATCTAATGTTTTTCTAGATGCCCAGCTTATTTGTTTTGTTTTCTTGCTGCCCTTTCCGCTGGGAAATCGACTCCCCCAGACAACAAAGCCTTTTCACATCAGCTTCTGCCAAGATGTGCTGAGCTGCTAACATTTTACAGGATTTCTCTCACCCTTCAGCTCCCCCTTACAAGGGGAGTATCTGCTCTTTACCCTCACTAGCATGGGCTCCTCTACCAGCCAAGCATTGTTTATTTCAGCTTTTTTTTCTGGGGTGTAGGCACAAAAAGGTCCCTGTAGAGATGACTAAAGGCATTAATTCATTCATCTGCATAGCTGTTTTGATTTGTGCTGGCCCCTTCCTCTGCTGGTCCCCAGCATGCACATGCCAGGTGGAGAGCATTGCTGTCTGTTGGCTATTCACCTCCTTGCTCCAATGTGATCGAAAAGCTATGAAGAGAGAGACAGAGTGCACAAGCCCCTAGTGCAACACCATTTAATGATCGAAAAATTATGAAGGGAGGGTTGGCCCGCTATCTGACCACACTGCTTAGCAGTCTCAGAACCTATAAAAACGGGACCAAGTGCAACATACACTTAGCCTTTTGAGGGAATGAAATTAATAATAAAAAAATACATTTTGTGTGTGCGTTTTTTTTTCTCTTCCGTTCATGGACGGACACAGCAGCATATTGACCTTTAGGGTATTATCCTCCTAGGAGATTGACTAGGCAGAAAAACAGCATGTTAAGTGTTAAACACTCGACACAGTACCTCCCCAGGGTGTTTTTTCTGGTGGCAATTACATCGGTCAGACGGGTGTCTGAATTGGCAGCCTTGTCTTGCGTGTCCTCGTCCGGCAAACCCAAAAGAGGCTGCGTTGCATTCCCTGGACGTGGTTCGAGCTCTACGGGTGTACCTATCTTCCAGGGCTCCGTTCCGGAGGTCGGATTTACGGTTCGTGTCGGTGACTGGTCCTAAGAAGGGTCTGGCGGTCTCGTCAGCCACCATTTCTAGGTGGATCCGGCAAGTCGTGATTCAGGCCTATGCCCTAAAAGGGCGGGCGCCTCCCCTTCCCGGTTACTGCACATTCGACCAGGGCAATTGGTGCCTCTTGGGCTTTCCGCCATTAGGCGTCTGTTTTACAGGTGTGTAAGGCAGCGACCTGGTCGTCAGTCCACACCGTCTGAAAGTTTTTCAAGGTGGATGTGAGTGCATCTTCAGATGCCTCCTGCGGCCGCAAGGTTTTACAGTCGGCTGTTTAAGGTTGAAGTTCCTCCGTTGAGAAGCTCTGGTTTGTTTGGGGTGAAGTTGGTTTGCCGGGTTTTCCCACCCCTCGATTTTTTGACACTGCTTGGGGACGTCCCTAAGGTCAATATGCTGCTGTGTCTGTCCATGAACGGAAGAGAAAATAGAATTTTTGTACTCACCGTAAAATCCATTTCTCCGAGTTCATGGACGGACACAGCACCCACCCCTCCTTTGTACTGCTTGTTTACGAACTGAGGCTGCAGAACAGAGTGGGGGATGTACCCAGGGGGAACCGCCCCCTGGGAGGTACTGTACTGTGTGGAGTGTTTAACACTTAACATGCTGTTTATCTGCCTAGTCAATCTCTTAGAAGGAGGATAATACCCTAAGGTCAATATGCTGCTGTGTCCGTCCATGAACTCAGAGAAATGGATTTTACAGGGAGTACAACAATCCTATTTTTTTTCTTCTAATACTTAAACTACTCCTAGCTTTTCCTCCCCAAAATGGATGCATTGTGCATTGGAGTGAATCACAACCCCATGGTAAGTTTGTGTGTAACTTGCCTCCTTTAGCTGTATACAGCAGGTTTCTGTGTCACTCCTCCTGGCTGAATCTCAAAGTTCAATGACTTCTGTTTCCTTCGTTTAACAGTCCTACATACTAGATGTGCCATGATCCTTTGAGCCTCTCTGTAGCCTAAGGGCGGGCCATGGGAGTCTCTTGTACCAGTACTGGGAGTTGGTGTTGGTGGGTCCTAGGGTTACTGTTGGTGTTTTTGGACCTTCATATAAATGGTGAAAGGTCTAAATGTGTCATACTGCCTCCTGTGTCATTTCTGTCTTGCAGCATGCCAAAGAATAATGGCTTACTGCACGACTGCAATGGGAGGCTATTATGAAGGAGTTTCCTTCATATGTAAATCACTTCAGAGGGCAGGGACTCTCCCTGTTCAGTTTGATCGGCATATTTAATTGGGCAGGATTGAATACTAATCGTGATCCATTCAATCCTGCCTAGCAGCACAGCTAGCGTATGAAGGTGTTTCCTCCTTGAGTAATGCTGTTATTTGTGAGGCGGGTCGTGAAAGGGACAGTCCGTCAGCAGGATATACAGAGTGTCGCATGATACAAATCCACAACTAAACCCAGAAAATCCGGGAAATCATGTAAAGCTAGTTAACAGATGCCAGTTCTTAAACCTATAATATGCATGGTGACATGCATTGTGTAGTGAAACTTGTCCAGCTAAAATAATTTTGAATGCCGCTTTTATGTGATGCAAGCCTGCAACTTAATCTTGTTTTTTTTTCCTGTTTAGATTTTGCACGGTTTTAAGGAGCAGGTGGGAGAGGAAAATTGGAACCAGTTTTCTGAGCAATTTCCACCTCTGCTGAAGGAACGTCTAGCTGCATTCTATGGCGTGTAATGTTAACTGGGGCAGATCTACACACACCCAGCGTGGGAGGTGAGATGTCTAATGTTATGGAATGAGAGGGGGTTAAACGGCACCCATTATACTAAAACAGTTCCTTGAAGGAGGATATGAGTGGTTGTTCTTTGTTCTGCCAGTAAGAGTGTTTTTTTGTGTAAAGATGAAGTCAGATTGGTTAACATGACCTGGCCTAAAATGTTTCTAAGGTGATAGCAGTGTGTACTTGCATTAGTGTTCATATTCTTCCCTGAGCTTCTGTGGAGTCTCTTGGATCCTAGGTGCATGTGAACATGTGGCCTCGACTTCTGATGAAAGAGAAACTTCATATCTGTACACAAGGGCAGAATGTTAAAAGACCACAGAGATAAAAAAAAAGTTAGAACTTTGGCCCGTGTGTATGTCGGGCTGTCCGATCAAAACATGACCGTCTCCTGATCAGCACTCTCAGCCAATGACACAGCGCGATTCGGAGTGTTCTGACGGAGGGGCAACAAACAGAACAAAAAAAGCTTAGCGTAGGAGATCACTGATCTAACCCGCCAGGTTGAACGAGGATAAAAAACGAATGGTGTGTTACCCGGCTTAAAGCCGGGTCTTCTCTCTCTGCCTTTTTCCTCTTTTGTGCGAATGCTCGGTTTTCAGGACAGGAGAGCTGAGAGGCACAGTAACTGCAGAACCGGGGGTGGGGCTAAGATGCACAGTCACTTAGGAAGGGGAGCTGCAATGCCAAATCACTGCTAGGAGAGGGAACATGGGGAGTTTAGCTGCTGAACTAGGGGGGGAGTTTAGCTGCTGTACTAGGGGGGGAGTTTAGCCGCTGTACTAGGGGGGGGAGTTTAGCCGCTGTACTAGGGGGGGGAGTTTAGCCGCTGTACTAGGGGGGGGAGTTTAGCCGCTGTACTAGGGGGGGAGTTTAGCCGCTGTACTAGGGGGGGGAGTTTAGCCGCTGTACTAGGGGGGGAGTTTAGCCGCTGTACTAGGGGGGGAGTTTAGCCGCTGTACTAGGGGGGGAGTTTAGCCGCTGTACTAGGGGGGGAGTTTAGCCGCTGTACTAGGGGGGAGTTTAGCCGCTGTACTAGGGGGGGAGTTTAGCCGCTGTACTAGGGGGGGGGGAGTTTAGCCGCTGTACTAGGGGGGGAGTTTAGCCGCTGTACTAGGGGGGGAGTTTAGCCGCTGTACTAGGGGGGGAGTTTAGCCGCTGTACTAGGGGGGGAGTTTAGCCGCTGTACTTGGGGGGGGGGGGGGGGGGGGAGTTTAGCCGCTGTACTTGGGGGGGGGGGGGGGGAGGAGTTTAGCCGCTGTACTTGGGGGGGGGGGGGGGAGAGTTTAGCCGCTGTACTTGGGGGGAGTTTAGCCGCTGTACTTGGGGGGGGGGGGGGGGGGGGGGTTTAGCCGCTATAATGAAACAAAGTACATGCGGCTGTAAATGGAGGATGTGCTACTCCACAATGGCTGTAGCTAGTACAGAGGACAGTGTGCTTGTAAAGAATTATGGCTTGTTCGAATATGTATATTATATGTATAATGTTAGTCTGCCACACTTTAAAATTGATGCAGGTCTGCTTGTAACTGTTTATATATAATTTTTTTATTGATTTGATTTTTAGGTTCCTGTTTGGTCCATGAGGTGATTGGAGAGAATGGTGTCCTACGCCCCCACACATCAGTCTTTAGCAGGGTTTCAGGGATCAGTATCCAGGGCCAATAACATCCTTCCACTCCAGACTTCATCCACCTGACTTCCAAGGAACCTCAGCGGAGCACAGGAGGACGTGAACATCATCAACATCCTCCCGCCACACCCCCCCACCCCCCCAGGGATCTTTTTAGTTTATATGTGGAGCATGATGGGAGGGGAGTTGAGTCTTAGGATTTACAATGTTACCCTTGTAGGGTGGGGGTAGGGGATGTACGGGGGGGCGGAGCTGGTCCCACGTCAGGATCTGTTATTGGGAGGGTAAGAGGGAGAGGAGGGTTGGAGGGTTAGACTAATAGAGTGGGAGGGAGGAGGGGCATCTACAGGTAGAGACATTTGATTGTTCCCCTGCAATTCAGCGCAGGTTAGAATCAAACCTTAAAAATAAAAAAATAAAAATTCACAGAAGAATAGGGTTGCAGCCACAGAACAGAAGGTCGGCCATCTTTTATAGGCCCAGAGTCAGAGGAAAGGGAAGAAATGTGAAGCTATGTGCTAGACACTTGGCGGATCTGCTTGGGTGAAAAAGGAAGAGTCTCGTTCCTTTGCCAGTTTGCACAAATGTTTAATTAGCTGACTACTTTTCATCCTTGTTTTCAATACGCAAGTAGATTGGGTCAGTAATATAAAAAAATAATGTGAGAATTTAATTGTGCTGCTGCTGTGCTTAGCCATTGCTATTGCTTGCACTTTTACTAACAGCCGCCAGGTAAGTGGGGTCTGAAAAGCAGAGCTAGTGAAGGATCCTGTAGAGGTCACATTGGAAAATTGCAATCATATTGCACTAGACGATTTTGAGAAAATCAATAATGAATTTGTGTTGGGTAATATTTCTGCATGGTTAATGCTCCATGTACAAAGGCCTCAAGGCTATGGAGCTGGACGCCACAGCACATCCATTTTTTGCTTTTAGGGCAGTAATACTTTGGTTCACCTCGTGAGGGAGCAGTGGTTGCTGTGTAAACAAAGCAGGTCTATGTTGCACTGGGAAGTAACTGTGTGCGGTTTATGTTCCTTAAAGTACAATTAAACTAAAACCTTTGCTGATCTACACAGGCTGTAAATGCTGATCCCTTTTGCTGAAAGGGTTGGTTTTCTGGCGGTCATGGAGACTGCTTTAATACGTTATGACATTGAGCAAGTGTGCCCATCTGCAGTTTGTAGTTACTGACATGTTCCTGGCCAGTAACTCTCTAAAAGTATAAAAGTCCAGAGGATTGGCACACCTGCAAGACTATGATTACCAAAGGCAACAGCCATTTCTCTTCCGTTCATGGACGGACACGGCAGCAATTGACCTTAGGGTATTATCCTCTCTTTTAGGAGATTGACAAGGCAGAAAAACAGCATTTTTTGTTCTGATGGCTTTATGCACTTTTTTTTTTTATGAAACAGTGACACCCCATTCCTTTAAAGCAGGAGAGATGGCTGCTGTTTAGTTGGTATAGTTAAGCTGTATTCATGCCTGATCCTCAAGGCTCCCCAGGGCTAGGTGCACCCCAGCACCCTAACCTTGGTGTGTAGACGGCTGTTGCTGAAGCATCACATTCAGCATGCAGTTGGAAAGCATTTAGACAATAACTTGAGCTTCTCTGTGTGCAGCCTTTAATTCAGATCTGTGAGTAGTAAATGCTGTTTTTTTTATTTTTTACTACTGGCTGTAGATTTCAACAGGCATTTAGTTGGGGATGAGCCCTGTAGATGTTCATTAAATGCCTGCTGAACATGGGTAGCTCTTTTTCAGCTCCCTTCCTGGTTGATCTGATTACAGATCTTAATTGGAAAGCTGGCTGTAGTTTTTTAACAAACCTTTAAAAAGCTCTGGGCTGAACTTTGGAGATGATTACTAAATATATGCTTTAAAGGGAAAGCCTTAAGCATGGTTAAAAATAAATATATAACCGCACCACAAGTCATTTTTGTGCTTCTTGCTAAAAAATCTTATCGTTTTTAAAATGCAGTCCTCTGATTGTTCCATAACTTTAAAATATGAATTTTCTGTGACGGTGGCAATGCTTAATGCATTGTGTGCCACTGATTATATGCAGCCAGTCTTCAGAATTTGTATGTAATTGGCCCCCTGCTCCTCCCATCTGTTTTCCTTTATTACCACGCTGGGACTGATCCTGCGATCTCAGCAGACAGCCTGTCCAGTTCAAGAATTGTCTGCAATCATTGTCCCCTTTCAGCAGAACAGCAGCAAGTACAACTGCAATGCTGGTATACTAGAATAGATGCATTCGTGGTGCATCCAAATAGGTGTTCAGTATCTTACAGTTTCTTTCTAAAGCTGCCACAGCCTTAGTAGAAAAGCCCATCCCCTTCCAGCAGCTGTAAAATGGGACTCTTCCTTGCTTGGTAGTCATTTGCAGAAAAACATTGCCTCTACTCAGTCAGGCCTGTTAACTCTGCGATTGCCAAAGCTTAGGTTTCCCAATGATTGCAAAGATTTGTCTCTGACTCAGCAGAAGGCATGTCAAACCTCTGCAAAGATCAGGGTTACACTTTGCAGCTTGCTGGCAAGGGACTGGCTTTTATTTCTCAAGCTGTGGCTGATTTTTAAACAAAACAAAGACTTCAGATTTGAATGCGTCTGGACTCTAGTTAACTAATTGAAACAGACATTTAGTTTAAGCTTTAAAAAAATGCCTGTGGTTTCTTTTTAGCCAAATAGGGTATGTTTTTACATCCAGGTCCTGCACAGTTGCTTGGAAGTGTATCGGATCTACCATATAACCTTTCTAAGGTAACAGTGCTGAAATTCTGTAACTTTTGCGTGCCTCCAAACTGATCCTCGTGGAGCAACCTGCATTCTCTGCGGTTTATGGGGCTTTGATCTCTGTCCAAGTTAAAATGAAGTCCTCCCTCCAATGACAAACTTTAACGCTAACTACTTTTAAATTCCAGTGGGCAGTGGAGACCCTGACATTTAACAGTTGAATGACAGGGGTGGAGATTAATCTTCACTGGGGCAAATAAGCTGCCATGTACAGTGTGAGCCTGCCATTAAAAGGGGCTCCACAGGGTCACAGGCCTACTAGAAAACTGCAAGGAGCTACGCTAGAGGGGGGATTTTTTTTTTTTTTTTTTTTTACACTAGATTTATCGGTTATTGGGGTTTGACCCAGGTACGCGCAGGCTTTAAGGCGCTGCACTTAAGCACTGTCACTTTAGAAACATTTGGTCCTGCTCAGAGTCAATTTTGATAAACACGGCAACCATTAAATCACTCATGAGGTTTGCAAAGAAAAAAAATAAAAATACATATAAATGTAGTTCTGATTTAACAATAGCCGTTGGACTTGGCATGTTCTACTTTGCCATCTTGAGGTCTAGGCCTATGCTAAAACATTCCACTTTTCGTTCCCCTAGCAGCGATTTATAAATATTTTAGGACTGGTAAGAATTCCAGGGCACAGGTAACGATGAAGGCATGATGTTGGATGACTTAGGATAGTATGGGCACTCAGCAGAAGGAGGCAGCAGCATGGAACAGCTCTAGGTTTAGTATGTGTTTAGGATGGGCATGGCCTTGAGCTTATGTGGACTGGTTTTAAGGGGGAAAATAATGACGGTTTGCAAATAAGATGGTTTACAGACAGTGTAGTGTGAGCTCCTGGGCCAAGACAATAGCGCCCACTCATTACCATCCTCACTTCCTGTTTTGTACAGTAGGGCACACCACTAGGCTCCAGTTGAATTCTGGGACTGTATATTGGTATTTGTGATGTAATGTTTCCTATGGTAAAACTGCAGTGTATTTAGTGTAAAGCCGTCTGCTTGCACCTTTGCTCAGATGAGAATTATATTCTCATTTTATGTATATTTTTTTTTCAATTTTTTTTTTTTTGTTAACTAAAATGCAGTTTTTTTGTGAGTCTGTGTTCTGTGTCATGTTTTTATTTGGGATTATAATAAATTGGTCTGTAGTGACAGTTAAAAGGTCACAATACATACATACATTCATACATACATACATTCATACATACATACATACATACATACATACATACATACATACACCACAACTTAAAAGGGGTTGTAGTGGTCAATTTTTTTTTTTTTTCCTAAAGAGCTTCCTTTACCATAGTGCAGTCCTCATCCACTTACCTCATCCTTCCATTTTGCTTTTAAATGTCCTTATTTCTTCTCAGAAATCCTCACTTCCTGTTCTTCTGTCTGTAACTCCACACAGTAATGCAAGGCTTTCTCCCTGGTGTGGAGTGTCGTGCTCGCCCCCTCCCTTGAGGGGGGGCGAGCAGGAGAGTCTGGACGCTCTCTAAGTTGCAGATAGAGAAAGGAGCTGCGTGTTAGTGGGCGTACTGACTCTCCTGCTCAAGGCAGGGGGCGAGCACGACACTCCACACCAGGGAGAAAGCCTTGCATTACTGTGTGGAGTTAGACAGAAGAACAGGAAGTGAGGATTTCTCAGAAGAAATAAGGACATTTAAAAGCAAAATCGAAGGATGAGACAAGTAAAGGGTGACTGCACTAAGGTAAAGGAAGCTCATTAGGAAATTTTTATTTTTTTTTACCTTCTACAACCCCTTTAATCTGAGCCTGAAGTTGGGTGCATATGGACTTCCTTTTAGTGATCCATTTACTTAGTGGTTGTAAAGGCTCAAGGTTTTTTATCTTCATACATTTTATGCATGAAGGTAAAATAAACACTTCTGCGCAGGAGCCCCATCACGAGCTAGTGATGAGCATGAAAACCTCGGCTCTCCGGGGACTCTCCCTTCTCATTGGTTGTCAATTGCAGCCAATTAGGGGGGTGGGGCAGAGCCTCCGCTCTGTGTGTATGGATACAGAGCAGAAGCTCGGAAGCGAGCCTGCTCGGTTACCACTATAGTAATCTGCTTGCTCTGGGGGCACTCGGCAGGAGGGTGGGGCCAGGGAGGGACCCGGGAATAGGAGGGTCGAGGCTACTTTGTGCACAAACCACTGCAAAGAGCAGGCAAGTATAAAAATGTTTGCTATTTTAAAAAAAAAGACAAAAGGTTTACTTTTTCAGAGTACCCCTTTATGAATAATTTGCAATTCAAAATATTCTCTTGAGTTCAGTTTCACTGAACTTGGTTGCAAGCAATCGCCCCATTTTGGAGACCCAGTAGTGTAAACCGGCCCTTAGGGTGGAACTCTGCTTTAAGAAAATACAAATATTTTCACTTCTGTCTAAGATTTTCCTTCACTTCCGGTTTGTTCAAGGAATTAAAGTAACGTCATACAGCCAGTCCAGATGAGAAGTATGTTTTATTGTGGTTTTTGGTTCAAAGTCTTGGACATTATTTTTATCACAGAAGAGGGGGTTTTTTGTTTGCTGATATGCCCAACAAGAGAATACAAGGGTCCCAAAAATTGTAGCATTGCTCCTGTAGATTGTGGAGATAAGCGATAATGCCCCTTTCACACTGGGGCAGGAGGTGCCTCTATGTGTACACAAGTTCGTCGGACAAAAACTCTAAAGTATAAACACTCATGCTCAGGAACGGTACTCACCATAACACTACATTAGCAGACGTTTCCCAAAGGGTGGTGCAAAAGAGCTGAAAAACCATGTCGTTTTTTATTTTTTGGCCAACAATTCTTTGCCGTTTGTATGCAATACAAGTTCCTACACATTGTCCAATGAAAAGCTGATCGTGCCACAAAACATAGCGACGTACTACAAGGAATTTCCACCTTTTTAGGCCCCTTCTGCTAATTTTGTGTTTGGTGAGCATTGATTCTGAGCATGCGTGTTTTGTACTTTTGACATTTGTGTACTGACCATCAGAAAATCTGACGTCAAACCGTTGTCCGCTGAAAATTTACTAGCGTGTTATTCAACATTTGTTGACCAATTGTCAAAAGGAGTGTACCAACGGTAAGATTTGTAGGACAACAGACAGTCCCCTGCCAACAATCGTTGTGTGTGTGTGTGGTTTTAGGCTGGGTTCGCACTTCCCCCGGGTACATCCCCCTCTGCATCCTCAGTTTTTTCTGCCTAGCACAGGAGAATGACATGACTCCTATGGGCCCATGTGGCCTGGGGATTTTTTTTTTCAATTTTCTTCCTTTTCTGCATTTTTGGATCCTGAGATCTACAATCGACTGCCGACTGGGTGACAGGCTGGATCCTTGTAGTCCCCCCAGTTCGGCCGTCGAGCGTGTGCCGGCCTTTTAGCTATTCGCTGGGCCGTCCACGACATGCCCCGTTGCTCCAGGGGTGGCCGGTGAGCTATACGCTCCAGGGCACACATATGACCAGGCTCAATGTTCGTGTCAGTGTCAGGCCGACAGCCATGCCGTAGCCGCGCGGACGGTGGTTCTGTCTGGGATGCCTCCAGCCGGTCATCGCAGGACGGATAAGTAGCAGTCCCCTTGCTTGGGCAGTTGGGTGGTACGGCTGGGCAATCCTGGGGAGGTCGATTTGAGGGTCCGTCCTGCTTGCCTCTCTCCCTTCCTGTGTTCTGGGTCGGCCGTGAGGTGGGGGTCGGGCTGGGGGCTGTCGTTTGCTGTGTGTGTGCGCCCGCCTGCCTGGGGGTCCCAGGTGTTTGCTGTTTTGGGTATCACTCGTAGCTGCCATTTTGGCAGCGCCCGGCACTTTTAATGGGGTTTGGCCATTTTCTTGTAGCCCGCATGGTCTGTGGTGTCAGCAGCCATTTTAGATAGGTGTTTTGCCTCTAGTGGCTGTAATAACAGCTCCAGCACACTTCCTGATGGAAGGAACGGCTCTGGGAGGCAGACAGCGGCTGTACAGGCCTGGCCTGGCCGGGTGGTGAGTCCTCTGTGGGTCCCCCTGTTCTCTGCTGTGGCCTGTGGATCTTGCCTTGCATTCCAAGGGTGGGTTAGCATGGAGTCCGAACCGGATGTTTCTCCCCAGACATGCTGGAGTTAACCCTTAGCGCCCCTGTACCCTCTGTGGATCCTGTGATGGCAGTCCTAGAGGCATTTGTTGCCAGGATAGAAGCGGCGCGTGGCCAGAGGGGGGGGGGTAAAAAGCGCCCCTCGCCTTCTGCTGGGGATGCCTCCGACACAGAATCGGGCCCGGCTTCTGTTCCTGGTTCAGAGGATGCAGGCCCAGTTCACACGGAGAGTGAGAATGACTCTGCATCGGGGGTTGGCGCACGATAGGGCGCTGGTAGGAGCTCTTATCACTGCGGTGCGGGATACTTAAAAAATAGAGGATTCGGCAGAGACATCAGAGGTCGGTTCCTTTTGGGTTCCGTGAGCTGGCCTGCAAAAGTTCAGGATTGAGTCGGTTCGCACTGTATCAAGGAGATTTCTTGGCGGCCTTGGGAGATCAAGGACGTGTACTTGCATATGCTCAAAGCACCAGAGATTTCTGCGCTTTGCGGTCGGGGAGGGCCATTTTCAATTTGTGGCCCTCGCTTTCGGCCTGGCTTCGGCGCCAAGGGTTTTCACCAAGGTGCTTGCTCCGATTCTGGCTCTGCTGAGGCAGCGTGGGATCGCTATTGTAGGATGATACCTGGACGACCTTCTGAGAGCTTTTTCAAGCTCAGAGTTAGAGGAAGATATGTTTTATCACCTGCCAGACCCTCCGGGAATTTGGTTGGCTGCTAAATGTTCAGAAGTCTGTGTTGGCACCGTCTGGAATACCTGAGGTTGGTCCTGGATTCCTTGGAGGCGAGAGTTTTTCTTCCCACGGGGAAACTACAGACACTGCGGGCGGCGACCCAAAAGTGGTCGTCGCTTTGCTTTTGCATGCGAGTTCTGGGTCTCAAGGTGGCCTCTTTCGAGGCGGTTCCGTGTGCCCAATTTCACAAAAGTGTTACAGAGAGAAATTCTGTTGTGTTTGGATAAGCGTCCTTGGATTGCCAAATCTGGGTGAGTCGCCTGGTCAGGTTCTCCCTAGTGTGGTGGCTGATGTCTCCGGTGCTTCGGGCCGGGAAGTTGTTCCTCCTGTGTCGTTGGACGGTGGTCACGACAGATGCCAGTCTCACCAGCTGGTGGGGGAGTGTGGGGATGTTCAGTCATCCCAGGGGCGCTGGAATTGGGAAGAATTACGCCTGATGATTTTAATGTCCTGGAACTCCGGGTGATCAGGCTGTGCCTCTCCAAGTGTTCCCTGAGACTACAGGGCCGCCTGGTCCAGGATTCAGTCGGACAACGCCACGGCTGTGGCGTATGTCAATCATCAAGGGGGCACAAGGAGCTCGGCTGCAACGGCGGAAGTCGCTCACATCCTCCGGTGGGCTGAACAGAACGTTCCGGCTGTGTACATTCTGGGCATACAGAACTGTCTGGCGGACTAAGACGCTAGACCAAGGAGAATGGTCGCTACACCCGGATGTGTTTCAGAGTTTGTCTAAAATTGTGCACTCCAGATGTGGATTTCCTGGCATCACGACTCAATCGGAAGGTGTTGAGGTTTGTGGCCAGGGTCAAAAGACTCGTGGGCGGACGCGTTGATGGTGCCACTATCGCCTAATCTACGCCTTCCCTCTGAAGCTTCTTCCTCATCTGCTCCGCAGAGTGGAAGCCGTGGGGATACTAACAATCCTAATTGCTCCAGATTGGCCTCGCCGTCCCTGGTACGTCTGGTGGCAGATGTTCTGTGGTGCCTGCCACTGCGAGAGGATCCTCTGTCGCAGGGTCCTATCTTTCATCCTGCTTTACAGTTGTTGGCATTAATGGCGTGGCTATTGAAAGCCAGGTGCTGAGGTCTGTCGGACTCTGTGATCTCAACCATGCTGTGGGCGTGGAAGTCTACTTCCTGAAAAATTTACCATCGTACGTGTAATGCTTCCATCTCTGTGTAAGGAGATGAATTGGCACCCCTGTGCATATGTGATGTCCTGGATTTTGTTGTTCTTACAGCGTGGAGTGGATCAGGCACTCGCCCTAAGTACGATTGAGGGGCAGATTTTGGCATTGGCGTCTTTCTTTCAGCGATCCTTGGTGCACTCGCTGGTGCGTAAGTTTGGCATGTGGCCCCTCCTGTGCGTCCTCCACTGCCTCCGTGGGACTTGAATCTAGTCCTCTAGCCTCCGTTTGAGGGCATTAGGGAGATCCCTTTATTGACTTTTTTCCCAGAAGGTGTTTTTTCTGGTGGCAATTACATCGGTCAGACGGGTGTCTGAATTAGCGGCCTTGTCTTGCAAGGCTCCTTACTTGGTCATGCACAGGCATAAGGTGGTGGTCCTGCTGCGTTCGCAGCCGTCATTCCTTCCTAAGGTTGTTTCGGTCTTTCACATTAATGAGGACATTGTTCGTCCATCCTTGTGTCCTTGGCCAGCGAACCCAAAAGAGGCTGTGTTGTACTCCTTGGACGTGGTTCGAGTCCTACGGGTGTACCTGTCTGCTACGGCTCCGTTTCGGAGGTCGGAATTAACTGTTCGTGTCAGTGACTGGTCCTAAGAAGGGTCCGGCAGTCTCGTTGGCCACCATTTCTAGGTGGATCAGGCAGGTCGTGCTTCAGGCCTATGCTCTAAAGGGGCGGGTGCCCCCCTTCCCGGTTACGGCTCATTCGACCAGGGCAATTGGTGCTTCTTGGGCTTTCCACCATCAGGCGTCTGTTTTACAGGTGTGTAAGGCAGCGACTTGGTCCACACCTTCTCAGAGTTTTACAAGGTGGAGGTGAGTGCATCTTCAGATGCTTCCTTCGGTTGCAAGATTTTGCAGGCGGCTGTGTTCCTCCGTTGAGGAGCTCTGGTTTGTTTGAGGTGAAGTTGTTTGCTGTGTTTTCCCACCCCTTGTTTTTTTTTTTTACACTGCTTAGGGATGTTCCTAAGCAGCTTTGGAAATACTGGGGACAGTGTATTTCTGACTGACTCTGGCGCCTCCACACGTCTGGCCAAATGTGGTACTGCACAACGATGTGGCTTGAATCCTGCTCGTTTTGTGAGACTACCATGAACATCCATGGTCTGACTTGCTTGTCCCCTGCTCTACTGACGCTGTCTATGGTTTAATACATTTTAAAATGTTTGTTTACCTTAATAAGAGTGTGTGTGTGTGTGTGTGTGAAATATGTATCTGTATATCACACACATTCTCTCGCCTTTTAGAACTGCCTTAATTCCTGGTGGTATAAATTCAACAAGGTGTTTGAAACATTCCTCAGATATTTTGTTCCATAGTGATGTGATGGCATCATGCAGTTGCAGATTTTTTGGCTGCACATCCATAATGTGAATCTTCCATTCCACCACATCCCAAAGGTGCTCTATTGGATGAGATCTGGTGACTGTGGAGGTCATTGGAATCCAGTGACCGCATTGTTCAGTGGTGAGATGATTTGATCTTTGTGACATGGGGCATTATCCTGCTGGAAGGAGTCATTAGAAGATGGGGATACTGTAGTCATAAAGAGATGTACATGGCCAGCAACAATACTCAGGTAGGCCGTGGCATTTAAACAACGCTCAATTAGCACTAAGGGGGCCAAAGTGTGCCAAGAAAATATCCCCCACAACCTTTACACCACCACAAGCCCAAACCGGTGATACAAAGCAGGATTGATCCATGCTTTCATGTTGGTTACACCAAATTCTGATCCAGCCATCTGAATGTTGCAGCTGAAATGCAGACTCATCAGACAACTTTTTTTCCAATCTTCTATTGTCCAATTTTGGTGAGCCTGTGTGAATTATAGTCTGTTTCCTGTTCTTGGCTGACAGGAGCGGCACCCGGTGTGGTCTTCTGCTTTAGCCCATCCGCTTCCAGGTTTGATGTGTTCTAAAGTACCTTGACTGTAACGAGTGGTTATTTGAGTTCCTGTTCCCTTTCTATTATCTCCCACTAGTCTGCCCATTCTCCTCTGACATCAACAAGGCATTGTCCTCCCCACAACTGCCTCGCTGGATATTTTCAATTTTTTCAGACAATTCTCTGTAAACCCGAGAGATAGTAGTGTGTGAAAATCCAAGTAGATCAGTAGAAATGTAATCGGCCTCTCCTGCTTGCTCTCAAGATGGACTATAGGATGTGTAATGCTCATAGAGAAAACCGCAATCGTATGTCATTGGGGTTTGTGGTGCAGTGTTGCCAGTACTGGGGGAGATTTCGGGGCCCCGCCTTCATGGAGAGCTGAGCACAAACCTGGCCAGGGTTCAAGGTTACATTAGGGTGTTGGACTTGCTTTTTATTTTTTCAACCGCTTGCTGACCAGCAATCGCAGTTTTACGGCGGCAGGTCGGCTCTGCTGCGTGAGATCACATATTACGTCATCTCGCGAATCGGCCAATAGGGGCGCTCGCTCCCGGTCCTGACGCGTGTGTCCGGCGTGCGCGATCACCGCCGGGCACCCGCGATCACTCGTTACAGAGCAAGCTCCCGGTCCTGTCAGGGGGAGAAATGCCTGATTGTCTGTTCATACAATGTATGAACAGCGATCAGTCATTTCCCCAAGTCAGTCCCACCCCTCCCTTCAGTTAGAACACACCCAGGGAACATACTTAACCCCTTCCCGCTCCCTAGTGTTAACCCCTTCCCTGCCATTTTTATAGTAATCCAATGCATTTTTATAGCACTGATCGCTATAAAAATGCCAATGGTCCTAAAAATGTGTCAAAAGTGTCCGCCATAAGGTTGCAGTACTGATAAAAATCGCTGATCGCCGCCATTACTAGTAAAAAAAAAAATATTAATTAACCACTTCCAGACCTGCGCACGACGATGTACGTCCTATTTTTAAAGACGGATATCTCGGTAACGGCAGCAGCTGCTGTCACAACCGAGGTATCCATCTTTAGTGTGCGCGGTCTGGAATCCGATAATGGCGGTCTCCGCGGCGGATTCACCGCGAGATCGCCGTTATCGGTGGCGGGAGAGGGGCCCCCCCCCCCCTCCCGCCGCTCTCCCGTGCCCTCCGCCGCTTACCGGAGCCGTCGGTAGCGGCGGAGGCGATCGGATGCTGTCGGCTGGTGAGCGGGGACGGGACTGAAGGAAAAATCTCCTTCGCCCGTCCCCATAGCTCGGCTGGGCGGAAGTGACGTCAAAACGTCAGTCCCGCCCAGCCTCTTAAAGAGACAAATTTTTTTTTTGGTCATTTGAAAAAATGACTTTTTATTTTTTTTCTATTTTTTGCATTTAAGCCCAAATATGAGATCTGAGGTCTTTTTGACCCCAGATCTCATATTTAAGAGGACCTGTCATGCTTTTTTCTATTACAAGGGATGTTTACATTCCTTGTAATAGGAATAAAAGTGATAATTTTTTTTTTTTTTTTTTTCAGTGTTAAAAATTCTAAAATAAATAAAAATAAATGCGAAAAGCAAAAAAAAAATTTTTTAAAGCGCCCCGTCCCGACGAGCTCGCGCGTAGAAGCGAACGCATACGCGAGTAGCGCCGACATATGAAAACGGTATTCAAACCACACAAGTGAGGTATCGCCGCGATCGTTAGAGCGAGAGCAATAATTTTAGCCTTGAGCCTACTCTGTAACTCAAAAAATGCAACCTGTAGAATTTTTTAAACGTCGCCTATCAAGATTTTTAAGGGTAAAAGTTTGACGCCATGCCACGAGCGGGTGCAATTTTTAAGCGTGACATGTTGGGCATCATTTTACTCGGCATAACATTATCTTTCAAAATATATAAAACAATTGGCCCAAATTTATTGTTGTCTTATTTTTTAATTCAAAAAAGTGAATTTTTTCCAAAAAAAGTGCGCTTGTAAGACCGCTGCGCAAATACGGTGTGACAAAAAGTATTGGAATGACCACTATTTTATTCTCTAGGGTGTTAGAAAAAAAAAAATATATAATGTTTGGGGGTTTTAAGTAATTTTCTAGCAGAAAAAAATGTTTTAGTCTTGCAAACACCGAATCTGAAAAACACCTAAGGTCTGGAAGTGGTTAAAATGCCATAAAACTATGCCCTATTTTGTAGACACTATAACTTTTTGCGCAAACCAATCAATAAACGCTTATTGCAATATTTTTTGTTAAAAAAAAATGTAGAATACATATCGGCCTAAACTGAGAATTTTTTTTTTTTTTTTATATATTTTTGGGGATATTTATTATAGCAAAAAGTAAAAAATATTGACTGATGGTGTGTAGGCAAGACTGATAAAAGTCAGCTTTATCGGAAATCCGACGAAAAAATCCATCGGATTAGATTCCAACAGATATTTGATCGTGTGTACAGGGCTTTAATCTAGGCTTGCCTATAGGTAAAAGTGGTCTGTAAGGGTTTACAACCACTTTCACCCTCTTGGGCATGGAGTTCACCAGAGCTTCACAGGTTGTCACTGGACTCCTCCTCCATGATGACATCACAGAGCTGGTGGACGTTAGAGACCTTGCGCACCTCCACCTTCCATTTGAGGATGCCCTAGAGATGCTCAATAGGGTTTAGGTCTAGAGACATGCTTGGCCAGTCCATCACCTTTACCCTCAGCTTCTTTAGCAAGGCAGTGGTCGTCTTGGAGGTGTGTTTGGCGTCGTTATCATGTTGGAATACTGCCCTGCGGCCCAGTCTCTGAAGGGAGGGGATTATGCTCTGCCTCAGTATGTCACAGTACATGTTGGCATTCATGGTTCCCTCAATGAACTGTAGCTCCCCAGAGCCGGCAGCACCAGACATTGACACTCCCACCACCATGCTTGATTGTAGACAAGACACACTTGTCTTTGTACTCCTCACCTGGTTGCAGCCACACGCTTGTCACCATCTGAGCCAAATAAGTTTATCTTGGTCTCAGACCACAGGACGTGGTTCCAGTAATCCACGTCCTTAGTCACTACCCATCAGGAAATGCAGCCAAAGTGATGTAGTGGCCTACTGCACATGCGCGATGCATTCCACACATTATGTGTGATGGGTATCGGCTTTCTGATTGAACATATTCGGCAGCTTTTGACCACATAAGCCGCGTGGACTGCGGTGGGGGTTACAATTGTAATACAGAACAGCAGATGACAATTAAAGATGTTTCAGAACGATTGCAATAGAGAGCAATCTCATCTGTGCTGTAACAAATAATTGGAGCAGGATTCTGATGTTCTCTATTGCAATCGTCCATAAACCGCTTTAATAGTCATCTGCTGTTCTGTATTACAATCGTAATCCCGCTGCGGCCCGCCCCGCTTGTGTGTTCAAAAACTGGTGAATATGTTCAATCAGAAAGCCGTAGCTACCCATCACACACAGTGTGTGGAACGCATTGTGAAATGTATTGCACATGTGCAGTAGGCTTCAGTTGCATTTTCTGATCTGTACAGGTGTTCTATCAGATAGCCGCTACCCGGCCTACTGTGCATGTGCGATGCGCAGCCGAAGTGACGTTCCCTTGCGTCCATCTTGGTACACCCGCACTCGTCTGGAGTTAGAAGTCAGCAAGCGGACATCTTTATGCAGCCACCGGAGTCTTGCTTTTCACGGTTATTTTTAACAGTAAACTGCTTATATAGTGAAATGCAGTATTTAGAAGTCCGTAACACTGTTTTGATGTTGAATTATACAATCAACTGTGTTCTGTCACACCAGCAAACGTGTGAGATCAGCAGGCTTGCCGCTGCTTTTAAAATTCAACATCAAAACAGTGTTACGGACTTCTAAATACTGCATTTCACTATATAATCCGAGCTGAGTTTACTGTTAAAAATAACTGAAAAGCAAGACTCCGGCGGGTGTATAAAAATGTCCGCTTGTATACTTCTAACTCCAGGCTTACTGCAGACGAGTGTGAGAGTACCAAGACGTCATCCTTCATATTCCCATCGCACACTTTCCTGGATACGCTCTTGGGTTTGGGTGCTTGTAGCAACAACCAGTGGAAATATTTGCCAGCACACTATGGAACAACGTAAATAGCGTCTAAATGGATGTTTTATTGCATGATTACAACACAAAGAGAGTGCAACGTTTCGGAGCCACGTGGGGCCCCTTCGTCAGGAATGCCTGGTTGTGGCTCTGAAACGTTGCACTCTCTTTGTGTTGTGATCATGCAATAAAACCTCCGTTTGGACGCTATTTACGTTCCATTGTGTGCTGGCAAATATTTCTACTGTATAGTGTACCAAGATGGCTGCAAGGCAACCTCACTTCGGCTGTGCCTGTGCAGTAAGCAGGGTAGTGGCTATCTGATAGAACACAGGTGTTTCATCGGATTAGGCGACTTGTCAGAAAGTAGTGTTTAGTTTAGGGTGACCAGACATCCCCGTTTTCAGGGGACAGTCCCCGGATTGAGGACACTGTCCCCGGACTGGATCTGAACAGGGGCTGAGGTAATTTTAAAGACAGTCAGTGCAGAATGAAAAAAATTGTTCCCCTTTCTGATGATCATGTGCTGGTCGGAGCGGAGGGAATATTTCTTCAGTTTCGGAGGCCCATTTAGCTCTACTATTCTTCTGCCTTGGCTCAAGTCCCAGCCAGCCGCCTGCCTGCTTATCTCCTTGCCCTCCCTGGCAGAGTGATCTTCCTCCACTCCCCACCCGGTAGTAACCGGAGCCTGGTACATGCGATCGGATTTTCATCGGACAAATTGTTGGACTTTTGTCCGAAGGGCGTTGGCCGGGAACTTGTCTTGCATACGAACGGCACACAATTGTTGGCCAACAAACACAAAACTATGTGTTTTTTCAGCTCTTTAGCACCACCGTTTGGGCAACTTCTGCTAATGTTGTGTTATGGTGAGCATTGATTCCGAGCATGCGTGTTTGTACTTTGGAGTTTTGTCTGATGACTTGTGTACACACAATCGAATAATCCGACAACACACGTTTTTTTGTCTGCAAATTTGAAAGCATGGCTATGCAACATTTGTTGGTGGAAAATCCGACAGCAATTGTCCGATGGAGCGTACAAACGATCGGATTTTCCGACAACAGCCTATCGTCACACAATTACTGTCGGAAAATCTGATCGTGTATTAAGCCTCGTACACACGGCTGGTTTTCCCGACGGGAAAAATGCGAGGAGAGCTTTTGGCCCGGGAATCCCAGCCGTGTGTATGCTCCTTGCAGTTTTTCCGACAGAAAAACTGCCCAAAAACCGCCGGACAAAAAACAATAACTAGCTCCATTTTTTCCCCCGCCGGGAAAACGGCGGACTTTTCCCGGCGTTTTTTTTGCAGTTTTCCTATGGGAACAACTGCGGGGAGCATACACATGGACGGGAAAACTGCGAGGAGAGCTTTTGGCCAGGGAATCCCGGCCGTGTATGCTCCTCAGAGTTTTTCCGACGGGAAAACTGCCGGACAAAAAAAAAGAGTACCAGCTCTTTTTTCCCTGCCGGAAAAACCGGCAGACTTTTGCCCGGTGATTTTTGGCAGTTTTCCTATGGGGTAAAAGTGCGAGGAGCATACACACGGCCGGGATTCCCGACCAAAGCGACATCGCAGTTTTCCTGTCGGGAAAACCGGCCGTGTGTAGGGGGAAAGACTGATCGAGCAGGTTCTCGGCTTTCCCCTCTGGATTTCCGACGGGAACATTTCCCGTCGGAAATCCCACACGTGAGTATGGGGTATGAGGCTTTAGACTTGACAGGCAGTGAGGCGGGTGGCGACAACAGGCATTGAGACGCTGATTGACGCCATTACTAGTAAAAATAGGTCCCTGGTTTTCATTTTAAAAATCTGGTCACCTTAGTTTAGTTGCCCTCATCTTGCTACACCTCACACTCAACAGTGAGTAGGGGGCAAGTGGCCATCTTGTTACACCCACCGGAGTTTTGCATTTTACACTTATTTTTTTTTATTTTATTTTTTTGCAGCAAACTCGGCTTATATAGTGAAATACAGTACTTGCTACTCCGAATGAATCTTTACGTGTTGAATTTTAAAAGCAGCGAACTTTGGTCAGATTAGTAAACCTGTGAGATCTGCAGGCTTGCCACTGCTTTTAAAATTCAACATCATAACAGTCAGACGGACTTCTAAATTCTGCATTGCACTATGTAAGTTGAGTTTACTGTTAAAAATAACTGTGAAAAGCAAAGCTCCGTGGGTGTAACAAGATGTCCGCTTCCCCCTTCTCAGCCTATCCCTACTATGGAGGAGTGATGGGTGTAGCAAGATGATTGCGAAGAAACGTCACTTCCGTTAACCATTTTGGACACCGAACTGTGTCTACTGACATCCTATCACTTAGCAACCACGCTTTATAAGGCTGCCCGGGTGATGTGGAACTAAATCTCCCAGCATGCACCTGGCCCGCCTCATTGACAAACCAGGCGTTCCAACACAGCTGGAAGGACGCGCACGTGACCGGGCGCCACGCCCACCGGCTCCCCGCGGCTGACAGGTAAGCTCTTCTGAAGACTTTGTCCTCGGCTGACGTCATCAGCTGCCGCCAGAAATATGGGCGGTGTCCTAGGAGACAGGTGTGTATAGATTGGGTTGTATGGTGCTTATTGTCTTTTCATGTGAGATACATACCGGGCAGGGGAAACGAAGGACTGCTTGTATTATATAGAGTGAGGATCCGATTATATTTAATCGATTTAGCTGTCTATGAATTGGGGGGATCAGTATTTCCAGGTGTGTTTCCACAGGCTGGGAAATGTGCAACCGTTATCAGCTGGTGCATTTCTTGGGGGGTCATTGCAGAAACTACATAATTATCTAGCAGTATTAATATACAAACTGCCATTTTACAGCAGTTGGAAGATGTAGAAAAGGAAGCCACTTGGATTTTGGATCCTGGTAGGAAGCTGTCACCTGTGCTGGACCAATCACCCGCGTCTGGGGGGGGCGTTCCCCGCTCTGCCGCAACCTGTGGGCACGTGCGTATACACAGTGGCCGTCACTAGGGTTGGTGTCACCCGGTGCGGTAAAACATGGTGTCACCCCTCCTCTGTCTAGGCTGCCCAGCACCAAGCAGGCAGCGCACGGGGCACACCCCAAACCAGCCCCTGTAAATGATAGTATAGGGTAGTATAGTGGCAGGTTGGTGTAGTGGGGTGGTATAGGACTGGTTAAGGTGGTATAGGGAATGTTGGGGCGATATAGGGTAGTTTGGGGTGGTATAGGGCAAGTTAGGGTTGCATAGGGCAAGTTAGGGTTGCATAGGGCAGGTTGGGGTGGTATAGGGCAGGTTGGGGTGGTATAGGGAAAGTTGGGGTGGTATAGTGCAAGTTGGGGTGGTATAGTGCAAGTTGGGGTGGCATGGGAAAGGTTGGGGTGGTACAGGGCAAGTTAGGGTGGCATTGGGCAGGTTAGGGTGGTATAAGGCAAGTTATGGTGGCATAGGGCAGATTGGGGTGGCACAGGGCAAGTTAGGGTGGCATGGGAAAGTTTGGGGGGGTACAGGGCAGTCTGGGGTGGTAAAGGGCTGTTTGGGGTGGTACTGGGCAAGCTGGGGTGGTACAGGGCAGGCTGTGGTGGCACAGAGCAGGCTGGATTGCACAGGGCAGGCTGGGCATGTCGGCTAAAAAAAAACGGGATGATGTCACCCCCTCTAGCAGGTGTCACCCGGTGCGGACCGCACCCCCCTAGCAACGCCTCTGCGTATACATGCTGCAGCAGGCGGGGAATGCCTCAGATTATATGCACAGTACTGGTGAAATCTTCCTGGCAGGCTCGATCAGGTGGGTTCAAATTAGGATCCGAACACGCCCGGGCTCTCACCCATCTCATAGCCTCTTCCTCTACATCAGTGGTCTCCAAACTGCGGCCCTTTACTTGCCTTTATCCGGCCCTTGAAGCACTATGCCTCCCAATGATACAAGACACTATTCTGCCCTCTGACACCGACAATGGAGCACCATTTCTCCCACTGACACAATTAATGGGGCACTATTCCTCCCTATGATACCAGCAATGGGGCACTATTCCTCCCTATGATACCAGCAACGGGGCACTATTCCTCCCTATGATACCAGCAACGGGGCACTATTCCTCCCTATGATACCAGCAATGGGGCACTATTCCTCCCTATGATACCAGCAACGGGGCACTATTCCTCCCTATGATACCAGCAATGGGGCACTATTCCTCCCCATGATACCAGCAATGGGGCAGTATTCCTCCCTATGATACCAGCAATGGGGCACTATTCCTCCCTATGATACCAGCAATGGGGCTCTATTCCTCCCTATGATACCAGCAATGGGGCTCTATTCCTCCCTATGATACCAGCAACGGGGCACTATTCTTACCCCTAACACCAGATGTTTATTCCCACTGATGGCAGGAACATTTTCACTCCCGCTGGCCAAAGTCCGGCCCTCCAAGAGTCTAAAGGACAATAAACCGGCCCTTGTTTACAATGTTTGGAGACCCCCCTGCTCTACATCTTCCAACTGCTGTAATGTGGCAGTTTATATAAATAAATACCAAAACAGTGCTGCGCTGCCAATCCATATAAATGCATAGCTCCCAACTGTCCCTGATTTCAAGGGACTGTCCCTGATTTTAGGCAATGTCCCTCTGTCCCTCATTCCTCCTCATTTGTCCCTCACTTTGGTCTGATCAATATAGTTTTATATAAAATGCACTTTTTATTTATTAAAAAAGTGTTTTCCAGCGCTAAATCTTTCTAAATTGCTGCATTTGTAAATTCCAAAAGCCAATATAAAAGAATAATAGTGGTAAGAAATTTTTGTTTAGAAAGGTAAACTTATCCTTTAAGTCCCAGATGCTGTTTGAATATGGGACAGAGACTATTCATCCCAGCACCAAGTTAAAATCACACCCAGACTGAAGTGACAGCCAGGATAAAGCACTGGGGTAGATTCAGAGAGCAATTACGTCGGCGTATCCATAGATACGCCACGTAATTGCCAAGTTGCGCCGGCGTATCTACTTTCTGTATTCAGAAAGCTAGATACGCCGACTGTAGCCTAAGATACGACTGGCATAAGTCTCTTACGCCGTCATATGTTAGGGTGCATTCTTACGGTGGCCGCTAGGTGGCGCTCCCGTAGTTTTCAGCGTAGAGTATGCAAATTGCATACTTACGCCGATTCACAAACTTACGTGCGCCCGACGTTCGTTTTTTACGTCATTTGCGTTAAGGCTTTTCCAGCGTAAGGCTGCTCCTGCTATTAGGAGGCGCAGCCAATGTTAAGTATGGACGTCGTTCCCGCTTCGAAATTTTAATTATTACGTTCACGTCGAAACCAATACGTCGTTGCGCCATACTTGGAAGCAATGCACACTGGGATATGTACACGGACGGCGCATGCCCCCCTTCCCCATTTGAATTACGCGCGCTTACGCCGGCCCCATTTACGCTACGCCGCCGCGACTTACGGAGCAAGTGCTTTGTGAATACTGCACTTGCTCCTGTAAGTTGCGGAGGCGTAGCGTAAATACACTACGCTGCGCCGCCGTAACTTTAACAGGAGATACATGAATCTACCCCACTGTGTTCAGGAGCGAATATGGTAAGCCACTGGGCTCGGAAACTGATACACAGCACTTCCAGGGGGGTATAAAGGTTCGGGGACACAAGTGGGTAAAAAATAAAGAAAAAGTTTTGGCTGGAATTGAGCATTAAAGTGGTACTAAAGGTTCGAAAAATAAATAAAAATAACAAACATGTCTTACCTCCACTGTGCAGTTCGTTTTGCACAGTGTGGCCCCGAACACCGTCTTCTGGGGTCTCTCGGCTCCTCCCTGCATTAGATAACCCCCTCTGGGAAGCACTTTCCCAAGGGGGTTACCTTGCGGGTGCGCTCCCGAGTCCAGCATTTGCGTCCATAGACACGAATGGCGGCCTTGGCCCCCTGCCCCCCGGTGGCCGTGTCATTGGATTTGATTGACAGTAGCGGGAGCCAATGGCTGCACTGCTATCAATTTATCCAATGAAGATCCAAGAAGCCCGGGCCGAGATCCAGCACGTCCTCAACGCTGGACTTTCGAGGACTGGGGTAAGTAAAATGGGGGGGGGGCTGGGGGGCCGGTAATTATCAGATGTTTTTTCACCTTAATGCAAAGGATGCATCAAGGTGAAAAAAACAGGAGAATCTGTCACTTTGGCCACTTGGGAATCTGTCACTTCCCCGTAGGTTTCACTCTGCCTGCTTGAATCCCAAGTATCTGCTTCTATTCTTTTTTTTTTTTTAAATCAAAAAGGTATTTATTGTAGAAAAGCAAAAGGGCACAAACATAAGTTAGTAGCCAAAAAGGCTATATAGAATACATTGACAGTTGTACAAACTCAATATCGTGTCTGAAATAGGTAGCTAGTACAACTTAAAAGAAAAATGTTACTGCGCTGATCTAATAATCCATGAGGTGTCATCTCTGGGAATGTGAACTGTGAACTGGTTTAGTGCACAATCGACCATATATATTATCAGGAGTTGAAAACGCCTAATATTCAATGTGGATAAACTATAATAAATAAATGAATTAATCTTAATACAAACAATCTGTGAAGATATATTATGTAAGTGTTGCAAAAACCTAAATACATTAAACGTGACCCAAACAAAGATTTTTTGGTTGGTTGACCTGCACATCAATGTGCCATAGTGCTCCTATAAAGGAAAAAAATGGCTGCTCTTGCTGCTCCAAGCCTACCAATAGTGAAAACAAAGCAAAAAAGATTTTCCAAGAATACAATAAAAATCAAAATAATCAAAAATCGCAACAAAACCAATAGTACCAAATGTGCAATGCGCCAGCTGCGCTAAAAAAATATATATAGTCCAATGACAGACAGTTTTGCTATTACACAATGTATTCCAGTGGGAAAAAAAGGGTTCAATGCTGGTAATGCTGTATAAAGAAAAGTGCAACTGTCTCTTCCACCTGACAAAGATGTGCCACCATCACTAATGGTTTAACTCAACACTCACCAGACCCCAGGTCATAAAAGGCCCCAAAGTGGTATCGTTTCTTTGTCCGTTAGTGGATGTTGCCTCCTTCTCCCTTTTACAAGATATCCTTAAATCCTCAAAAACAAATGGCTCATCATGGTGTAGTATATTAAAACGTATTTATTAAAAAAATATATAAAAATGCACTTACAAGAAAGAGTGCCTTTGACCGGCACTGGTGTCTTTGGCAGTGTCAACCGTTAAAAGCCGCTGACCAGCATTTAAATGGCGTCTTGGGAGGCGTGCATACCTCGCTCCTCTCCTCATGTACTGCTACAAGGGGTCCTGGCGTGCTGGTATGTTCCCCTCCTTATGTATGTGTCCAAACAGCCTCTACGCGTTTCGCTATTGCGTCATCAGGAAAGCCCTATCCACATTGAATATTAGGTGTTTTCAACTCCTGATAATATATATGGTCGATTGTGCACTAAACCAGTTCACAGTTCAAATTCCCAGAGATTACACCTCATGTATTATTAGATCAGCGCAGTAACATTTTTCTTTTATATGCATATTAAACCCTACTTAGGGCTTACACGGTATTGCAGCAGATCACGTTTTATATATTTTTTTTTGCGCCGGTGACACCTACAACAAAAGCTAGTACAACTTCCATCTCGCCCCTCGCGATCTGCTTTTATTCTGGAGAGTCCATCAGGGAGCGTGACACCAGTTATTGGCTTTGCAATGGCCAAGACATGCGCAGAACATGGAATTCTGGTGATATTTTGGCATTCAGGAATAACGTGCAAAGCCAGCATTTGATTCAGCTTGCCAGCAAATAAAGGTGGCAAAGAGGTGCCCTTTATACCCTATAATGCTGACCTAAAGTGATCACCAAATATTCTCTGTACTTTTCTCTTAATTAAGGTCTAGTTGTGGAAGCAGCGATTGACCCCCCAACAGGACCTTCTATGTCCTCCAACGCCTAACATGGCTACTGCTCAGGGGGCGGACTCCGATAATGACTCTGATGGAGACATTTCCGAAGACACAGAAAGGCAGGCACTGGATTATGTGTCCAGGGTACTTGGCGCTTACACCCTTCAGGACAAAGTCCAGCAACCTCCACACACTCTGCCCGTGGGGGGTCAGGACGGCATCATGCATGAAGGTCTGGATCTGAAGAAATCTCCAGCGAGCGGAGACCATGGGGAGACGTCATCAATGCTCTTATGTCTTCCCTTGGAGCTGATCCTGCATATACTGTCCTATCTGGATCCCCGGTTCATCCTTGGCGTTTTGCCTCTTGTGTGCCGCACTTTCCAGGATTTTGTGGTGGATGAGGTGACATGGAAGTTGCGGGTTCAGAGAAGGATAGGTGCCAATTATCCAGTAGTAGAACGTGAGTAATGCTATAGAGCAATGATTTCTGTTCTCCTAATACACAGTATCGGTGCACCCTGACCTCTCCCCTCTCCTAATACACAGACATCAGGATACACTGACCTCTCCCCTCCTAATACACAGACATCAGGACACACTGACCTCCCCCCTCCTAATACACAGACATCAGGACACACTGACCTCCCCCCTCCTAATACACAGACATCAGGATACACTGACCTCCCCCCTCTCCTAATACACAGACATCAGGACGCACTGACCTTTCCCCTCCTAATATACAGACATCAGGACACACTGACCTCTCCCCTCCTAATACACAGACATCAGGATACACTGACCTCTCCCCTCCTAATACACAGACATCAGGATACACTGACCTCCCCCCTCCTAATACACAGACATCAGGATACACTGACCTCTCCCCTCTCCTAATACACAGACATCAGGACACACTGACCTCTCCTAATACACAGACATCAGGATACACTGACCTCTCCCCTCCTAATACACAGACATCAGGACACACTGACCTCTCCTAATACACAGACATCAGGACACACTGACCTCTCCTAATACACAGACATCAGGACACACTGACCTCTCCTAATACACAGACATCAGGACACACTGACCTCTCCCCTCTTAATACACAGACATTATAACACATTGACCCCTCCCCTCCTAATACACAGACATCAGGACGCACTGACCTCTCCCCTCCTAATACACAGACATCAGGACACACTGACCTCTCCCCTCTTAATACACAGACATTATAACACATTGACCCCTCCCCTCCTAATACACAGACATCAGGACGCACTGACCTCTCCCCTTTCCTAATACACAGATATCAGGACACCCTGACCTCTCCCCCCTCCTAATACACAGACATCAGGACGCACTGACCTCTCCCCTCCTAATACACAGACACCAGGACGCACTGACCTCTCCCCTCCTAATACACAGACACCAGGACGCACTGACCTCTCCCCTTTCCTAATACACAGACACCAGGACGCACTGACCTCTCCCCTCCTAATACACAGACATCAGGATACACTGACCTCTCCCCTCCTAATACACAGACATCAGGATACACTGACCTCCCCCTCCTAATACACAGACATCAGGACGCACTGACCTCTCCCCTCCTAATACACAGACATCAGGACGCACTGACCTCTCCCCTTTCCTAATACACAGATATCAGGACACCCTGACCTCTCCCCCCTCCTAATACACAGACATCAGGACGCACTGACCTCTCCCCTCCTAATACACAGATATCAGGACACAATGACCTCTCCCCTCCTAATACACAGACATTATAACACATTGACCTGGTACACAGACTCCCCCACCATGATACTCGGGGACACCCAATCATGCAGTTCTGTACTTTATAATCATTTATGTCATCTTTCCACAGAAGAACATTTTGATTGGCCAGCTGCTTGCATTGAATTAGAAGAGCAGGTGTCTAATTGGTCAGATGAAGGAAAGAAGGCAGACCATTTCTCATTGTCTGAGGGCCATTTTGCCCCCGTGGATGCCGTGTTGCTCTTGGAGGTGGGTTTGCTTGGCTGGCCCCATTTCTTTAAAACAAAGCAGTCAAGTAAAATGTTTAGAAAGTGAAGTTAAAGTAGAAAGTTCTGCCTAATGTCGCATGTCTGACAAAGGGGTCCTGCGTGCCCCCGAAACGTTGCACTTATCCTGTCGTGATGTTTCCGCAATAAAGATTTTAAACTGAAATTCAAGATCCATGGTGTTCTGGCGAACATGGGCATTTATCTGTGCTATATCCAGTGTCCAGCTGGCGATCGCTGCACCACCCATTACAGTGCCTCAAAGTATTCATACCCCTTAACATTTTCCACATTTTGTCATGTTACAACTGAAAAACATAAATGTATTTTATTGGGATTTTATGTGATAGACCAACACAAAGTGGCACATAATTGTGAAGTGGAAGGAAAATGATAAATGTTTTTATTTTTTATTTTTTTACAAATAAATATGTGAAAAGTGTGTGATGTACATTTGTATAGCGCCCCCCGGAGTCAGTACTTTGTAGAACCTCCTTTCACTGCAATTACAGCTGCAAGGCTGGGGATGTCTCTACCAGCTTTACACATCTAGAGAGGGACATTTTTGCCAATTCTTCTTTGCAAAATATCTCAAGTTCTGTCAGATTGGATGGAGAGCGTCTGTGAACAGCAATTTCCAAGTCTTGCCACAGATTCTCAATTGGATTTAGGTCTGGACTTTGACTGGGCCATTCTAACACATGAATATGCTTTGATCTAAACCAGGGGTCTCCAAACTTTTTACTTCGAGGGCCACATTCTATATTTTATACATATTCGCGGGCCGTAAAAATCATTTTTAAATAGATCCACAGTAGAATAGAATCGAATTTTACTTACTGCTGATAGCAGGACTGGATGGTGGCCCTGTATTCTTTGCTGGCACCTAAACGCTGGAGCATCATGCAGCAGAGCTAAACTTCCAGCGTGCATGAGGTTTTACATACGTGTCCCCATCAGTCTCCCCATTCATCTGTGTCCCCATCACTCGTCAGGGTATCCCCACAAATTGGTGTCCCCATTAGAGCACCCCCCACATATTTGTGTCCCCATCATTTATCTGAGTCTTCCTGCATATTTGTGTCCCCATCAGAGCCATCAGCCCCCCCCTCCTCACATGTTTGTTTCCCCATAAGAGTCCCCCCATATTTGTGGCCCCATCACCCCCCCCCCCCCACATTTGTGTCCTCATCAGAGTCATCAGCCCCCCCCCCCCACATTTGTGTCCCCATCAGACCCCCCAGATATTTGTGTCCCCATCAGAGTCATCAGCCCCACCCCCCCACATTTGTGTCCCTATCAGACCCCCCAGAGATTTGTGTCCCCATCAGTCATCAGCCCCCCCCCCCCACATTTTTGTCCTCATCAGAGTCATCAGCCCCCCCCACATTTGTGTCCCTATCAGACCCCCCCAGATATTTGTGTCCCCATCAGAGTCATCAGCCCCCCCCCCACATTTGTGTCCTCATCAGAGTCCTCAGCCCCCCCCACATTTGTGTCCCCATCAGACCCCCCAGATATTTGTGTCCCCATCAAAGTCATCAGCCCCACCCCCCCACATTTGTGTCCCTATCAGACCCCTCAGATATTTGTGTCCCCATCAGAGTCATCAGCCCCACCCCCCCACATTTGTGTCCCTATCGGACCCCTCAGATATTTGTGTCCCCATCAGAGTCATCAGCCCCCCCCCCCACATTTTTGTCCTCATCAGAGTCATCAGCCCCCCCCACATTTGTGTCCCTATCAGACCCCCCCAGATATTTGTGTCCCCATCAGAGTCATCAGCCCCCCCCCCACATTTGTGTCCTCATCAGAGTCATCAGCCCCCCCCACATTTGTGTCCCCATCAGACCCCCCAGATATTTGTGTCCCCATCAAAGTCATCAGCCCCACCCCCCCACATTTGTGTCCCTATCAGACCCCTCAGATATTTGTGTCCCCATCAGAGTCATCAGCCCCACCCCCCCACATTTGTGTCCTCATCAGAGTCCTCAGCCCCCCCCACATTTGTGTCCCTATCAGACCCCCCAGATATTTGTGTCCCCATCAGAGTATTCAGCCCCCCCCCCACATCAGAGTCATCAGCCCTCCCCACATGTGTGCCGTCATCAGCCCCCCCCCCTATTTTTTTTCCCTATAAGAGTCATCAGCTACCCCCCCCCCCCCCCCCCCCCCCGCATTTTGTGTCCCCATCAGAGCCATTCAACCCACACAAGTGTAATCATCTCACATCAACCCCCCTCCTTGCATGTGTACTTTAACAGCACGAGACGTTACACTGGCTGTGGAGACCTGCTGCACCTCCCGACTCCTGCCCCGCTGGTATTACACACTCGTTACTGGTTAACAGCGAGGCGGAGCAGGGAGGTGGCAACAGGTCTGCACTAAACACCTCATTGGCTGCTAGGATGCCCGTGGTCCCAGCAGCCAACACAGTGAGACACCAGGAGGAATTGCGGGACCTGTGCTGCATAATGCCGCAGGCAAATATGCAGCGCAGGTTCCACAGCTAACGGGTGGACTAACGACTCCAGCAGCGGGCCAGAAGAAATGGCCTGGCGGGCCGGACATGGCCCGCGGGCCGTACTTTGGAGACCCCTGATCTAAACCATTCCATTGTAGCTCTGGCTGTATGTTTAGGGTCGTTGTTCTGCTGGAAGGTGAACCTCCACCTCAGTTCCAAGTCTTTTGCAGACTAACAGGTTTTCTTCTAAGATTGCCCTGTATTTGGCTCCATCCATCTTCCCATCAACGCTGACCAGCTTCCCTGGCCCTGCTGAAAAAAATTATCCCCACAACATAATGCTGCCACCACCATGTTTCACGGTGGGGATGGTGTGTTCAGGGTGATGTGCAGTGTTAGTTTCCACCACACATAGCGTTTTGCTTTTAGGCCAAAAAGTTCAATTTTGGTCTCATCTGATCAGAGCACCTTCTTCCACATGTTTCCTGTGTCCCCCAAATGGCTTTTCGCAAACTGCAAACGGGACTACCTATGGCTTTCTTCTGGCCTTCATGATGCTGTTTGTTCACTAAGGTTCTCTAACAAACCTCTGAGAGCTTCACAGAACAGCTGTATTTATACTTAGATTAAATTACACACAGGTGGACTCTATTTACTAATTGGGTGACTTCTGAATGCAATTGGTTCCACTAGATTTAAGTTAGGGGTATCAGAATAAAGGGGGCTGAATACAAATGCACGCCACATTTTTCAGAAATTTGTTTCTAAAAAAAATTTAAAACCATTTTATCATTTTTCTTCCACTTCACAATTATGTGCCACTTTGTGTTGGTCTATCACATCAAATCCCAATAAAATACATTTATGTTTTTGGTTGTAACATGACAAAACATGGAAAATTTCAAGGGGTATGAATACTTTTACAAGGCACTGTACAAAGGAGCCTTTAATCCAGGAATTTGTGTGATGGGAATATAAACTAGACTTTCCTTCCACACAGCATCCACCCCTGGAGATCCACCAGATCGGCTGCAGAAAAGGTATGTATTGCGATTTTTTGCGATTACAGTGTTTACTTTTAACCACTTAACCCCCGGACCATATTGCTGGTCAAAGACCAGAGAACTTTTTGCGATTCGGCACTGCGTCGCTTTAACTGACAATTGCGCGGTTGTGCGACGTGGCTTCCAAACAAAATTGGCGTCCTTTTTTTCCCACAATTAGCTTTCTTTTGGTGGTATTTGATCACCTCTGCGGTTTTTAGTTTTTGCGCTATAATCAAAAATAGAGCAACAATTTTGAAAAAAATTAATCTTTTTTACTATAATAAATATCCCCCAAAAATATATAAAAAAACTATTTTTTTCCTCAGTTTAGGCCGATACGTATTCTTCTACATATTTTTCGGAAAAAAAATCGCAATAAGCGTATACTGATTGGTTTGCGCAAAAGTTATAGCGTTTACAAAATAGGGGATAGTTTTATGGCATTTTTATTAATAATTTTTTTTTTTTTACTAGTAATGGCGGCGATCAGCGATTTTTTTTTTTTTTTTTTTTGGTACTGCGACATTATGGCGGACACTTCGGACACTTTTGACACATTTTTGGGACCATTGGCATTTTTATAGCAATCAGTGCTATAAAAATGCATTGATTTTTGAAGGGGTTGAAGGGGTTAACACTAGGGGGTGGGGAAGGGGTTAAGTATGTTCCCTGGGTGTGTTCTAACTGTAGGGGGGGTGGACTGACTAGGGGAAATGACTGATCGCTGTTCATACATTGTATGAGCTGTGTTTACACACACATCTCCCGGTTCTCGCTCTGTAACGAGCGATCGCAGGTGCCCGGCGGTGATCACGACCGCCGAGCACGCGTGCGGGAGTCAGGAGCGAGCTGGGGCGCCTGTGTGCACCTCCGGCAGTGCGCGTACGCCTCTAGTGGCCGCTTCTTCTGCCGACGTAGCGCTACGGGCTCTTGCGCAGGAGACCCGACCTCTACGGCGGCTGGTCGGCAACCAGTTAGTCCCCTTTCACACCTATACGAAATCGTCTCACGATTTTGGACTGCAAAATCGTATGACAAGTCATTCTCCATTATTTTCAATGACTACCATTCATACTGGCACGACTTTAAAGCGGGGGTTCACCCTTAGAGGGCACTTTTTCCCCTTAGATTCCTGCTCGTTTTGTCTAGGGGAATCGGCTAGTTGTTTTAAAATATGATCCGTACTTACCCGTTTACGAGATGCATCCTCTCCGTCGCTTCCGGGTATGGGCTGCGGGAATGGGCGTTCCTTCTTGATTGACAGTCTTCCGAGAGGCTTCCGACGGTCGCATCCATCGCGTCACGATTTTCCGAAAGAAGCCGAACGTCGGTGCACAGGCGCAGTATAGAGCGGCACCGACGTTCGGCTTCTTTCGGCTACGCAGCAAAATCGCGGTCGTAAAATCGTGCGACTTTGAAGCCGTACAAGTGTGAAAGTGGGCTAAAGATGGCTTTATGAAGATTTTAGAAGTCATTTATAGATACAAGACCCCAATTAAAATCTGACTGTATAAAGTAAAACTGAAGTCCACATTGTAGTGGGCAGGCTCTTGCTATAATGTGCAATTATGCAAAGAACATTTAGGCCCCTTTCACACTGAGGAGTTTTTCAGGCGGTCTAGCGCTAAAAATAGCGCCTAAAAACCACCTGAAAAACTCCTGCCCAGCATTCTCAATGTGAAAGCCCGAGGGCATTCACACTGAGGTGATGCGCTGGCAGGAGAGACTAAAATCTCCTGCAAGCAGCATCTTTGGAGCGGTGAGAGGAGCGGTGTGTGTATACCGCTCCTTCCCATTTAAAACAATTGAAAACCGCGGTAATGCCGCCCGCAATGTGCCTCAGCAGAGGCGTATTGTGGGCGGTATTAACCCTTTTTCGGCCGCTAGTGGGGGTTATTACCGCACCGCTAGCGGCCGAATCCCACGGCAATTCCGACGGTATAGCGCGGCGCTATACCGCCACCGCACCTCCCGCCCCAGTGTGAAAGGAGCCTTGGTTGTTATGACTCACTTCCTTCCAAAACCACCCTCCTCCAGCATTGAGACACCTGTGATTGTGACAGACCCAACCAGGACAGGGGCTTGTGGGGGGGACTGCAGGGTAGCCTACTGACTATGGGCCCTGGCTTTTGAGGGGGCTCTATTCTTGGGAGAAGTGTGCCTGGGGGACCCTTGGAGTGTTCTTGATTTGGGATTGTCTCCCAAAACACTTATGCCGCGTACACACGATTGTTTCGTCTGATGAAAACGGTCTGATGGATCGTTTTCATCAGACGAACCAATCGTGTGTGGGCCCCATCGTTTTTTTATGTGCTGAAAAACTTGAGTATATACAGTAAATCTTTTATTCTAAAATAGTATTACATTCATTTTTAAAATGTCGCAATTGCACTTTAAAAATACTCTTCAGCCAATAAGACAATGGCTTCCAGAGGACTTTGTTACGCTATGATGTCAACAGTAGGCTCCTATCTACGCGTTTCGTCACACCCAATGTCTCCCAGGGCACATATATACACATTTCTTATACAGGCTAGTCAGCATAGGTGTTGGGAGAGGAGAGGGAGCATTTTAAGGATTGTCACTGTTCCGCTGACAATTTTCCACTTGGCTTTTTTGATTTCTTAGTTGTTTAATCACAGAGATTGTGCAATGACATCACATTCTAACATCATATCCTATCATTTCTGCAGAGAGGGTCACTGTGTGTGTCTGGATCCCGGGACAGAAATGTCATCCTTTGGGACCTGAAACAACTGGGGGAAAAACAGGAAAAAGTCAAAAGCAAGATGCTGGGAACCACCAAAACAGGAACACACAAGGTAAAGATGGCTGTCCTACCTATTTTATACACTAGAGGGAGCACCAGAAGCATAATAGATTTGGTCAGCGCTCTTAAACTTTTTAACATTGTGCTCAATGGAGCACAGAAAAGTAAGCTTTGTGCCCTGAATGTTCCAGGGGTGGGCCTGGTCCCTTGCCGCTTGTGGCAATCGTGTCTGCTCGGGCTCCTGGGATAGCACCATGAAGATATGGGACATAGCAGCTGATGGACAACAGGTTGGAGAGATCCGGTAAGAAGGCTTTTTTTTTAACATAGAAGCAAATTAATCATATAGGGTAGATAAATGGCATTTTGTTGTTCCCCCTACATGTAGATCAATCGTAAGTGATTCACAAGGGTGCGAATCAAACTATCAATTGATCATGTACCTTTTTAATATTTTTTTTTTGCCTCAATCAACTTGGGCCAATCGATAATGCCACTATTTGTTGCTTTTTACGAAAAATAGCATTGGCTATATACGGTATACAGTCAGGGCCGGTGCTACCACTAGGAAGCCGCCTAGGGCGCACTGCTGCCTAGGGGCGCCCGACCGCTGATTTCCCTCCACGTCTGCAGGCTATACATACAAAACAAAGCCGCGCCAGAGACTCTTAAAGCGGGAGTTCACCCTAAAAAAAATGTTTAACCTTAGATTGATGCTCATTTTGTCTAGGGGAATCGGCTAGTTTTTTTTAAAATCTAAGCCGTACTTACCGTTTTAGAGAGCGATCTTCTCCGCCGCTTCCGGGTATGGTCTTCGGGACTGGGAGTTCCTATTTTGATTGACAGTCTTTCGACAGGCTTCCGACGGTCGCATCCATTGCGTCACGAGTAGCCGAAAGAAGCCGAACGTCGGTGCGGCTCTATACGGCGCCTGCGCACCGACGTTCGGCTATTTTCGGAAAATTGTGACGCGATAGATGCGACCGTCGGAAGACTGTCAATCAAATAGGAACGCCCAGTCCCGAAGACCATACCCGGAAGCGGCGGAGAAGATCGCTCTCTAAAACGGTAAGTACAGCTTCAATTTAAAAAAACTAGCCGATTCCCCTAGACAAAATGAGCCTCAATCTAATGTTAAAAATTTACATTTCCGGGTGAACCTCCACTTTTGATTAGTAAATTACATTCAAGATATGATGTTAAGTCAAGTCCATAAAGTGCAATTGTCAGCATATAGCTCCAAATAACAATAAAGTTCATGCAGGTACAGGATCCTGGAAGCATACACCACCCAAAGTGACAGATATTGCAACACTGAAGAGATCCCTTCACCAAGATATAAGGCCGCTTACCAGAGGGCAAGCTTGATATGCAGTCGGCTATAGCCCAGCCGCGGCCTTTATGAACTCACAGGAATACAGGGGGCGACAGGTTCCCGAGGAAAACTCCTAGGCACGATCTCAAGCTCATCCGGATATAAGGCTGGAAAGAAGATGCACCATAGCGTAATTCTGTTTAAAAGTTTACATTTATTAAAAGCGTAAGCGTACTTACAAACATCGATAAAAAAACAGCATGTAAAACGAACGTGTCAGCCGGCAACTGTTGGAGCCCTTTCTCCTAAGCGTGGTGACGTCACTGCACGTCCTCCCAGACGCGTTTCGTCATCTATTGGGCGTTCTCAATGGGATTTTTTCCTATGCTCTGCAGGCTGCAGCACGTATCTAACTCAGTCTCAGGTAGCTGCTCCATCTGGCCGGTACTGTAATTAGAGGCGCAGTGCAGCAGTGGAGTCAGCGATAGAGGAAGCAGAGCAGATGCTTCCTGTTTAGCGATGCCTCCTGTCACATGGGCAGGGCAAAGGGGGTCGAGCCAATGTGGGCTTCAAAATAAGGTTTGGCCTAGGGTGTCAAAGATCCTTGCACCAGCCCTGTATACAGGGCTGTGTTCCAGCAGTGGTACAGGAACTTTCTGTCTGATGCCGGTAAAAAAAAATCGACTCAGGCTGAGCACAGCTGAGCCATTCAAGCATTGTGTTCTTCATTAACCACTTTAGCCCTGGAAGGATTTACCACCTTAATGACCAGGCCATTTTTTGCGATACGGCACTGCGTTATATTAACTGACAATTGCACGGGCGTGCGACATTGTACCCAAATTAAATTTGATGTTTTTTTCCCCTACAAATAGAGCTTTCTTTTGGTGGTATTTGATCACCTCTGCGGTTTTTATTTTTTTGCGCTATAAACAAAAAAAGAGCAACAATTTAGAAATAAATAACAATATTTTTAACTTTTTGCTATAATACATATCCAATAAAATTATATTTTGAAAAAGCAAATGTATTCATCAGTCTAAGACAATATGTATTCTTCTATATATTATTGGTAAAAAAAAAAAGCAATAAGCGTATATTTATTGGTTTGCGCAAAGGTTATAGCGTCTACAAAATCGGAAATAGATTTATGGCATATTTTATTTATAATTTTTTTTTTACTAGTAATGACGGTGATCAGCGGTTTTTAGCGGGATTGTGGCAGACAAATCGGACACTTTTTACACTTTTTTTTTTTTTTTTGGGACCAGTGACATTATTGCAGTTATCAGAGATAAAATTATGCACTGATTACTGTTTAAATGACACTGGCAGGGAAAGGATTAACACTAGGGGGCGATCAAAGGGTTAAGTGTGTCCTAGAGGGGTGCTTTCTAACTGGGAGGAGAGAGAGATTGCTGTTCCTGATCACTAGTTACATAGCTAGTCAGGTTGAAAAAAGACACAAGTCTATCCAGTTTACCAACAAAAAAATAAACAAACAAAATAAAAAACACAGTACAATCCCATACACCCAACTCCATACCCACAGTTGATCCAGAGGAAGGCAAAAAACCCCAGCAGAGCATGATCCAATTTGCTACAGTAGGGAAAAAAATTCCTTCCTGATCCCCCGAGAGGCAATCGGATTTACCCTGGATCAACTTTACCTACAAATCTTAGTACTCAGTTATTTTATGTACATTTAGGAAAGTATCCAGGCCTTTCTTAAAGCAATCTACTGAGCTGGGCAGAACCACGTCTGGAGGGAGTCTGTTCCACATTTTTACAGCTCTTACTGTGAAGAAACCTTTCCGTATTTGGAGATGAAATCTCTTTTCCTCTAGACGTAAACTAGAGGAACAGAAGATCTCTCTCTGTACTCCCCTGTCAGAACGGGGATCTGCTTTGTTTACAAAGGCAGATCCCGTTCTGCCTCTCTGTAGAGCGATCGCGGGTGGCCGGTGGACATCGTGGCCGCCAGACCTGCGCATCGGCTCCCCCGCTATGCAGCAGGCGCGCTTCTGGCAGCGTGTACGCGCCGGTAGTGTTTCCTGCACGAAACCGTGCAGTATATATGCGGTGGGCGGTCCTTAAGTGCTTAAACATGGAATATTCAGCTGACATATATGTATTCACTATGAAGAAATAAAAGGAAGTTGATATTTTTGGAATAACTATCACATGTTGTGCTACTTGTAGTATATTCTAACCCCCCTTTTTTGCCTTGTAGTATATTCTAACCAGAAAACCCACACTTCTTTTTTTTTTTTTTTTTTTTTTTTTAGTGGTCGGGCAGCAATACTGTGCCTGGCTTATCTACCGGACATCTTGGTGGCAGGATCCTACGACAAGAGAGTGAGCATGTATGATCCAAGAGGTAATGAATGAATGCATAAAGGTAAAAAACCTTGAGCCTTTACAACCACTTTAACCACTTAAGCCCCGGACCATTTGGCTGCCCAAAGACCAGAGCACTTTTTGCGATTCGGCACTGCGTCGCTTTAACTGACAATAGAGCTTTCTTTTGGTGGTATTTGATCACCTCTGCAGTTTTTATTTTTTGCTCTATAAACAAAAAAATATCGACAATTTTGGAGGAAAAAAAGCATTATTTTTTACTTTTTGCTATAGTAAATTTCCCCAAAAATATATATAAAAAAAAAAAAAAAAAAAATTCCCTTAGTTTAGGCCGATACGTATTCTTCTACATATTTTTGGTTAAGAAAATTGCAATAAGCGTTTATTAAAATAAAAATAATAAAAAATAAAAATAAGCGTTTATTGATAAAAGTTATAGCGTCTACAAAATAAGGGATCGTTTTATGGCATTTTTTTTTTTTTTTTTTTTTATTGTGACTGCGACTTTATTGGGGACACTTTTGACACATTGTCATTTTTACAGCGAACCGTGCTATAAAAATGCACTTTTTACTGTAAAAATGACACTGTCAGTGAAGGGGTTAACCTGTAGGGGGTGCTGAAAGGGTTAAATGTGTCTTAGGGATGTGTTCTAACTAGAGCTGCACGATTAATCTCTAATTTCGATTCACATCCCCCCGCGCGATCTCCAGGCCGGATGACCCGCGATTTTCGGGTGCGGCCATAGGAAAGTCCCCGGCTTCGGCCTAGCTCCGGAAAGGCGGTCATTTTGGTACACCTGGCGGCGGCTGTCTCGTCAGGAAGTGACGTTTCGTCGCCGCCATCTTGCTCCACCCCACACTCCTGCACAGTAATGTTAGAAGGGGGCAAGCGGCATCTTGTTACACCCAACAGAGTTTTAAATTTCAGTTATTTTCAACACAAAACGGAGCTTATGTGCTTAAATACAGTATATGTAAATCTGACGGACTGTTTACATGTTACATTTTAAAAGCAGCAGCAAACCTTACATGCTTGCTAATGTGACAGAACACCTCTGATTTTTAGATTTAGTTAAATGTGAAAATCAGAGGTGTTCTGTCACATTAGCAACCATGTAAGGTCAGCAGGTTTGCTGCGGCTTTTAAAATTTAACATGTAAACAGTCCGTCAGATTTACAAATACTGGGGCAGATCCACATAGATCTGCACCGGCGCAGCGTATCTAAGATACGCTACGCCGCCGTAACTTACTTGGCTTTGTTTCAAATCCACAACGAATTTGCGCCTTAAGTTACGGCGGCGTAGTGTATCTCTGGCAGGGGAATTCAAATCGGCTATTAGGGGACGTGATTCATTTAAATGAAGCGCGTCCCAGCGCTGAATGAGCTGCGCATGCTCCGTTTCTAAATTTCCCGCCGTGCATTGCGCAAAATGACGTCGCAAGGACGTCGTTTTTTAAACTTAGACGTGACTTACGTCCATCCCGATTCACGGACGACTTACGCAAAAAAAAGAAAAAATTCAAATTTCAACGCGGGAACGACGGCCATACTTAACATGGCAAATCTAACTATACGCCGGAAAAAGCCGACTAGAGACGACGTAAGAGAATGCGACGGCCGCGCGTATGTTCGTGGATCGTCGGAAATAGCTAATTTGCATACCCGATGCGGAAAACGACGTGAACGCCACCCAGCGGACGCCAAAGTATTGCATCTTAGATCCGAAAGGCGTACAAGGACGTATACCTGTCGGATCTAACCCAGATGCCGTCGTATCTTGGTTTGAGGATTCAAACCAAAGATACGACGCTGGTAATTTGAAAGTACGCCGGCGTACTCTGTCTGTGGATCTGCCCCACTGTATTTAAGCACATAAGCTCCGTTTTGTGTTGAAAATAACTTTGAATAATTTTTTTCTGAGAATCGTGATCTTCACCTTATGCAAAAGAATCACGATTCTCATTTTTTCCAGAATCGTGCTGCTCTAGTTCTACGTGTGACACGACACTGATTACCGCTCCCGATTACAGGGAGCTGTGATCAGTGTCCTTGTCACTAGGCAGAACGGGAAAATGCTTGTTTCCATCAGCATTTCCCCGTTCTTCATCTCCGTGAGACGATCGCGCGCACCCACATTGCCAATATGTGTGTGTGTGTGTGTGTGTGTATTTTTAATGATTTCAGATTTGCATCTTTTATAACTGAATTCTGCTGTAAACTAAAGTGAGCAAATATATTAACGTGACTGTTGATCACTTGGATGCTCCTTTTTCCAGCGTCTAATCCAGTAATCAAATCCAGAAGGTTACATTCCAGTCCAGTGTTGTCACTTGTGGCCGACGATCGTCACATTGTGTCAGCTGGTGAGGACCGAACATTGGTGGTGTTTGACCGCAGAGTGAATGCAGTTCTGCAAACCATACAGGTAAGGCACGAATGTTTATATGTTGTGTACATTATTCTTCATGTCCCTTTTTTCCAGGTAGCAATTAAAGGGGTTGTAAAGGTTTGTTTTTTATTTTCTAAATGGGTTCCTTTAAGCTAGTACATTGTTGGTTCACTTACCTTTTCCTTCGATTTCCCTTCTAAATGTTTTTTTTTCTTTGTCTGAATTTCTCACTTCCTGTTCCTCCTCAGTAAGCTTGCCCGCATCATCCGAGCCGTTCTGGCTGGGGGTTAGTCAGCGTGCTCGCCCCCTCCCTTGGGACTACATCCCTGCGGGGAGACGCTGTGAACACCACCGGGATGTAGTTCCAAGGGAGGGGGCGAGCACGCTGACTAACCCCCAGAATGGCTCGGATGATGGGGGAAAGCTTACTGAGGAGGAACAGGAAGTGAGAAATTCAGACAAAGAAAAAACATTTTTAGAAGGAAAATCGAAGGAAAAGGTAAGTGAACCAACAATGCACTAGCTTAAAGGGGTTGTAAAGGAAAAACTTTTTTTCATAATAAGCATCCTTTACCTGCAGACATTCCTCTTTTCACTTCCTCATTGTTCGTTTTTGCTCAGAAGTTGCTCTATTTGTTCTCTGTTCTGTTCACTTCCTGCTTGTCTAATTGTTACTCACCACCGTGAAGGGAGGCTTTACTGCGGTGGTCAGTGACGTGCTCACCCCCTCCTGGGAACTACATCTGTGTGGCAGGACGCTCTCTACGTGTTAGAGACTTCAAGATGGTGTGAATTACTGGGCGTGCCACAATGTGTACTGGGAAATGTAGTTTTTACATGAACGAGCGCCGCAAACCAGGAAGTGAATGAGAGAACAGAAATTAGAACGCCGGAGGTGATATAGATCCCGGCTCAACATCCTATGTGAATGAGTATGGGGTACATTGTACCCCTACCCATTCACCTAAAAAGAAAGTGTCAAAAATAAAACACAGCACAGCAGGTTTTTAAAGTAATTTATTTACAGCTCCAGGGTCTCTTCTCCCACTTCTGGCAATGTCTTCTGCCTCTACCGGGTCTTCTCCACTGATGTCTTCTAGCCCTCTCCGGTTCTCCCTCTGTCTTCTGTCTCTGCCAGGTCTTCTCCGCTGTCTTCTGGCTCTTTTGCCTGGTCTTCTCCGCTGTCTTCTCCCTCTGTTCTTCTTCCGATGTTGACATGATGCTCCCTCCCACTCTAAAGCTGCAGATTTGGAAAGCTTGAATGCAATTTTTGAAACCGTATTAACATGTTAATGCATCTAAGAGATTGTAGTGAGTGGCTTTAGATCAGGGGTCTCAAACTGGCGGCCCTCCAGCTGTTGCGCAGAGGCATGATGGGACTTGTTGTTTTGCAACAGCTGGAGGGCCGCCAGTTTGAGACCCCCTGGTTTAGATCTACTTCAGCTCAAACTGTAGTGGTTAGGTGTTTGGCAGTGAGATAGTGGGTGAGGCTTTAATATATAATTTCATCAATATTCTAATTTCTCACAGTCTGTATCAGTATATAATAACTCCTGTTGGAGCTGCACGATTCTGGATAAAATGAGAATCACAATTTGTTTGTTTAGAACAGGGGTCTCCGAACTGCGGCCCGAGGGCCAGATGTGGCCCTTTGCTAGCCTTTATCTGGCCCTTGGGGCACAATTCCTCCCACTGACATGAGGCACTATTCCTCCCATTGACACCAACAATGGGGCACTATATTATCCACTGATACCAATGATGGGATACTATTCCTCCTACTAACAGGGGGAATACTCCTCTTCCTATTGACCACCAACCCTGAGGCCATATTTGTTCTCACTGATGCCGGGCCTGTGACATTTTCTTCCCTTGCTGGCCCCAATCCGGCCCTCCTAAAGTCTGAAGGGCAATAAAGTGGCCCTTTGTTTTGAAAAGTTTGGAGACCCCTAGCTTATAATAAAGATCATGATTCTTGTGGCGTAACATCTTTCACATTATACAAAAAAATTGGTCTAACTTTACTGGTTTTTTTTTTTTTTTTTTTTTTATTCATTGAAGTGTATTTTTTCCCCCTAAAAAAAGGACCACTGCGCAAATACAGCGTGTGATATAAAAAATTGCAACAACCGCCATTTTATTCTCTAGGATCTCTGCTAAAGAAATATATAAAATGTTTGGGGGTTCTAAGTAATTTGACAGCAAAAAATACTTATTTTAACTTGTAAGCAACAAGTGTCAGAAATAGGCTTAGGGGTAGATTCACATACAATTAGATCGGCGCAGCGTATGTGAGATACGCTACGCCGCTGTAACTTACTTTTGGCTGCTTTGAATCCTCAAAGATTTTGCGCCGTAAGTTACGGCAGCGTAGTGTATCTCTGGCGGTGGAATTCAAATCGGCGATTAGGGGGCGTGTTTCATTTAAATGAAGCGCGTCCCCGCGCCGAATGAACTGCGCATGCTCCGTTTCTAAATTTCCCGCCGTGCATTGCGCTAAATGACGTCGCTAGGACGTCATTTTTTATAACTTAGACGTGAGTTACGTCCATCCCGATTCACGGACGACTTGCGCAAAAAAAAAAAAAACTTCAAATTTCGACGCGGGAACGACGGCCATACTTAACATGGCAAGTCTAACTATGCGCCGCAAAATACCAGCTTTAACTATACGCCGAAAAAAGCCGACAAGAGACGACGTAAGAGAATGCGACGGCCGCGCGTACGTCCGTGGATCGACGGAAATAGCTAATTTGCATACCCGACGCGGAAAACGACGGGAACTCCACCCAGCGGACGCCGAAGTATTGCATCTACGATCCGAAGGCGTACGAAGCCGTACGCCTGTCGGATCGAACCCAGATGCCGTTGTATCTTGGTTTGAGGATTTAAACTAAAGATACGACGCGGGTAATTTGAAAGTACGCCGGCGTATCAGTAGATACGCCGGCGTACTCGCTCTGAGGATCTGGCCCTTAGTCTTTAACCACTTCCCACCCGCCCGACGACTTTTACGGCCTCCAGTCACTGGGGGGCGCGCGCGCGTGCACGCCCACCGCGTCATTCAGGTGCCGATGCGCGTGCTTGGCGGCCGCGATGTCACAGAGACGGGGACATGGATCTCTGTGTGTTAACGTCCTGTCAGGGAGAGGAGACCGATGGTTTGTCCCTTGTATATAGGGATAACCATCGGTCACCTCCCCCAGTCAGTCCCCTCCCCCCACAGTAAGAATCACCTAGCAGGGCACACATTAACCCTTCCTCGTCCCCTAGTGTTAACCCCTTCCATGCCAGTCACATTTATACAGTAATCAGTGCATATCTATAGCACTGTTCGCTGTATAAATGTGAAAGGTCCCAAAAAATGTGTCAAAAGTGTCCGATGTGTCTGCCGTAAGATCGCAGTCCTGACAAAAATCACAGATCGCCGCCATTACTAGTTAAAAAAAAAAAAAATGTCATAATTCTATCCCCTATTTTGTAGGTGCTATAACGTTTGCGCAAACCAATCACTATACGCTTATTGCGATTTTTATTTTTACCAAAAATATGTAGAAGAATACACAGTAATGCAAGGCTTTCTCCCTGGTGTGGAGTGTCGTGCTCGCCCCCTCCCTTGAACTACAGGAGTGTCAGGACGCCCACTAACACACAGCGCTTTTCTCTATCTGCAATGTAGAGAGCGTTCTGACTCTCCCGTAGTCCAAGGGAGGGGGCGAGCACGACACTCCACACCAGGGAGAAAGCCTTGCATTACTGTGTGGAGTTACAGACAGAAGAACAGGAAGTGAGGATTTCTCAGAAGAAATAAGGACATTTAAAAGCAAAATGGAAGGATGAGGTAAGTGAAGGAGGACAGCACTAAGGTAAAGGAAGCTATTTATGGGGAAAAAAATTACCTTTACAATGCTCAGTATTGCCATACGTTGACCATGTTTAGAAAGTTCTGTTGTTATGGATATGACTGTATTTGCTGCATTCAGAATGTACCTTGACATACCCTTTATTGTGTCAGTCAAAAATGCTTGTTACTGACAGTAGTGGTTTCCGTTTCCGGGGGGAGTGGCTTGAGCATGGAGGAGTGAGGCGGCGTGTGAGGAGCTCCTAGCGGGATCACCGCATGCACCCGACAGAAGACCGACCGACAGTGAGCACTGGAAACAAGCAGAGCCTTCACCTCAGAGCGCCGATCCCAGTGTCAGTGACGTGCGGCCGCACGCTGTTTCGCCGCGCTGCAGCCGACGAATGCAAGCCAGCTGAGTTGAGTGGCGGGGAGCGGAGCAAGACAGAGCGTCTACTGCAGAGTGCCTGCTCTTGTACTTACTCTGGTGAGCAGGCTCTGTAGCGGCTCTGTGGCGGCGTACGGGGGGGCCGGTGCTGAAGAGCGGAGCGTCTACGGAGCGTCTACATCAGACAAGCGGGACAGTACTGGTACATGTCGCGCCGTGGAAGGAGACCCGGAAGGAGTTCACGAGCATCAAGCACCCCAGCACACTCCTACATTACCCGCTATCTCAGGGCTCAGACGGACGCGACGCTGCAGTCACTGGAGGACACCAGGGAAAGAAGCAGCAGCACGAAAGACCCCTCAGGGATGGCTGTTGCAGGAAATGCTGTGAAGGGTAGACGGGACTCTATAATTGAGGTAATATCTGCTGCACCAGCGGTATCTTCTATGCTGTATAAAGGTATGCCTAAGGGGGGAGATCCCCCCACTGAAGTTGTGGTAAACAGGATGGGGGAGGGGACGACAAGTCTGGAGAATAGTAACAAGGTCCCACAAACCCAGGAGAATAAGGTACAAGAGACTATATCAGATATGGAGCAGCTTAGAGCACTTATTCAGGCGCTCCCCACAAAGGAGGATATACAGACTCTAACTAAAACTATTATAAATACACTAAGAGAGGAGATAGAAGAAGTGCGCGCAGGTGTGGAAAGGGGCGAACAGAAAATAACAAATTTAGAAGTGCAAAACAGTAAATTAGAGCACAGACTATTGAATATGGAAGAAAAGCTCATGAGACAGCACCAACAGATGGCTGCGTTACAACTACACAGTGAGGAGGCTGAGGATAGAAGCAGACGAAATAATATCCGCATTAAGGGGGTTCCTGAGAACTTGGAAGGCCCGGCCCTGAGAGAGGCTGCCACGACCATATTCAATGTAATTTTGAATAGACCTGCCGATACACCAATCGAACTGGATCGGGTTCATAAAGTCCCTACTTTTCGCCTTCCCTCCCAAGGGGGCCCTAGAGATGTGGTCTGTAGAGTACACTTCTTCAGGGTAAAGGAAGACATTATGCGGGCGGCCTGGAAGGAGGGAGTGGTAAAATGGGAGGGTGGGGACATTCAGGTTTATCCAGATCTTTGCAGGCTTACAAAATGGAGAAGACGCTTGTTAAAACCTCTCTTGGACTATATTCGCCTTAAAGAAGCCACGTATCGATGGGGATATCCTTTGGCAGTAATTATAAAAAAAGAAGGGCAGAACTTTAGCTTAAGGTCCCCTGCTCAACTACAAGAATTATTCCGGTTTCTGGGTGCTGAGCCTATAGAAGTGCCGAACTGGCTAGAGTCACCCATAATGATGGATAGATATTAAACTGACAAAGGGGACGTTTTGTTATCTAGGAAATATAAGAACAGAGCTCCCATAGAGTAAGAAGAGGAAAATGGACAGTTTTTTTTTTTTTTTTTTGGTATCTCATCCCTACATGGGTCTCATATAGGTTTATGGGGAGAGGGCCCGGACTTGAATGCCTCTCGTCTCGGGGGTTTTTCTCTCTTTTTTTTTTTTTTTTTTTTTTCTCCCCTGTGTGTTTTTCTTTTTTCGGAGGAGGAGTGGAGTGATGGGTTAAATATACACTGAATGATATATAAAATAAGGGGGCTGTGTTAGAAGTGTATAGGCAAAGAATATATATAGTATATATAAGCTATACAAAGGCTGGCAAAACGAATGGCGCATATACTTGCATATATTGCATATATTCCTATTTTTTTTTTTTTTTTTTTTTTGGTGGTTTCTTGTTGTCGGCATGAGGTATCTGATATATGGAGGTTATATATATCATGGACCGATATAAGGAGGTTATGCATATTATGTACCATATATATAAAGGAGTGACAGAGGGGTAGGAATAAATGTCTGTATGAGAGAGATAGGATTGCTCCACCCCTCCACCCTTTTTTTTTTATTTTATTTTTTTTCTCCAGCAGAGGGGAAGGGAGGGAGTAGAGGGAAGGAGAAGGGTGGAAGGGAAAGGGAGAGGGAGAATAAAATTGCAGATACATTTCCCTATTGGGGAGAATAGGTAGAAGAATAAAATGCCCTCTTGGAGGCCCAATAAAAGGGTGGGGGGAAGGGGGGGGCAAGAGGTGTTTCTTCTTTGTAGTGGGGTGGGAGTTGTGGGGGGGGGTGGGTAGTATCTTTTTTTTTTTTTTTTTAGGGGGGATGGATCCCTGATATTTTAGGGAGGGTAAAAAGGGGGGGCATAAGGGTTATTAAGGAGGGGAGGGGTAAATAGTAAAGATGGGGTCACAAATAATGGGCACATATAGTAAAGTCATCACAGACATTAAAACTGACTGCAATCGTGGTCACAATAATAAGTGGGGTGTATTCCCACCTTTTTTTTTTTTTTTCGGGGTCCCATGCTTTTTTTTTTTTTTAAGGGGTATGATAATTTTATCACTTTATACACGATTACACGAATATGGAAGTGTGGTTATTGGGGAAATAGAAGTATTAGGTGGGGAATAAGGGGGGGAGGGAAAGGGCCAAGGGGGGCAAGAGTAGGGTGGGAAATGGAAATAAAAACTCAAAAAGATTAGCTACCAGGGGCTGGTAAACAAAATTCACCTTCTCTCTTCTTTTTTTTTTTTTTTTTTTTTTTTTTTAAGCATACCCCCGATATATGTTTAAGAGGTTCAAGAAAAGAAAATAGGGCTTGTATATTGAACAGTTGAATGGATTATTGAATAATTGTATAATGTATGTAGATGTTGGGGAGATGTGCATAGAAGTTTGTATGTATAAGAAGGAGGACGCAGATACGCTAGAAGTCTCCCCTTACCCTAAATATGCTAAAGAAGGAAGTCTGTTTTTTTCTTTTTTGGTGATATGTAGAAGTGTAGTGGGTTGCTATTGGGGTCCGGGAACGGTCGGGAGGGGTGAGGTACAATTTTGTGGGGGTGAGGGGAGAGGAAGGGAGGAAAGTTAGCATTTTTTTTTTGTTTGTTTTTTTTTTTTTTTCCTCAGGAATCTCCCTCCATCCCTCCCTTCTCTCTCCCTCCTTTTTTTTTTTTTTTTTTTTTTGGTGTCCAAAAGATTGGGAGATATCTCCCAGTGGAGCTATCTCCAAGGGAGAACGCCTGGAATAAGGGGGTGATTCTGAAGCGGAGGTGAAGGGATATAGGACAAAGTTAACACTAGGGCAATGTGAAATGACTAATGGGGTGCATGTGGGATAACGCAGGGGAGCTCTGGACTCGCTACCCCCGCTCTCTTCTGCACATACATTCTCCCCACTAAAAACGCTTCTCCTCCAATTGGAGGTGAACCGGAAGCGTTAAATAAAGGGATAGGGATTTTTTCTCTGGTCCCTTTTTTTTTTTTTTTTTTTTTTTTTTTTTTTTTTTTGCTGTCCCCTCCGCGCCTGCGGTGTCTGGCCCCCAATATTAGGGGAGACACGAGAGGGGAGCGGAAGGGTAAATACTCGGGCACTTGGACGAGTGACTAGTTCTCGAGGTACGGGGGAAAGGGAGGGGGGTTTCCTTTTTTTTTTTTTTTTTTTCCTCTTCTTTTTTTTCTTTTTTGGTCTGTCTCTCTCCCCCTTTTCTCCCCCTTGCACCGTAGTTTTATTTTTTACTACTGGACCCCTTTGTGAGGTATACCAGATTAGAAAGGCGATAAAATGGACATAATAAATTTTACATCATATAACGTCAAGGGCCTGAACAGCCCCGAAAAACGTACTAAATTAATGGCAGAACTCAGTAGAATCAAAGCTCAAGTAATCTTTTTACAAGAGACACATTTCAGAAGAGATAAAATGCCAAAACTAGGCAATCAAAGATATCCGACAGTGTACCATGGTGCCTCTCAAACATCCAAAGCGAATGGGGTGGCAATTATGCTCTCAAAACAAATGAATTGGAAAGAATCAAACGTAATTACGGACGACGTAGGAAGGATGTTAATAGTGATAGGAGAATTAGGGAATCAAAAAGTTACTCTGGTGAATTTGTATTTACCCAATGAGGATCCTATACCTACACTGGAAAAATACTTGGAAGTGGTACAACAAAACAAGGAAGGATTTCTAATTTTGGGAGGCGATCTAAATATAGCGCTGGACCCAGCAATAGACGTGTCAAAGGGAGTATCTCATATATCTAATACAAAACTACGTAAAGCAAGGCGTCTACTGAAAGATACACAGATAATAGACAGCTGGAGGATAATGCATGCCTATGACAAGGATTATAGTTTCTTTTCCGCAAAGCATAAGACATATACACAAGGTTAGACTATATTTTTTTAGACCAGAACATTCTTTCTAGGCTACGAGATGCAAAAATAGGATCTTTCACAATATCTGACCACGCGCCAACCAATTGTAGCATAGAATGGGGTGAGAGAGGCCCACGAGAATGGAATTGGAGAGTCAATGAGACACTCTTAAAAGATCCGGAATATGAGAAACAGATAGCCCAGGAACTTGATAATTTCTTCTCTACTAACGACCTGGATGAAACACTGCCTATGAGTTTATGGGAGACACATAAATGCTATTTGAGAGGAGTGCTTATATCATTGGGGGCACACAGAAAACGTACTCAGAATGCTAAACTCGATAGTCTGCTGGGGGAAATCCAATCGCTGGAAACGGCACACAAGAAACTACAGTCGCACCAGATAGGAGAGAAATTGGCGGGATTGCGGGAAAAACTAAATCTTATGTTAACGGATAAAGCAAAAGCTACATTGAATAGGTGTAAAAGAACTTATTATGAATATGGGAATAAACCCAGCAGACTATTGGCAAATGCACTCAGAGACACGAGAGCCCGTAACCAGATTGAGAAGATTAAAACACAGGGGAATGGGATGGTGAGCTCTACACAACAAATAGCGGAAGCATTTAGAGAGTATTACTCAAACCTATATAGTTTAGAAAAGCAGTGTTTAAGACCAGACCTTTTGGAAAGAGAAGAAGCTATCAAGGAATACTTAGTGTCCTCAGAAATGCCAAGGATACCCAAAGAAAGTGCAGAGAAGATAGACGGCCCGATTACAGTAGAAGAATTTATGGGAGCACTGGGCGCCCTAAAAGCGGGAAAGGCGCCAGGTCCCGACGGATATACACTGCGATATTATAAGATCTTCGCGGAAAAACTGGCACCTAGGTACATAGCGGCATTTAACTCGATCCGCGATGGTCAGAGGATGCCGGCAGAAACCCTGCTGGCTGAGATTGTAGTGATCCCCAAGGAAGGGAAAGACCCTGCCCAGTGCTCCAGCTATCGGCCAATATCTTTGTTGGATGTTGATTTAAAGATTCTAGCAAAGATTTTGGCCGATAGAATACTAACATATATCCCGTTATTGATACATCCTGACCAAGTGGGGTTTACCCCAGGCAGAGAGGGCAGAGAAAACACTCAAAGGGTAATAAGTACAATATACCTCGCCCAACAACGCCAGAAGCCTGCAGTCCTGATATCCGCGGATGCAGAAAAAGCGTTCGATAGGGTGGAATGGGGGTATTTAAAAGCAATGTTATCACATATTGGCTTGGGAAAGGGGGTACAGAATTGGGTCACAAGCCTATACTCCTGCCCATCGGCAAGAGTCAGAGTAAATGGGAAAAAATCAGACCCCTTCCCTATTCACAATGGTACCCGGCAGGGTTGCCCGTTATCCCCAATCATATTTGTACTTTCGTTGGAGCCTTTCTTAAGAATTATAAGAGCAAATAATGATATACGGGGGATCCGGGTAGGGGAGGTGGACTATAAGGTGGCAGCATATGCCGATGATCTACTGTTCACATTAACATCCCCGATAACATCGCTTCCATGCTTATTAGCTGAAATTAAAAGATACGGAAAAATTTCCAATTTTAAAGTTAATTATAACAAATCAGAAGCAATGGGAGTTGAGGTGGACAGTGGATTGCGGCAACAACTAGCTAGTAATTTCCCTTTTAGATGGACGGAATCCCATGTAGAATATTTAGGGACAAAAATACCAAGAAACTTGGGTAGGCTTTGTGAACTAAATTTTCTACCCCTATTAAAACAAATAAAACTAGACCTACTAAGGTGGGACAAAGAAATCTTTTCATGGTTTGGCCGAATAAACATAGTTAAAATGAACATTATGCCTAGACTACTCTATTTATTTCAGACCCTCCCAATAACACTCTCGAGGGGATTCCTGAAAGATTTAAGCTCTAAATTTACGAAGTTCATATGGGCAGGAAAACCGGCCAGAGTTCGGAGGAACATACTGATCTTATCCAAAGAAAAAGGAGGAGTGGGCCTACCCGATCCTATGGGGTATTACGAGGCTTCTCACCTGGTACGAGTTGTGGACTGGTGCCTACACCAGACAAACAAACCCTGGGTAAACCTGGAACAAGAAGTTAGCAATATCCCCATAGAAGGAATGGCGTGGCTGGATATGAATAAGATATCTCAGTCTGCAAAGAAACATCCCATGATAAAGGCCACACTTAGAGTTACCAGAAGGATAGGTATGAAATCGAATCTTGTGAAGTGTATTGGCCCTATGACACCAATTCTGGGAAACCCGAGCTTTGAGCCAGGTATCAGAGATCGACAGTTTAAAAACTTAAGACGGAAGGGAGTCAGTAGGCTGATACACTTCATAAGAGAAAATCATGTAATGCAGAGTGAAGATTTAGAGATGGCATACGGAGAAGATATAGACAGTTGGAGACGGAATCAATTAAGAACGTTTCTAGGCTCTCTAAAGATCCGGGAGGCAGAGATAGGAAGCCTCTCCAAATTTGAGGAAATCTGTTTAAAAAAAGAACCAATGAGACATACGCTGTCTTATATGTATAAAATATTGACTGAAGTTAACGCCCCACAAGAGCTCGTCTTTATGCAGGCATGGGAAAAGGATTTGGGCATCAAGTTTACTGAGACACAGAAAAATAAGATTTTTGCATTCACACATAAGGCCTCAATTGCATCTAGGTACCAGGAGGGGGGGTACAAAGTCCTGACAAGGTGGTATAGGACACCATCAATATTAAACCGGCTCTTCCCTAATACGTCTAAAGTCTGTTGGAGATGCCAGAAGGAAGAGGGCACTATGGTACACATATTTTGGGACTGTCGGGTGATAAGAGAATTCTGGGAGATGGTCTCGGAGACGGTCCTGGAAATTACCGGGATTGACCTGGGACATAGACCCGCAGCGTTCTTGTTACTCGACATTCCCATAACAATGGAAAAATATAAACAATCCCTAATACGCCATTTGATAACTGCTGCGAAGGCCTGTATACCAATTTTATGGAAGAACACCTCGTCCCCAACTAAATCGCAATGGATAAGTAGAATAAATGAGATACAGATGATGGAGAACCTCACAATGGGAATACAGGAACGAGAGGAGACCTATTGGAGGGTATGGACCCCATATAGGGAATATAGGGAGCGGAGCGGATAGGGGGGGAAGAGGGGAGAGACTACGGCCGACTTTTTTTTTTTTTTTTTTTTGGTTTTGTTTTGTATGTATTTAGTTTTTTCTTTTTATTTTAGTTGTGGGAAGGGGGGGGGGGAGGGTAGGGAGGGTGATTAATAATTTGGGAGGCAACAGGACACCTCTCTGAGGAAGGTAAAAGAAGAACGTGGGCATATACAAGAGAGGAGACCGGGGCTGTTGAAGGGGGACCAGAAGGGGTACAGGAGGCCGCAATATAGAGTATAAGAAATGTTAAGATAAGGAGTGCAATGTATGATGTAATGATAAGCTGTACCTAGTCTGACTTGTATGTAGAAAACATATATAAAATAAAGAATTGTAAAAAAAAAAAAAATGCTTGTTACTGTAGTCTGTGTCTTTTTTCTCAATAAAAAAAGTTGAACAGAAAAATTGTACCTTTACAACCCCTTTAAGTGGTTAAATTGACCTCATTTGCAGAATGAAGTTCATCCCTTTAATAAGGTAAATGAACAGAAAGATACAATGTTTCTTTTTGTCTCTCTTTCAGCACTGAGCAATGTTGTTGATAAATTTTGTGGCTATTTTTTATCTTATTTTTTTGACAGCTGTGAGCAGGGAACTTCTCTGCACTTGTTATAATGAATTGTGGAAATGGCAGATTAAAGCGGGAGTTCACCCGAAAAAAAAATTTTAACATTAGATTGGGCCTAATTACGGGAAGCAGAATCGGGTGTTTTGATTAAAATCAATGCAGTACTTACCTTTTTTGAGATAGATGTTCTCCCGCCGCTTCCGGGTATGATCTTCGGGACTGGGCGTTCCTATTTTGATTGACAGCCTTCCGATGGTCGCATACAGCGCGTCACGAGTTGCCGAACGTCGGTGCGTCGCTATACGGCGCCTGCGCACCGACGTTCGGCCACTTTCGGAAACTGGTGACGCGCTGTATGCGACGGTTGGAAGGCTGTCAATCAAATAGGAACGCCCAGTCCCGCAGCCCATACCCGGAAGCGGCAGGAGAACATCTATCTCAAAAAAGGTAAGTACTGTATTGATTTTGATCAAAACACCCGATTGTGCTTCCCGTAATTAGACCCAATCTAATACCGTATTTTCCGGCGTATAAGACGACTCGGCGTATAAGACGACCCCCTAATTTTCCAGCCGAAATGTTGGTTTTGGGATATACTCACCGTATAAGACTACCCCCTTTCCTACTAGTCATGCCTCGCCTCACGGTGCCACCATTACATGCCAGACTGTGCCACTACATGCCAGACTGTGCCCCATTACATGACCAGACTGTGCCCCATTACATGACCAGACTGTGCCCCATTACATGACCAGACTGTGCCCCATTACATGACCAGACTGTGCCCCATTACATGACCAGACTGTGCCCCATTACATGACCAGACTGTGCCCCATTACATCCGTGCCCCATTACATGACCAGACTGTGCCCCATTACATCCGTGCCCCATTACATGACCAGTCGGGGGTCGTCTTATATGCCGTGTAACCTAACATCTTACCTTACCAGAATCGCTGCCGTACGATTTTTCAAAAGCCGCGCCTCCGACGTCTTCTGTTCCGTGATAGGCGGAACATTCAGCTTCCCAGGAGGCACTGTGTTCAGTGTTCGCCTATCACGGAGGCCCTCTCGTCCGAGGACGAGAGGGCCTCCGTGATAGGCGGACACTAAACACAGGACGAGAGGCCCTCCGTGATAGGCGGACACTGAACGCAGTGCCTCCTGGGAAGCTGATTGTTTCCGCCTATCACGGAACAGAAGACGTCGGAGGCGCGGCTTATGAAAAATCGTACGGCCGCGATTCTGGTAAGGTAAGATGTTAGGTTACCGGCGTATACGACGACCCCCGACTTTTAAGAAGATTTTAAGGGGTTAGAAAGTCGTCTTATACGCCGGAAAATACGGTAATAATATTGATTTATTGGGTGAACCTCCACTTTAAGATCGTGTGGGGAGTTGAATTCGACATCACAATTTTTTATTTTTAACGATTAATCGCGCAGCTCTAACTCCTGTCATCTATTTCTTCCTCTCTTACCTAGATGGACTATTACCTATTCTGCATGGTTTATGAGGCACCACAGCTATGGGCAGGAAACAACCAAGGACTAGTACATGTGTACGAAAGCCAAGGAGGGACATTCCAGCACCTGCGGGTACTGGAAATTACACTTTATTATCAGTATATTGTGGAGGGAGATCTGATTAATTACTTCATAGAATCATTGTAATGAATGTTATCTGCTAGAAATGGAAACCAGTAGGCAGAACCTTCAGATTAGGCTGAGAACAACAGCAGGTGAACAGTGTCCGGGTTGTGGGATCTTCACAACAATCCAAGGTTACATTCCAGAAAGCAAAAATCAGTGTAACAAACGGAGGACAGAACAAGATCTGAGCCTGTGTAACAAGCCAAGGTCAGAATATAGATAGCGAAGATCGGAGTCCATGTAACAATCTCAGATCAGAACCCGGACAGTAAAGTTTAGAGTTTATGTAAGAATCCCTATAATCAGGCAATAAATTATCTTCATAATAATTCCTCACTGCATCACCAGAATCAATACATAATCATGTATCAAGTGCAAATTAAATTCCACATATGTGAATAAAGATGCTGACGAAACCATACATAAAAATAATTTTAAAAAAATTAAATAAAGTCCAACACACCTTTTGCTTTCGATGTGTCCTTATTTAACCACTTAAGACCCGGACCTTTTAGGCAGGTAAAGGACCTGGGCAGTTTTTGCGATTCGGCACTGCGTCGCTTTAAAGCGGAGTTCCGGCCACAATTTCACTTTTTAAATATAAATACCCCTGTAATACACAAGCTTAATGTATTATAGTAAAGTTAGTCTGTAAACTAAGGTCCATTTTGTTAGGTTGTTGCAGCATTTAGACACTTTATAAAATAGAAATTGACTGGGGCCATCTTAAGTGTGGGCATCATGAAGCCAGACTGTATGACTTCCTGGATTTCAGCCTTGCAGATCTAGCACATGCTCAGTGCTGCACAAGCAGTGTCAGATCAGGTTTCAGCACCTGTGCTGTCCAAGTCACATGATTCTTTGAGCATTAAGCACCTAGGTGCAGGAAGTGGGACGATTAACTATTCTGCCTAGCAACAACACTTTGAAAAAAAAAAAAAAGGACTAATGACATTTTTTTAAAACTACTGATGTAATGTTATATTTATGGGTGGAACTCCACTTTAACTGACAATTGCGCGGTCCAAGGTTCCACTGTATAGGAAAGTATAGCTCACTGACAACGGCGTTCCTCTCCTCCTTACACTATTCACAGATGCATCCAACGTCTTGCATCCCTGGCTCTGCCCCTTACGCGTTACAATATAGGTGTAACAGACACATTGCAGGGAAAATTTGCTTTTGGATTTTTTTTTTTTATTATTATTATGTATGGGTCTTGCCATCATCTTTATTCACATATGTGAAATTGTGTCTGCACTTGATATATGTTTATGTATTGATTCTGGGGGTGCACCGTGGAATTATTATGAAGATATTTTCTGCTTGGTGTGTGGCACACTAGTAAATTCCAGCGGCAGCTCAGTTTTTACAATAAATTGAGGTTGTCGTTAATGTATATAATTGCTTTAAATATTAATTTGATTTAGGGGTTTCATACTGACTAGAACAACTAGTGTGGTGTGTGCAGGGGCAATTGTATTTGTTTGTTTTTTTTGTATCCAAACTAAGTGGACTTTAAAGTACATCTAAACCCAAAACCAAAAATGTATTATATTGCAGCTTTTTGTGTCCTTAGATGTGGTGGCTGCATTTGTTTTATATTTTCAGGCTTTTTCTTCCTTTTTTATTTTAACCAGGTAATTCTGCAAAAAAATCCAATTTCATTCACACTTCCTACACTTATTCTTCCGCTGTATTTATTCAGGGAGCCATGATTGTCACATAGGCTGGAATACAGCCATGCCTACCTTTGTTCATATCCATTAAATGGGGGTTTTACAGAATGAAGATAAGATTATTTTATGCTACCAGTGCCACTCAATCAGGAATTGACAAGCATACTGCATTTCTGGTAAGATCGACAGATATATGTATGTATTTTTTTTGTTTTGTACGCTCTGAAAATGTTCTTAGCCTGAAAAAATGAAAACTAATGCAGTTACTACTTCTAACGATTAATTAGCATTTTTGCTTTTGGGTTTAGCTATCTTTAACTGGCCAAAGACTGTGATTGGGCAAACAAGGAGACACAGGAGAAACCACTAAAGAGATCGGGTATAAAAGAATCTATGACGCACACAAACGCTCTTAAACAGTTGCCAGAAAAAATTGCAGAACTGGTAGGTCAGGGTGCAGTCCAAAAGAGACTTGGGTTTCAAGACATTCATTTATGTATGTTGACTGTGTAGAACAAGGGTCTTCAAACTATGGCCCTCCAGTTGTTCAGGAACTACAATTCCCATCATGCCCAGTCATGTCTGTGAATGTCAGAGTTTTACAATGCCTCATGGGATGTGTAGTTCCGCAACAGCTGGAGGGCCGTAGTTTTGAGGATCCCTGGTGTAGAAAGTCCATCCACACTTGTGGTCTGCTTGGAGTTTGTATGTTCCGTATTGGTTTTCCAGTACCTTCCCACAGCCCAACAAAAACATGCTAGTAATGTATTCAGCCTCCTACAGAATATATAGCAACTCTTTGAGTAAAATAAAATAGACCGTTGTTTCTAAGTACTGGTTCGTATTGTCTTCCAACACATTCTGATTTCTGGGCTTTCAGTTTAAGGGCCCTTTCACACGGGCGCGTCCGTGTATGGGCTCCGTTTTGCTCAGCAGGGATCGCTCCGTCGATCCCCGCTGAGCAGGCGGATGACAGGTCTGTCTCTGCACACTGTGCAGGGACCGACCTGTCAGAGCGCCGCTCTCTATGGGATTTGGGATGAAGACTGACCATAGAGTCCATTTTCATCCGATCCGATCCGCCAGATGGATGGAAAATAGGGTTTCCATCCGTCACACTTTGGCGGGTCGGATGTCAGCGGACATGTTACCGCTCCATAGAGGTGCACAGAGTGTCCTTTCAGGTCTGCCTAAAAAACTGACAGGCGTCCTGAACGGTCTGCCCATGTGAAAGGGGGGCTAAGGCAGAACTGGTTAGATCAGCATGCTTTTGGAAGCATCCTGGATCTTCACCTGTGATTCTGGAATTGGGTAAAACTTGCCAGCTTGGAGGCAATCTGAGGCTGGTTAAATCCCCGTACACACTGTCCGAATATCGGCCACAGTCAGCTGCTATAGTAGAAACCGGCCGACGTTCAGCCCTGGTGTACAGCTGCTTGTCCGACAGAAGCCAATCTCAGAACTGGCTTCTATCGAATAAGTATGCTGGAAAACTAGCAGCCGATCAGCATTTGCAGCCAATGGCTGCTAGCGATGATGTGTTCTGGCGGGGGGGGTCCACCTCTCAGAACACTGGGGCAGGGGGTGCATAGTTGGTGCAGTGACCTCTCAGTTTCTTTTTTTTTTCTTTTTCGTTCAGCATGGTGTATACCAGGCTTTAGACACAATCTTGACTTATACTTGTGTATTAAAGGTACTGATCATTCAGGTGATATGTATAATTATATAGGTGACCCTCCTTGTATTCTCCTACTAATCCCCTTTTCCTTTTTTTTTTTTTTGTGTGTTTTTCTGCCTCTTGTGGTCACCTTATCCTCCTGTATATTACCGCTATTTTACTCCTCTTATCTATTTTATTCATTCATGTATTTGTCTATATCCATCTTTTACTAATTCTCCTCCCTCCATCCCCTTTCATCATCCCCTTTTTTTTCTCTGTCACCTTCCTCTCTTTACTCTCCCTCTTTCATTCATCCTCCTCCATTCATCCTCCTCATTTTACTTCTTCCTTCTTCCTTTTCTTCTTCGTCTTTCTTCCTCTTTCTGTCTGTCTCTTTCGTTCTTTTCCTCATTCTTGTTCTCTTCCTATTTCTCTTATTTCTTCCTCTTCCTCCTCCTTCCTCTTCCTCTTTCTCTTTTTTCCTCTTCATCTTCCTCCTATTCCTCTTTCTTCCGCTTCCTCCCGCTTCCTCTTTCTTGCGCTCCCTCTTTCTTGCGCTCCCTCTTTCTTGCGCTCCCTCTTTCTTGCGCTTCCTCTTTCTTGCGCTTCCTCTTTCTTGCGCTTCCTCTTTCTTGCGCTTCCTCTTTCTTCCGCTTCCTCTTTCTTCCTCTTCCTCTTTTTTTCCGCTTCCTCTTTTTTTTCCGCTTCCTCTTTTTTTCCGCTTCCTCTTTTTTTCCGCTTCCTCTTTTTTTCCGCTTCCTCTTTCTGACGCTTCCTCTTTCTGACGCTTCCTATTTTTTCCTCTTTCTTGTCCTCTTCATCTTTCTTCCCCCTTTCTTCCTCTTCCTCTCTTCTCTTTCTCTCCCATCCTTCTTCTGTTTTTTGGTCCTTATTTTCACCTGTCGTCTTCTTTTTTTATTCTTGTCTGTCACATCCCTGCTCTTGTCTCTCTCTCTCTCTCCCTCTCCCTCTCCCTCTCTCTCTCTCTCTCTCTCTCTCCCTCTCCCTCTCCCTCTCCCTCCCTCCCTCCCTCTCTCCCTCCCATCAGTGTTTTGATGTAGGTCACACTTCACAGATCACAGGTATCTGTCACTCTGCAGGTACCCTCTACACAACTTCCACTGATAGAACCATGAAGGTGAGTGAGCAAAGTAGTAGGCACATGTAATGTGGATCTACAGTGCGTGCAGTCTGTGTGTGGAAATTAATAATTTAAAATGTTTTGAGCTGGCTATACGCTGTATAAATTCCGGCCAATTCTTGATGAACTGCACACAATTTGCTTTGTTGGTGGTGCTGCTGTTCCTCTTTCGAGCAAAAGAGCCAGGCAAAAAATTGTGTAATGAAATTGGAACTAAAGATTTTTATTTAATTTTTTTCCCCCTAGAAATAAATTACAAATCCAATAACCAGGTCATTTTAAGGGGGACCTCCATATGAAGGTGTTAATGTTACAGATACAAGTACAGTACTCCCATACTTCTGCCTTTTACCAATCACTCATTGGTCTGTACCAGTAATGGCGAACCTTGGCACTCCAAACATTTTGGAACCACATTTCCCATGATGCTCAACTACACTGCAGAGTACATGAGCATCATGGGAAATGTAGTTCCAAAACATCCGGGGTGCCAAGGTTCGCCATTACTGGTCTATACACTCAGTTTTATAATCCAATCAGCTTGTAGAATACATCAGTAAATAACAGTGAGATGGTGGTAATGTTAAGCATTGAAATTACTTTGATTCTTTTTATGCAGTTGTGGTTTTAAAGTGAACTAGTAAGTAAAATTTGTAATTTTGTAGACCCGCACCACACCTGCAGGCTGCTTTGCAGTGAGACGGGGGGCACATAGAAAACAATTGTTTTTATGTGCCTTAGTGGTGACCAGTGTGGAAAAACACCAGTATCACCCGTGTGAACGAGCCCTTAATCACAGCTTGGGCAGATACCATATTGAACTTGTGATGCAAAGGGCTCCACCAGGTGACAGACATCAGTCTGAACACTAACCGAGTTATTGGAGGACATCACAAAAAGATACTTTTGAGGTTTCTAGTTCCTTAACCCCCGGACCATATTGCTGGTCAAAGACCAGAGCACTTTTTGCGATTCAGCACTGCGTCGCTTTAACTGACAATTGCGCGGTCGTGCGACATGGCTTCCAAACAAAATTGGCGTCCTTTTTTCCCCACAAATAGAGCTTTCTTTTGGTGGTATTTGATCACCTCTGCGGTTTTTAGCTTTTGCGCTATAAACAAAAATAGAGCGACAATTTTGAAAAAAAATAATATTTTTTACTTTTTGCTATAATAAATAGCCCCCAAAAATATATAAAAAAACGTTTTTTTCCTCAGTTTAGGCAGATACGTATTCCTCTACATATTTTTCGTAAAAAAAATTGCAATAAGCGTTTATTGATTGGTTTGCGCAAAAGTTATAGCGTTTACAAAATAGGGGGTATTTTTATGGCATTTTTATTAATATATTTTTTTTTACTAGTAATGGCGACGATCAGTGATTTTTTTTTCGGTACTGCGACATTATTTGCGGACACTTTTGACAGATTTTTGGGACCATTGGCATTTTTATAGCGATCAGTGCATTGCAAATGCATTGAATTACTATAAAAATGCCACTTGCAGTGAAGGGGTTAACACTAGGGGGCGAGGAAGGGGTTAAGTATGTTCCCTGGGTGTGTTCTAACTGTAGGAGGGGGGGTGGACTCACTAGGGGACATGACTGATCTTCTGTTCATACATTGTATGAACAGAAGATCAGCATTTCTCTCCCTGACAGGACCGGGAGCTGTGTGTTTACACACACAGGTCCCCGCTCTGTAACGAGCGATCGCGTGTGCCCGGCGGCGATCGCACCCGCACACGACGTATAGCTACGGGCTCTCGCGCAGGGGAGCAAGTAGTTAAAGTGGACCTTCAGTAATTTTTCTCAACTTTCTATCTATTAAATCTTCTGCCCTTGTTGTTTTTACTTTGAATAGTAAAAAAAAAATTCTGCCAGTAAATATCTTATATAGCTCACCTCCTGTTTCTTGTCTGGTCCTTAGCCTAGGCTTATGACATCATGCACAGCTCTCTAACTCTTGTGAGAGTTTGCCAGTAAGGGAGGGGGGGGGGGGTGAGTCATATGGCCAATGAGAGCTGCAGAGCTGGAGGTGTGTGTCTGTGTAAATCCAGGAAGTGAACAGGCAGAAGCTTCAGCCGCCCACAGTTAAAATGGTTGCAGCCAGACTCGGTGGAGGGAGATTTCTGCAGCATATTTGGCAAGTATAGAATTCGAGTGTATATAAAAAATAATATGCAAAGTAGTTGGAGTGAGGCTTCAGAATGGCAAAGATGTGTTTCTTACAAATTGTGTGCGCAGATTTTGGTTCCTCTTTAAGAACTACCTGGACCAGCTTTAGCCATCAACATTGTGCTTTCTACTTCCAGGTCCACATTCCTACTGACCCTCCACGCACACTGTGCACACTGGGACATAACAACGTGGTCAATGGGGTAAGTCTTTTGTTTCAAAAAGGAACATTTAGAAAACTACTTATTTAAATGTATTATTGTAATGTATTTTTTTTTTTTTTAATCAAGAAACAAGTTTATTGAGATGTCATCCTCAGTTACAAACACTGGCCCGGATTTAGAAACAAGATACAATGGCGTATCTCTGAGTGCGGTCGGTCGTATCTATGCGCCTGATTCAGAGAATCAGTTACACATAGATCTCCCTAAGATACGACCGGCGTAAGTATCTTAGGCTGCATTTTTACGCTGGCCGCTAGGTGGCGCTTCCGTATAGTTACGCGAGAAATATGCTAATTAGGTATTTACGCCGATTCAGAAACGTACGTCCCGCCGGCGCATTTTTTTACGTCGTTTACGTTACGCTTTTTTTGGCGTATAGTTACCCCTGCTATATGAGGCATAGCCTCAAACATTTTACGTCGTTTGCGTAAGTCGTTTGCGAATATCGCTTTGCGTAAGTTACGTTCACGTCGATACCAATGAGGCTTTGCGGCGTAATTTCGAGCATGCGCAGTGGGATTTTTTCACGAACGGCGCATGCGCCGTTCACAAAAAAACGTCAAGTACGCGGGGTCAAGTGAAATTTATATAAAACACGCCCACAACATCCCCATTTGAATTAGGCGGGCTTACGCCGCCACACATGCGTTACGCCGCCGTAACTAAGGGCGCAAGTTCTTTCTGCATACGGAACTTGCGACCTAATTTACGGTCCGCAGTAAGATGCGCTTATCTTTCTGAATCCAGGCCACTGAATACAAATAAAGTACATTGTAATGTTTGTAATATTTACCTGAATACTGTAAAATTTTGAATGTGAACTTCTCACTTGATGGTCATTCCATATTGGACTACTATTTTGGAAACTATTAACATGTTGGATTGTCATCCTGTTTGTCAATGTCTGCGACTAGCAGCTCTACATGAGAATCTGGCAGGTCCTAATTGTTGGTTAAAGGGGTTGTAAAGGATTTTTTCCCCCCTAAATAGCTTCCTTTACCTTAGTGCAGTCCTCCTTCACTTACCTCATCCTTCCATTTTGCTTTTAAATGTCCTTATTTCTTCTGAGAAATCCTCACTTCCTGTTCTTCTGTCTGTAACTCACCACCGTAATGCGAGGCTTTCTCCCTGGTGTGGAGAACGCCTCTTGAGGGGGGAGGGGGCGAGCAGGAGTGTCAGGACGCCCACTAACACACAGCTCCTTTCTCTATCTGCAAAGTAGAGAGTGTCCTGACTTGCCTGCTCGCCCCCTCCCCCCTCAAGAGGCTTTCTCCACACCAGGGAGAAAGCCTCGCATTACTGCGTGGAGTTACAGACAGAAGAACAGGAAGTGAGGATTTCTCAGAAGAAATAAGGACATTTAAATGCAAAATGGAAGGATGAGGTAAGTGAAGGAGGACTGCACTAAGGTAAAGGAAGCCATTTAGGAAAAAAAATGGTACCTTTACAACCCCTTTAATTCCATAAGGAATGGGGCTTATGGGAAGCGGGAGGGGTCAAAATTGAAGGGCAGGGGTCTGACCCCCATCCTAAAACTTCACCAGCTGCCACTGCCCCTGGGGGGGCTGTAATACCTTGTATATATGAGGCAGTCTGTTGCGTTTTAGTAAGCATAGCCTGTAAATGATCAGTTTTTGGAAGAAACGTTTATTCTCAGCTGGCTGTAACGCTAATTGCTGTGAAATGGATTGGGACGCTCACCATGCCCTTCTTGTATCATCTGTGGGATAGGCAATATAATTGGCCTCTGTTCTTTGCAGCTCTGATAATATAACGTTTTTTCCCAAGACTTTGTTTCAGTTTTGATGAAATGAATGCATTTTATGAACTGTCCTCTTATATACGCCTTGGAGGCATCCCACACCACTTCCAGCTCTGCCGTATCCACATTATGTACCAAGAATTAAGAATTAAGTTAACAAATCTACAATCGGATCTGGGAATAAAGAGAGCCACAAATGATTGCGCTTCCAGCGTATCTGTCTAGGATAATCAGAGATAATCATTTAAAGACGCAGACACAGGTTATGCTGCTTGTCAGGAAGTGCTCAATCCTGTAGTCTGCCATCAGGACCGATCCTAGGGTCACAGACGCCTGGGTGCAGAAATATTTCTGGCGCCCCCACATGGTCAGAGACTGCAGACATAGTACAGGAGATGGTCAGAGACCATAGTACAGGAGATGGTCAGAGACTACAGACATAGTACAGGAGATGGTCAGAGACTGCAGACATAGTACAGGAGATGGTCAGAGACTGCAGACATAGTACAGGAGATGGTCAGAGACTGCAGACATAGTACAGGAGATGGTCCGAGACTGCAGACATAGTACAGGAGATAGTCAGAGACTGCAGACATAGTACAGGAGATGGTCAGAGACTGCAGACATAGTACAGGAGATGGTCAGAGACTGCAGACATAGTACAGGAGATGGTCAGAGACTGCAGACATAGTACAGGAGATGGTCAGAGACTGCAGAAATGATACAAGAGATGGTCAGAGACTGCAGATATAATACAGGATATGGTCAGAGACTGAATATATAGTACAGGAGATGGTTGGAGACTGCAGACATGATACTGGAGATGGTCAGAGACTGCAGACATGATACAAGAGATGGTCAGACTGCAGACATAGTACAGGAGATGGTCAGAGACTGCAGACATAGTACAGGAGATGGTCAGAGACTGCAGACATAGTACAGGAGATGGTCAGAGACTGCAGACATAGTACAGGAGATGATCAGAGACTGCAGACATGATACAAGAGATGGTCAGAGACTGCAGACATAGTACAGGAGATGGTCAGAGACTGCAGACATAGTACAGGAGATGGTTAGAGACTGCAGACATAGTACAGGAGATGGGCAGAGACTGCAGACATGATACAAGAGATGGTCAGAGACTGCAGATGTAATACAAGATATGGTCAGAGACTGCAGACATAGTACAGGAGATGATCAGAGACTGCAGACATGATACAAGAGATGGTCAGAGACTGCAGACATAGTACAGGAGATGGTCAGAGACTGCAGACATAGTACAGGAGATGGTCAGAGACTGCATACATAGTACAGGAGATGGTCAGAGACTGCAGACATAGTACAGGAGATGGTCAGAGACTGCAGACATAGTACAGGAGATGGTCAGAGACTGCAGACATAGTACAGGAGATGGTCAGAGACTGCAGACATAGTACAGGAGATGGTCAGACTGCAAATATAATACAGGCTATGGTCAGAGACTCCAGACATATTACAGAAGATGCTCAGAGAATGCAGACATACTACAGGAGATGGTCAGAGACTGCAGACATGATACAGGAGATGGTCAGAGACTGCAGACATAGTACAGGAGATGGTCAGAGACTGCAGACATAGTACAGGAGATGGTCAGAGACTGCAGACATAGTACAGGAGATGGTCAGAGACTGCAGACATAGTACAGGAGATGGTCAGAGACTGCAGACATAGTACAGGAGATGGTTAGACTGCAAATATAATACAAGAGATGGTCAGACTGCAAATATAATACAGGCTATGGTCAGAGACTCCAGACATATTACAGAAGATGCTCAGAGAATGCAGACATACTACAGGAGATGCTCAAAGACTGCCACTATGGTCTCCGGCTGCTTCGCTCTCCTCCTCTGACAGGAGGAGGGAGGGAGGATGGACTTGGGCAGGAAACACAGCGGCGGTGGCGGCACTGTCTCTCCTCCTCTGATCCGCTCCTGTCAGTTGTCGGTGGAGAGAGCTGCCTCTGGAAGAGGAGAAGGAGGCGGAAGGGGAGCACTCTGGCGCTTCAGCGCCCCCCACCTCTGTGGCACCTGGGCGCGCTGCACCCCGTGCACCTGCCCAGGATCGGCCCTGTCTGCCATGATCCAGAATATCGCACATGACTTGGTTCTTTAGTAGGAGTGAAAATGAGGATTCTGTTATGAGCTTGCACCATTGGATTTGCTTATTTTTTTGCCATTCCACACTTTTTTTTTTTTCACTTCTGTAACCCATTCTCATTGTCTTCTTTTCTTCTTTCACAGGTCAGTGCGAATGGCGCCACTGTGGCTGCGGCTTCTGGAGAGCAAACCGTGGAGATCTGGAGGTTTCCAGAATAAAACCTTTTGCCTCTTCTTGTTCTTATGTCTCGTGATTGTACTATATATACTATAGTTGGGTGTGTGGTCAATGCAAAAGAGACAAGTTTGTTACCATTTAGAGATAAGCTTATCATGCCATGCAGGGCCGTCTTTAATATTGATGGGACCCTAGGCAAACATTTTCTTGGGCCCCTTAAGGGGAAGCTGCTTTGGGACCTTCAACAATGACTGGGCCCGGGGCACCTTCCCCCTTCTGCCCCGTGTCGAAGACGGCCCTGATGCCATGATATGCCTTTTTATCTGATGGATACCATTTAAACCAGAATAACCACCAGTAAGAAGCCTGTTTAACCACTTAAGACCCGGACCATTATGCAGGAAAGGACCTGGCCCTTTTTTGCGATTCGGCACTGCGTCGCTTTAACTGACAATTGCGCGGCCGTGCGATGTGGCTCTCTTTGTTTTTCCTATAAATAAAGCTTTCTTTTGGTGGTATTTGATCACCTCTGCGGTTTTTATTTTTTGCGCTATAAACAAAAATAGAGCAAGAAATTTGAAAAAAATTCTATATTTTTTGCTATAATAAATATCCCCAAAAAATATATAAAAAAACTTTTTTTTCCTCAGTTTAGGCCGATACGTATACTTCTACATATTTTTGGTAAAAAAAATCGCAATAAGCGTTTGGTTTGCAAAAGTTATAGCGTTTACAAAATAGGGGATAGTTTTATGGCATTGTTATTAATATATATTGTTTTACTAGTAATGGCGGCGATCAGCGATTTTTTTTCGTGACTGCGACATAACGGCGGACACATCAGATAACTTTTGACACATTTTTGGCACCATTTGTCATTTTCACAGTGAAAAGTGCTATGAAAATGCACTGATTACTGTGAAAATGACAATGGCATTGAAGGGGTTAACCACTAGGGGGCGCTAAGGGGTTAACTGTTTCCTAGGGAGTGATTCTTGCTGTAGGGGGGTGTGGCTGGACGTGTGACGTCACTGATCGTCGTTCTCTATAACAGGGAACAGACGATCAGTGACAAGGTTTGTTTACACTCGCCTCTCCCCGTTCTTCAGCTCCTGTGACCCGATCGCGGGACAGCGGCAGCGATCGGGTCCCACAGGCGCGGTCACGGAGCTTTGGACCGGGTCACGAGCATGCCCCACGTCTGGGCACTTAAAGGGCAACGTGCCTGTGCCCAGTCGTGCCATTCTGCCGATGTATATCGGCGTTAGGCGGTCCTCAAGTGGTTAATATCGTCTTCCCACAATCCCCTGCATTGCAGAAATCAGGCTGACATTAGGAATGCCAGTGTGACCCAAAAGACCAATCACAACTTGGTAAAAGAAAAATCTTTAGTAGGAAACATACATTCCACATAAATAATTCTGCTACTGAAATCAGTATGTGCTGTAAATTGCCTCCAGCATTGCTTCTGTTTCTTCTTGCTGAATGCTGCTGTTTTGCTGAAGCCCGGAACCCCTGAGCAGCAGTATATCTTTAGACTGGGGTAGGCAACCTCTGCACTCCAGCCGTAGTAAAACTACAAATCCCATCATGCCTGCGATTGTCAGGTTCTTGCAATGTCTCATGGGATTGGTAGTTTCAAAACAGCTGCAGGGCCAAGGTTGCCTACCCCTGCTTTAGACTGTCAGCAGATTGGCCTCTAGTGGTTCTGATTTTTGGCACAATGCCATAAATAGAGAGCAACTGAGCATGTGCAGAGCAGTGTGAGACCGTGTATTACTAGATTTCAGCACTTATTTTTGATGTTTTTACATTTTACGGTTTTAATTTTTTTTCGTTCTAAACAAATAAAGTGCGACAATTTAAAAAAATATATATATATCTTATTTTTTGCAATAATAAATATCCAATAAAAAAGTGTCAAAAACAAATGTATTCCTCAGTTTAGGCCGGTATTTATTCTACATATTTTTGGTAAAAAAAAATCACAATAAGCGTTTATTGATTGGTTTGCGCAAAAGTTATAGCATCTACAAAATAGGGGATAGATGGATGGCATTTTTATTTTATTTTACTAGTAATGACGACGATCAGCGATTTTCAGCGAGACTGTGACATTGCGGCAGACGGATCGGACACTTTTGAGACTTTTTGGGACCAGTGACATTATTACAGTGGTCAGAGCTAAAAATAGCCACTGATCACTGTATAAATGACACTGGCAGGGAAGGGGTGCTTTTTAACTGTGGGGGGGGTGGACTGACTGGGAGTACAGAGAGGTCGCTGTTCATAATCACTAGGAACAGATGATCACACAGTACTCCCCTGACAGAACGGGAATCTGCTTTGTTTACATAGGCAGATCCCCGCTCTGTCTCTCTGAGGAGCGATCGAGAGTGGCCGGCAGGTGCCCCGCGCCCGCAGTGTCTCGTGCACGAAACGACGTATGGGTACGTTGTTTCGCGCAGTGGGGCTGCTCTGCCCGCCGTATACATTCGGTGGGCGGTCCTTAAGTGATTAAGCAGTAGTACAAAAAACAGTCACTTCCAGCGCTAATAGGTCTTCCAAGTGCGGACTGACAACTCATGGGGCCCCCAGGCAATAGGAGATTATGGGGCCCTTCAGGCAACAGGAGATTATGGGGCCCCCAGGCAGTAGATTATGGGGCCACACAGTATACACAGAGAATACACATACTGGAAAGGCGGGGCAGCTATAATCTTGGGATTTTTAAACCAAAAGGATGTCGGTAAGGGACATTTCAGGGACAGATGGGGAAAAAAACATAAGTCCATATTCTGAGTAAGGATACGATGGAGTATCTCAGGATACTCCATCGTATCTCTCTTTTTTGGCCCGCGTATCTATGCGACTGATTCTTAGAATCATTTTCGCATAGATACACTTAAGATCCGCCATCTGTAAGTCACTTACACTGTCGGATCTTAAATGTAATTACTCCGCCCGCCGCTAGATGGCGTTTACGTTCAGGTCTCATTTGTTTATGCAAATGAGCCTGATACGCCGATTCCCGAACGAATTCGCGTCGCGTAACCGTCGCTAATGTCGTTTGCGTAAGCGTAAACTTACCTCTGCTGTATGAGGGGTAAGTTTACGCAAGTCCCACGTAGGCCATGTTAAGTATGGCGTCGTGTCCGCGTCGTGTTTTTCCGTCGGCTACGTCGTTTCCCTAAGTCGTTCTTGAATACGACTTTACGTCAATGACGCACACGTCGGCGCCATTGACGTTTTACGCCGAGAACTGGAGCATGCGCACTGGGCTATTTTAAGCCCGGCGCATGCGCAGTTCGTTAGAATCGGGGGCGCGCTTAATTTAAATAGAAGCCGCCCCCTTGGAGATGCGCGTGGCTACGCCGGGCCATTTACACTCCGCCGCCCCAAACTACGGAGCAAGTGTTTGGGGAATACAGCACTTGCTCCTGTAGGTTGGGGCGGCAGAGTGTAAATGGCTTACGCGCCGCCCGCGGGAAATCTAGGAGAATATGGGCCATAGATTTTTACATATTGTCCCTGGTTTTACTGAGGCTGGCAGCCCTGATGGGGCCCCCTAGTGGCATGGGGCCCTCGGGCAGTGCCCGAATGGTCAGTCCGCCCCTGGGCATAACAGATAAAATGGTGGTGTTAAAGGTATATATGGTACCCCAAAGCTAGGTGGATGCCGCCTTCCTCAGATGGGGTAATCCGAAAGGAACTACAAGAAAAACGGAAATGGAAGGAGCGCACACCTAGTGCATTACCAGAGATAATTTAATAAGAAGAAATTTTTATGTAAAAGTGGGTACTTGCAAAATGCAACTGACAAAAGGCCATAAACACAGTGCATGGACATGCACAGAACACGGGGTACAGCTAACGTGTTTCGGAGGCGCACCCCCTTCCTCAGAGCTAGGCCTATAGCTTTGATAAGGATAAAAAGTGATTACTGCGCTAAAAAAATACTAGATATATACAATTAAAGTGAGCTGCAACAAATATGTGATATACACACAATAATGCAAAGTGAAAAAAGGGGGATAAGTTGCGCTGATAACGTGAAAAAAATGAATATTCAATATTAATTTCTATAGCTGCATAGATACATAGGCTAAAATTGAGGGGGTGTTTAGAGGCAGAAAAAACAAACAAAAAACGTAAACCGCCTGTAGAAGTAGCATTAAAAACACCCAACGTGCATGAGATCCTAATCTGTCTTTTAAAGCTATTCTAATCCAATGAGCAGGCAGATGGCACAAGAAGCTTTAAAGCTGCAGTAATGGATAGCTGTGTTGGGTTGCTGGTTATGATGTTTGGCGTGGATGTGAACATTTAACCACTTAAGACCCGGACCAAAATGCAGCTAAAGGACCCGGGCAGGTTTTGCGATTCGGCACTGCGTCGCTTTAACAGACAATTGCGCGGTCGTGCGACGTGGCTCCCAAACAAAATTGGCGTCCTTTTTTTCCCACAAATAGAGCTTTCTTTTGGTGGTATTTGATCACCTCTGCGGGTTTTATTTTCTGCGCTATAAACAAAAATAGAGCGACAATTTTGAAAAAAATTCAATATTTTTTTCTATAATAAATATCCCCCCCCAAAAAAAAATATATATATATATATTCCTCCGTTTAGGCCGATACGTATTCTTCTACATATTTTTGGTAAAAAAAAATCGCAGTAAGCGTTTATCGGTTGGTTTGCGCAAAATTTATAGCGTTTACAAAATAGGGGATAGTTTTATTGTATTTTTATTATTTTTTTTTTTTTTTTTACTACTAATGGCGGCGATCAGCGATTTTTTTTTTTGTGACTGCGACATTATGGCGGACAATTTTGACACATTTTTGGGACCATTGTCATTTTCACAGCAAAAAATGCATTTAAAATGCATTGTTTACTGTGAAAATGACAATTGCAGTTTGGGAGTTAACCACAGGGGGCGCTGATGGAGTTATGTGTGACCTCATGTGTGTTTACAACTGTAGGGGGTGTGGCTGTAGGTGTGACGTCATCGATTGTGTATCCCTATAAAAGGGATCACACGATCGATGCCGCCACAGCTCTCCCCGTTCTTCAGCTCCAGGGACCGATCGTGGGACTCCAGCGGCGATCGGGTCCCGAAGCTTCGGACCGGGTTGCGGGCGCGCGCCCGCGACCCACGGCTGGGTACTAGTGCAGGACGTACCTGTACGTGCATGTGCCCAGCCGTGCCATTCTGCCGACGTAAATGTGCAGGAGGCGGTCCTTAAGTGGTTAAAAGACTGGCGATGCCGAATGACATTCATTTCAGCTTTGGGTTTAACGATTTCAACTAAAGTTTTACTTTCCTATTTTTTAACCCATTCCTGCACAGACGTGCGAACGCGAGTCTGAAGATTATAACCGCTTCAGCTCTAGTACCTGTGAACCCCTTTTGGATCCGAGCAATTTTTACATTTATGTTTATTTGGCAATAAGGTTGCCACTATTCTATTTTTTTCTAACTTTGTCATTATTTAACCCATTCATGACAAAGATAAAAACACATTTTTAAGGCTGAACACAGCTTTGTAACTTTGACGTGTGTTAGTAAAACTGTACATACACTATATGGTCAAAAGTATTGGGACGCCTGCCTTTACCCGCACATGAACTTTAATGGCATCCCAGTCTTAGTCTGTAGGGTTCAATATTGAGTTGGCCCACCCTTTGCAGCTATAACAGTTTCAACTCTTCTGAGAAGGCCGTCCACAAGGTTTAGGAGTGTGTCTATGGGAATGTTTGACCATTCTTCCAGAAGCGCATTTGTGAGGTCAGGCACTGATGTTGGATGAGAAGGCCTGGCTCACAGTCTCTATTCAAATTCATCCCAAAGGTGTTTTATCTGGTTGAGGTCAGAACTCTGTGCAGGCCAGTCAAGTTCCTCCACCCAAAAGAAGAATGGTCAAACATTCCCATAGACAAACTCCTAAAGCTTGTGGACAGCCGTGACTGGCCAGTCCGTTTCCTCCACCCCAAACTCTCTCATCCATGTCTTTATGGACCTTGCTTTGTGCACTGGTCCAAATCATTTGGTGGAGGGGGATTATGGTGTGGGGTTGTTTTTCAGGGGTTGGGCTTGGCCCCTTAGTTCCTGTGAAGAGAACTCTTAAGGCGTCAGCATACCAAGACATTCTGGACAATTTCATGCTTCCAACTTTGTGGCAAGAGTTTGGGGATAGCCCCTTCCTGTTCCAACATGACTGCGCAAAAGTGACCAAATGAGGCCCATTAAATTTCATGTGTATGTAAAGGCAAGTGTCCCACTACTTTTGGTAATATACAGTGGGGATCGAAAGTTTGGGCACCCCAGGTTAAAATTTGTATTAATGTGCATAACGAAGCCAAGGAAAGATGGAAAAATCTCCAAAAGGCATCAAATTACAGATTAGACATTCTTATAATATGTAAAAAAAGTTAGATTTTATTTCCATCATTTACACTTTCAAAATTACAGAAAACAAAAAAATGGCGTCTGCAAAAGTTTGGGCACCCTGCAGAGTTAATATCTTGTACTGCCCCCTTTGGCAAGTATCACAGCTTGTAAACGCTTTTTGTAGCCAGCCAAGAGTCTTTCAATTCTTGTTTGAGGTATCTTTGCCCATTCTTCCTTACAAAAGTATTCCAGTTCTTTGAGATTTCTGGGCTGTCTGTCACGCACTGCTCTTTTAAGGTCTATCCATAGATTTTTAATTATGTTGAGGTCAGGAGATTGTGAAGGCCATGGCAAAACCTTCAGTTTACGCCTCTTGATGTAATCCCCCGTGGATTTTGAGGTGTGTTTAGGATCATTATCCATTTGTAGAAGCCATCCTCTCTTTAACTTCAGCTTTTTCACAGATGGCATCAAGTTACCATCCAAAATTTGCTGAAATTTTATTGAATCCATTTTTCCTTCTACTCGTGAAATGTTCTTCTCTGTGCCACAGGCTGCAATACAACCCCAAAGCACGATTGATCCACCCCCATGCTTCACAGTTGGACAGAGGTTCTTTTCATTAAATTCTGTGCCCTTTCTTCTCAAAACGTACCTTTGCTCAATCCAGCCAAAAAGTTCTATTTTTTTGTTTTGTTTACAAAAGTTTATTGGAAGGTAATGTATACAGAAACAGAGTAATGACAAAATTGAGAATAATCATTGCAATCGAGAATTATGACAGAGAGGCATAATTATAACAACATACAGGTAGGTTAGGCGTTGATGTACATAGCAAGGGTGTTTCTTAGAATAAAACTCAGGGTGAACACAGAGGGCCATATCGGAGAAAAAAATAATAATTGTTAGGGTATAGACCAGTATGACCATTTCTGTTCATATATGTGCATAGAATCGTTGAGAGTATGGTATATTCTTTCTGAGAGTTTAGTCATTTCCATACGAGCTAATACCTGAGGCCAAGATAGAGGGCCAGATCCACGAAGATCGGCGTAATTTTAAGCAGGCGTATCGTAGTTATGCTACGCCGCCGCTTCTTTGAGAGGCAAGTGCTGTATTCACAAAGCACTTGCTTCTAAAGTAACGGCGGCGTATCGTAAATGTGTCGACGTAAGGGCGCAGAATTCAAATGACAAAGATGTCGGCGTGTTTTATGTTAATTCTACTTGACCCCACATAAATGACGTTTTTTTTTAACGGCGCATGCGCCGTCCAAGGGGGCATCCCAGTGCGCATGCTCGAAATCAGTGCGCATATAGTCAATGCTTTTGACTTGAACGTAATTTATGCAAAGCCCTATTCGCGAACGGTTTACGCAAACGACGTACACGACGGAAAATTTGACGCTGGCCCGACGTCCATACTTAACATTGCGTACGCCTCAAAGACCCAGGGGTAACGTTACGCCGAAAAAAGCCTTACGTAAACGAAGTAGAAAAATGCGCCGGCCGGACGTACGTTCTGAGAATCTAGCTAATTTGCATACTCTACGCGGAAATCAACGGAAGCGCCACCTAGCGGCCAGCGTAAAAATGCACCTAAGATCCGACGGCGTACTAAGACGTACGTCAGTCGGATCTAGCCCCCATTCAGTCGTATCTTGTTTTGTGGATACAAAACAAAGATACGCCGGAGCAACCTAGAAGTTACGCGGCATATCAATAGATACGCCGACGTAACTTCTTTGTGGATCTGGTCCAGATTGTTAGATTTCCAGTTAAACGCAATCATCCATTGTATGGAGCTGCAGAGTGTTTGAAAGAGCCTCATGCAAGGAGTGGGGGTGTTGGGTATGATCAGGCCCGGACTGGCCATAGGGCATACCGGGCATATGCCCGGTGGGCCGTGGCGGCCCGCGGGCCGGTAGCGACCCGCGAATGGCCCTTGGCGGCCCGCGGGCCGATCGCGGCCCGCGAACGGCCCTCGGCGGCCCTCATGTCACTTCTACCCAGAGGTGTACCAAGGCCCTTGGGACGGACTGGGCTGGGTTGCAAGAATGCATTTGCCCCCTGGGCTGCTCTAATGTCTTGCAAAAAGGCCACTGAGCTGGCCGAGTGCACCACCTGCCACAAGTTGTGGATTGTCCACTGGCCACGTCACCTGCCATGTCACCTGGCCACGTCACCTGCCACAAGTTGTGGATTGTCCACTTGCCACGTCACCTGACCACGACACCTGCCACAAGTTGTGGATTGTCCACTTGCCACGTCACCTGGCCACGTCCCCTGCCACGTCACCTGCCACATCACCTGGCCACATCACCTGCCACAAGTTGTGGATTGTCCACTGGCCACGTCACCTGCCACGTCACCTGCCACAAGTTGTGGATTGTCCACTTGCCACGTCACCTGACCACGACACCTGGCCACGTTACCTGCCACAAGTTGTGGATTGTCCACTTGCCATGTAACCTGGCCACGTCACCTGCCACGTCACCTGGCCACATCACCTGCCACGTCACCTGCCACAAGTTGTGGATTGTCCACTGGCCACGTCACCTGCCATGTCAACTGGCCACGTCAATTGCCACAAGTTGTGGATTGTCCACTGGCCACGTCACCTGCCACGTCACCTGCCACAAGTTGTGGATTGTCCACTGGCCACGTCACCTGCCATGTCACCTGGCCACGTTACCTGCCACAAGTTGTGGATTGTCCACTTGCCATGTAACCTGGCCACGTCACCTGCCACGTCACCTGGCCACATCACCTGCCACGTCACCTGCCACAAGTTGTGGATTGTCCACTGGCCACGTCACCTGCCATGTCAACTGGCCACGTCAATTGCCACAAGTTGTGGATTGTCCACTGGCCACGTCACCTGCCACATCACTTGGCCACGTCACTTACCACAAGTTGTCGATTGTCCACTTGCCACGTCACCTGCTTCAAATTGTGTATTGTCCACTTGCCATGTCATCTGCCATGTCACCTGGCCACGCCCACCTGGCCACGCCACCTGCCACAAGTTGTGGATTGTCCACTGGCCACGTCACCTGGCCACGTCACCTGCCACAAGTTGTGGATTGTCCACTGGCCACGTCACTGGCCACGTCACCTGCCACAAGTTGTGGAATGTCCACTGGCCACGTCACCTGCCACGTCAACTGGCCACGTCACCTGCCACAAGTTGTGGATTGTCCACTTGCCACATCACCTGCCTCAAGTTGTGTATTGTCCACTTGCCACGTCATCTGCCATGTCACCTGGCCACGCCACCTGCCACAAGTTGTGGATTGTCCACTGGCCACGTCACCTGCCACAAGTTGTGGATTGTCCACTGGCCACGTCACCTGGCCACGTCACCTGCCACATCACCTGGCCACGTCAACTGGCCATGTCACCTGCCACAAGTTGTGGATTGTCCACGTGTCACGTCACCTGCCACAAGTGGATTATCCACTTGCCAAATCACCTGGCCACGTCACCTGCCACAAGATGTGGATTGTCCACTGGCCACGTCACCTGCCACAAGTTGTGGATTGTCCACTTGCCATGTCACCTGGCCACGTCACCTGCCACGTCACCTGCCACATCACCTGCCACGTCAACTGGCCATGTCACCTGCCACAAGTTGTGGATTGTCCACTTGCCACGTCACCTGACCACGACACCTGCCACAAGTTGTGGATTGTCCACTGGCCACGTCACCTGCCACAAGTTGTGGATTGTCCACAATGCAATGCAAGTAATTACATTTTTTAATGTTTTCTTTATGGTTTTTCATAATTTGCCATCATTTTTGAGATTTCTAATGTAAAAAAATAGGTCACCAACGAAATCGCGGCAAAACGCCGGTACCGCGTTTTGCCGCTGTAACGGATTATGGACTATTCTGCCTGGACATTGATAATAATTGCAGGATCTTGAGAGACTACAAGATGTTGGTTAATTGTGACCCCAACCAGTCAATATTCTATGACTCAGTCTAGTGCATGCTAAAAACTGTTTATGTGTGATAACACTGTCTCTGTATGCGGAGACGAAACGTCTGCCTAGGAGACGGAGTGGGTGAAGGTTTTGTTGTTATTAATTAAAGAAGGTTTAGTAATTAGCCTTAGTGTGTGATGAGGGGGGGAGTGTCATTTGTTTCTGTACAGTTGTAACCAGATATAAGGAGGAAAAATGTGGAAAATAAAGTCAGTCTGCTTGACTCTGCAAACGTAGCACGTCTCGTTTCTTGGAAGGGCGTTCGATGGGATATACCGGCGGTACCTGCATATCGCAGCTTGCCAGGGAAAAGGACGTCTCCAACGGCTGAGACCCTCACACCACTTGGGTAGCCGTTACATTGGTTGGCAGCAGTGGGATGGTCCTTTTATCCAAAGAGCAAGTGCTGAATGGAGTCGCAGTACGCCAGGCTGAAAAGATCCACACTAAAAGATCTATTGGAGAATCGTGGTAGGAGTGCCAGCAACAGACCACGGAGGGAGCTGATAGCTGACCTGCTGGAGCTGGACGAAATGGATGGATCCATGGAAGGAACGGAGCCCCTTGCACCTGTCAGCAAAGAAGATGTAATTACTGGGATTGTACAGCGGAGATTATCCTTGTATCCAGAAACGTCCGTGGAACTTATCAACCAGCTGTTCCGGGAAGCAAGGGAAGAGATACAAACGAAGAGGGGACAAGAACTGGAACTGGTAAGAGCGAGACAGCCCATTACACCTGCAGTTCCTACCCCCCCACCTGCTGCTACAGGAAAGAAAATACCGTTCACTGCATTTAAAGCTTTTGTAGAAAGTGAGGAGGAAATCGATGGATATTTGGCGGACTTTGAGAGGCAGTGCTCACTACACCAGGTACCACCAGACCAATGGGTCACTATTTTGTCGGGGAAATTGTCGGGCAAAGCCAATGAAGCCTTTCGGGCTCTTGCTCCAGAGGATATTTTACAATACCAGCAAGTTAAAAAGGCGCTGCTAACCCGATACGCTGTAACTCCAGAAGCCTACCGCCGGCGCTTCCGGGAGTCCAAGAAGATGGCTGTGGACTCCCACATGGAATGGGCCAACCAGTTACAAAGGGTGGCATCCCTTTGGGTCAAAGGGTGCAAGGCCAACACCGGGGAGGAAGTATTGCAGCTGTTCCTAATGGAACATTTCTTTCAAGACCTGGCCGCAGACATACAAGACTGGGTACGAGATCGCCGGCCCGCTAACTTAAACGAGGCGGCTCGGCTAGCAGATGAGTACGCGGAGACAAGGAAAGTAAGCCAGGGTACTACACGGCTGGCTCAGAAGGTAGAACCGCGTACTCCAACCGTCACCCCATGCCCAGAGTTTCGGGCTCCAGTCCCACCACGTCCTCAGGGGCCTAGCAACTACCCCCGGGATTCGCCTAGGGTGACGTGCCATCACTGCAGCGACACTGGACATATTGCTCGTTATTGCCCTTTGAGAGCTACAAATAACAATTGGAGACGCACAACACCCAACACAGAGGTCACTCCATCACGTCCCTCTGCGGCCCACTGCCTGGAGACCGAAGGGGGCCCTGAGGAATGTCTGGGAATTTGGTATGAGGCAGACCCAATACAAGCGGCCTCTCCGGATAACCGTCAGCATCACCGTCAGGAGGTACGAGTGAATGGACAAGTAGCACAAGGCCTAAGAGATTCCGGGACTACTATCACTCTGATTCAAAAACATCTGGTAAAGCCAGAGAACATGTCCACTCGCACAGTTGCCGTCCGGGTCGCAGGGGGTGCTGTATTTCGCGTACCCACCACCCGGGTGCACTTAGACTGGGGAGCCGGGTCAGGAAAGACCACAGTTGGTATCATGGACAACCTACCTGCCGAGGTGGTGCTGGGCAACGACATTGGCCCTCTGACTTTGGCTTATTTACCTACACCTGCTGCTGCTTGTGCCGTGACCACCCGCGTTGCTGGAATCAACCCACTTGCTGCTGAGAACCGGGTAAGACTACCTTCCCCGACATGTACTGTAGATCCGGCACAATATCACAGTCTAAAATGGGAATGTGACAAGTTGGCCGGTGAGAAATCAGAGATGCAACGACACTATGTCACGTATTATGAGATGTCCCGTGGCTTGAACATTGAAATGCACAAACAGGCGGAAATTGTCAAAAGATTAAATGGGATTTGCATCCAGGTGGTGCCGTATCTGTCCCAAGAGCATCAGCAACAGGTTTTGGGAGCCATTGAGAGAGCAAAGCAAGTGACTGTTCCAGAATTGAATTCTATTATTCACCATCACCATCAGCTACCGACCTGGTAAGCCAATGGGAAGGCCGACGGACTTTCCAGGCAAACTGAACTTTTACCCTAACAGCAGACCGGACATCCCCAAGTTGATCCGAAAAGGATCAATCCGGGTCTGCCGGAGTGTTCCACAAAAGGGGGGCAGTGTAACGGATTATGGACTATTCTGCCTGGACATTGATAATAATTGCAGGATCTTGAGAGACTACAAGATGTTGGTTAATTGTGACCCCAACCAGTCAATATTCTATGACTCAGTCTAGTGCATGCTAAAAACTGTTTATGTGTGATAACACTGTCTCTGTATGCGGAGACGAAACGTCTGCCTAGGAGACGGAGTGGGTGAAGGTTTTGTTGTTATTAATTAAAGAAGGTTTAGTAATTAGCCTTAGTGTGTGATGAGGGGGGGAGTGTCATTTGTTTCTGTACAGTTGTAACCAGATATAAGGAGGAAAAATGTGGAAAATAAAGTCAGTCTGCTTGACTCTGCAAACGTAGCACGTTTCGTTTATAGGAAGGGCGTTCGATGGGATATACCGGCGGTACCTGCATATCGCAGCTTGCCAGGGAAAAGGACGTCTCCAACGGCTGAGACCCTCACACCACTTGGGTAGCCGTTACAGCCGCGTTTAGCAGCGATTTGCCGCGATTTGCGTCTGAAATGCGAAAACTTTTGCGTCTGAACCCAAAATTTTGCTTCTGAAAAAACGAGCCTAAACCCAACTGCTTTAAAACGCAAAAAAAAAAACGAATGTGTGCATGGACACATAGGATAACATTAAATGTGTTCAGGGGCAGTTGAAAAAAATGCCCAAATGGCCTGCTGGCCTGCATTTGATGGGACAAAGTGGCTGCATTTGATGGGGCACAGTGGCTGCATTTGATGGGGCACAGTGGCTGCATTTGATGGGGCACAGTGGCTGCATTTGATGGGGCACAGTGGCTGCATTTGATGGGGCACAGTGGCTGCATTTGATGGGGCACAGTGGCTGCATTTGATGGGGCACAGTGGCTGCATTTGATGGGGCACAGTGGCTGCATTTGATGGGACAAAGTGGCTGCATTTGATGGGGCACAGTGGCTGCATTTGATGGGACAAAGTGGCTGCATTTGATGGGGCACAGTGGCTGCATTTGATGGGACAAAGTGGCTGCATTTGATGGGACAAAGTGGCTGCATTTGATGGGGCACAGTGGCTGCATTTGATGGGGCACAGTGGCTGCATTTGATGGGGCACAGTGGCTGCCTTTGATGGGGCACAATGGCTGCATTTGATGGGACAAAGTGGCTGCATTTGATGGGGCACAGTGGCTGCATTTGATGGGACAAAGTGGCTGCATTTGATGGGGCACAGTGGCTGCATTTGATGGGACAAAGTGGCTGCATTTGATGGGGCACAGTGGCTGCATTTGATGGGACAAAGTGGCTGCATTTGATGGGGCACAGTGGCTGCATTTGATGGGGCACAGTGGCTGCATTTGATGGGGCACAACGGCTGCATTTGATGGGGCACAACGGCTGCATGTGATGGGACAAAGTGGCTGCATTTAATGGGGCACAGTGGCTGCATTTGATGGGGCACAGTGGCTGCATTTGATGGGGCACAGTGGCTGCATTTGATGGGGCACAGTGGCTGCATTTGATGGGGCACAGTGGCTGCATTTGATGGGGCACAGTGGCTGCATATAATGGGGCACAGTGGCTGCATTTGATGTTTTTGTTCAGTTTGATTGCTTCCCCCCCAAAAAAATGTTGAGCACCAGTGTGAGCCAAAAGGCTTGCACTCACAGATACTCCACTGAAAAGTTATCAATTCTCATGTCACTTTTCAGAGGCATTTGACAGACAGTAAGGAGGTGATGCCTAATTTCCTCCCTGCCTGTTTTAACCTCAGCCAGTCCCTCCAGATATTTCACTTTGTACTCCACCTTATTTCCATTACTCTTTATAGGTATTAGATGTTCTCTCACCTTATTCTTTGCACATCTTATACATAATGAGAGTTCTGGAAATAAGGTGGAGTTCAAAGTGAATTTCTAAACCTAAGTTGAGAACCCCTTTCTGAAGATTTGAGGATATTATTAAACTCAGAGACTGGTGGACTTAGGCCATCATAAATAGATTGAAAATCTGCCAGTTCAGCAGAAATTTCAATCTATCAATGTGCAGACTGGTTATACAGACTCCGATCTATCAACTGACTTCAGTACAACAATGGGAAATGTCCAACGATTTCTCTCTGTTCCAGCAATGTGGAGTGATTTCTCTCTCTGTGCCACAAATGTGGAGCAGTCTCTCTCTCTGTGCGGGCATTCCATCATTAACCCCCGCCGCGTGCCCCCCCGCCACCCCGGGCTGCTCAGTCTAAAATGCCCGGGCCTATTTTTTGTCCCAGTCCGGGCCTGGGTATGATAGCCTATAAGAGACAGGCTTGAGGTGAGGTGTAAGGGTGATTTTTTGTTGGGAGGCTACTTCTATCATTTCAGTTGCTTTGAGCCAAATATGGTTGAGGTGTCTACAGCTCCAGATTATATGAAGAAGTGTACCTGGTTCATCACAGCCCCTGAAGCAGTTTGGAGAGATAGAAGGGTAGAACTTATTAAGCTTGGAGGGGGTTAGATACCATCTAGTGAAAAGTTTAATTGGAGTTTCTCTACAAGAGATGGCTCAATTACTTTTCCTGACGTTATCGGTCATGGAATGCCATGTGTTTGGAGAGAAAGAGCAGTTGAGGTCATTTTCCCAACTGGACATAGGCCCAGATTTATCAGGGGAATCGGAGTCTTTGAGGAAGTTGTAGAGTCTGGAAATGAGACCCTTATCTCTAGATGATGAGATACATATTTGTTCGAAGGGGGTATAGGGAGGGCAGGTGGAAAGTGAGAAGTGTTTTTCATAAAATTGTTTTAATTTAGTCATACTGTGAGATCTCATTAATCGAGAGATTGTTTCTTTTGGAGAACTGAAAAAGAAGCAAAATTCTATTTAATTTGCAATGATTTCAGTGTGGTCAAACCACAGTTTACCCATCTCGGGAGGGTCTGGTGGTTGTTAGGGGCCAAATTGAGTCTAGGGTCACCTATGAAAGAGGCCAAAGGGGGGGGGGGGGGGGTCAGAAGATAAATGATAAGTGTTGTATATCTTTAGCCATAGTTTTTTTTACTATGGCAAAAAGTTCTATGTTAACCTCATCGGTCCACAGAACTTGTTTCCAAGATGCATCAGGCTTGTCTATATGTTCATTTGCAAAGTTCAAACACTGATTTTTGTGGTTCGGACGTAGAAGAGGTTTTTTTCTGATGACTCTTCCATGAATACCATCTTTGTACAAGTATCTCTTTATAGTGGGATAGTGTACCACAACTCCAGTGTCTGCCAGATCTTTCTGGAGGGATCGTGCAGTCAAACGTGGGTTTTGAATTGCTTTTCTCAAAATTCTGCGAGCTGTTCTGTCTGATATTTTTCTTGGTCTTCCAGATCTTGCTTTAACTTCCACTGTTCCTGATGACTGCCATTTCTTAATTACATTCCGAACAGAGGATATTGACTAAGGATAAGCTCTGGCGTGTTCGCATAGAACACGTGCAGAGCCCGCCAGGAAGTGTGCACGGCACTGTGCTAATCACAGCCAGGGAGATATTGTCCTGGAGACACTGGAGTTGTGGTACACTATTCCACTATAAAGAGATACTTGTAAAAAGATGGTCTTCATGGAAGAGTCATCAGAAGAAAACCTCTTCTACGTCCGCACCACAAAAATTTGCATTTGAACTTTGCAAATGAACATATAGACAAGCCTGATGCATTTTGGAAACAAGTTCTGTGGACCGATGAGGTTAAAATAGAACTTTTTGGCCGGAATGAGCAAAGGTACATTTGGAGAAGAAAGGGCACAGAATTTAATGAAAATAATCTCTGTCCAACTGTGAAGCATGGGGGTGGATCAATCATGCTTTGGGGTTGTATTTCAGCCAGTGGCACAGGGAACATTTCACGAGTAGAAGGAAAAATGGATTCAATAAAATTTCAGCAAATTTTGGATGGTAACTTGATGCCATCTGTGAAAAAGCTGAAGTTAAAGAGAGGATGGCTTCTACAAATGGATAATGATCCTAAACACACCTCAAAATCCATGGGGGATTACATCAAGAGGCGTAAACTGAAGGTTTTGCCATGGCCTTCACAATCTCCTGACCTCAACATAATTGAAAATCTATGGATAGACCTTAAAAGAGCAGTGCGTGACAGACAGCCCAGAAATCTCAAAGAACTGGAAGACTTTTGTAAGGAAAAATGGGCAAAGATACCTCAAACAAAAGTGATGGTTCTGCTGGCCGAAGAATCTTGGTCGTGGTCAGAGGTAGAAGGGAAGTTGTCACCACTAAGGAACCAACCACCTTTACCAGGGACCACAGTGAGGTACTGGAGCAACATTCTCACTGAACGAGCACAGTGGAGAATGGGGAAACTTCAGGCGTTGATCAAGTCAGGGGGCCAACCAGCGGTGGTGACGCTTGCAGAACAGCCTTGTGTGTGTCAAGCCAGGGACCGAGCCGGTTAGCGGGGATGAAGCTTGAAAGGTATCTGGGGTGTCAAGCTAGGGGACCCAGCAGGGAGGCGTGGGTGACGCTTGAGGGAGATACCACCGCAAAAAGTCTTGAGGAGCTCACGGGATTCAGAGTCAGTGAATTAGAGAGTCCAGCGAGAGGGGGCTGAAAAGCTAAAAGTGGACATTCTAGTGAAGCTGAGAGAACTGTTGAACTTTGCATTAGGAACTGTTAAATACTGTAGCAATAGGAGACAGCAAACCCGTACGTGCAAAAGTGGCACCTTGCTGTGGCCTTTCCCTGTACGGCTGTCTTTCTATTGAAGTCTCGGAGTCTGCCTAGTGAAATTGCAACTACTTAAGGGTGTCCTGGCCCTAACCCTCTTTCCCTGGCAAAATATAAAAAGGACTGTTAAAAGAAATAAAACCTCTTTTGGATCCAAGAAGTGTCTGGCGCCCAATGACTTTCACCATCTTTGCACCCACTACATATTGAAGGATGTTAGCGGTCTGTGGCCTCAAAGGTTCTCATTAGACTGGAAGAGGTTAGAGATTCTTCTACATGTGTAACACATTAGTATCTTCTAATCCAATCAGAAAACATGTCATGCTGCTGTTAATTAGGAGCCGTCTGTGCATAAAACTACAGCTGAGCCCAAGAATACAATCAGAAAGTATCATTCCACTTCTCTTTGCAGCTACGTGCAGATTTGTCCCAACAGTCCAAACAAAACATTAAAGCGGTATTAAACCCAAAAGCAAACATTTATTACAGGGGTGTCCAAACTTTTTTCAAAGAGGGGCAGATTTGATTAAGTGATCATGTGTGAGGGCCGACCATTTTGCCCCACATTCTGTGAAGCATTAAAATTCGGTCTAAGGCCCGGATTCACGTAGAATCGCGTATCTTTGTGCGGGCGTAACGTATCCTATTTACGTTACGCCTCCGCAACTTTGACAGGCAAGTGCCGTATTCTCAAACCAAAGTTGCGGCGGCGTAGCGTAAATAGGCCAGCGTAAGCCCGCCTAATTCAAATGTGGTAGATGTGGGCGTGTGTTATTTAAATTTAATGTGACCCCACATAAATGACGCTTTTTACGAACGGCGCATGCGCCGTCCGTGAAAGTATCCCAATGCGCATGCTCCAAATTAACCCGCAAGAAGCCAATGCTTTCGACGTGAACGTAAATAACGCCCAGCCCTATTCGCGAATGACTTACGCAAACAACGTAAAATTTTCAAAATTTGTCGCGGTAACCACGTCCATACTTAACATTGGTACGCCTCATGTACGCCTTATATAGCAGGGGTAACTTTACGCCGGGAAAAGCCTAACGTAAACGGCGTATCTGTACTGCGTCGGCCGGGCGTACGTTCGTGAATTGGCGTAAAGTCAAGGTCAAGTTCTCCCCTCCTCCTCCTGTCGAACACCTCCTTATTGCGTGCTTGGGTCTTTGCCATTGTCTCCTGCAGTAATTTATTATTAGTAGAGAAGAAGTCCAAAGTTTCTTGAACAGCCGGTACTGAGCATTCTGGTATGTTATTGGATAGGAACAGAGGGTGGAAACTAGGGTTGTCCCGATACCGATACCAGTATCGGTATCGGGACCGATACCGAGTATTTGCGCTAGTACTCGTACTCGCGCAAATACTCCCGATACCTAAATAGAATACTTTTTTTTTTTTTTTACATCGAGCGGTGCATAGAGGCAGGGCCGGATTAACCGTGGGGCTGATGGAGCTGCAGCTCCAGGCCCCCATCATAATATAGGCCCAAGCTTAATTCTCTCACCAGGGCCCGGCGGCAGCTTAGTGCATCTCATCAGTGCCACATTTATGAGTGCCATCCAATCAATGCCAGTGCCACCTATCAGTGCCATCCGTTTATGAGTGCCATCCAATCAATGCCAGTGCCACCTATCAGTGCCATTGGATGGCACTGATAGGTGGCACTGCCATTGATTGAATGGCACTCATAAATGGATGGCACTGATAGGTGGCACTGGCATTGATTGGGTGGCACTGATGAGATGCACTAATAAGCTGCCTCCCTGCACTGATGCACTAATGGGCACTGATCTGCACTGATAGGTGGCACTGGCTAGCTGCACTTTTGGGCACTGGCACCGATGAGCTGCACTGATAGGTGGCACTGGCAGTGATCACTCCTTCAATGATATGTAGTTTTCCAGTACCGTATGCTAAAAAACAGCCCCACACCATGATGTACCAGTTCTTCATAATTCTAAAGAAAATATCCTTGGTCTGTATTGTGGTTTGAAAACGGTCACATGACATTTAAAAAAAGTATCGGTATTCGGTATCGGCGACTACTTGAAAAAAAGTATCGGTACTTGTACTCAGTCCTAAAAAAGTGGTATCGGGACAACCCTAGTGGAAACCATAGTTGGCAAAGAATGGAGACTGGTTGGTAGCGGAATGGATAGAGTTATTATAAGCAAATTCTGCAAGGGGCAATAGAGAGGCCCAATTGTCCTGAGCAAATTTAGAGAAGCAGCGCAAATATTGCTCCAGCGTCTGGTTAGTGCGCTCGGTCTGACCGTTAGACTGCGGATGATATGCGGATGAGAAAGACAGTCCAATTTCCAGGGCGCCACAGAGTGCTTTCCAAAATTTTGAGGTGAGTTGCACCCCCCGGTCAGACACGACGTTTGCGGGTACACCATGGAGTCTCACTATCTCTTTAATAAAGATTCTTGCCGTCTCAGAAGCGGAAGGTGTTCCTATCATAGGCAGAAAGTGGGCCATCTTGGTCAGTCTATCCACCACCACGAAGATGGTGGTATAATCTTCTGATGGTGGTAGCTCGACAATAAAGTCCATGGATATCATCCTCCATGGTTTCTCCGGAACAGGCAATGGTTTTAGTAACCCCCAGGCTCTGGTTCTACTGCCTTTATTTTGGATACAGGTGGTACAGGATTCCACATAGCTTCTGCAGTCCTGAAGTATATGTGGCCACCAGAATGTGCGCTGGAGAAGCTCTGACGTCTTGTGAATCCCAAAGTGGCCGGCTAATTTGTGGTCGTGACAGAATTTGAGAACCGCTACCCGTAGCTGCTGGGGGACAAAGATCCTATCCTTATTCCAGAGCAGGTCGTCTTTTAGCAGTAAAGCCGGATCCGATGATAGCTGAGCGTTTGAAGAAGCCTGTTTAATCTGAGACAGGAGGTCCTCCTGTAGCATGAGGAAGTTACCGGGTGCTAGGATGGTGTCTGGAGATGAAGGGGCTTCAGGCCCAATAAACATCTGGGAAAGTGCGTCCGGTTTAGTGTTCTTAGATCCTGGTCTATAGGTTATGTGAAAAGAAAATCTGGTAAAAAAAAGTGCCCACCGGGCCTGTCGTGGCTTCAGTCTCTTAGCAATCTTCAGGTACTCTAAATTTGTATGATCCGTATAGATCAGAATGGGATGTGCCGCGCCCTCCAAGAGGTACCGCCATTCCTCAAGGGCTGCTTTCCAAAAGTTCTCTGTCGCCGACATCGTAGTTTCTCTCGGCTTCCGATAGTTTGCGTGAGAAGAACGCAACTGGGTGTAATAAAGACTTTGTCTTTGAGAAAGCACCGCACCGACAGCTACCTCGGAGGCATCAACTTCCAAAATGTAGGGTAAGGCTGGATCGGGATGTTTCAGTATAGAGGCCGAGACGAACAAACCCTTCAGGGTAGAAAAGGCAGCCTGAGCTTCAAGGGACCACTGGAACCGAGTGCCTTGTTTGGTTAAGCTTGTGATGGGGGCGATGATGGAGGAGAAGCCTTTAATGAATTTGCGGTAAAAATTAGCAAAACCCACAAAGCGCTGAATCGCTTTCTTGTCGGTGGGAGCAGGCCAGTCCGTAATAGCTGTGACCTTTTGAGGGTCCATTCTGACGCCTTCTACTGAAATTATTAATCCCAGGAATTGAATGCTCTCACGTTCAAACTCACACTTTTCGGCTTTGGCGTAAAGGCTGTGTTGGCGGAGTCGGGTTAATACCTTTTGGACATGCTTCCGATGGTCAGGCAGAGAGGAAGAAAAGATCAAGATGTCATCTAGGTAGACTATAACAAACAAGTCCAGGTAGTCTCTGAAGATATCGTTTCTGAAATGCTGAAAAGTGGCAGGGGCGTTACACAGGTCGAAGGGCATAACTAGATACTCGAAGTGTCCGAATCGAGTGCGGAACGCAGTTTTCCACTTGTCGCCGTCTCTAATGCGGACAAGGTTGTAGGCCCCGCAGAGGTCAAGTTTGGTGAAAATAACAGCGGTTCCAAGTCTCTGGAATAGTTCGGGAACCAAAGGAAGGGGGGTATCTATTTTTGATCGTGATTTTGTTCAGATCCCGGTAGTCTACGCAGGGGCGTAGAGAATGGTCTTTCTTCTCCACGAAAAATATACCAGCTCCAGCAGGGGATGTGGAAGGTCGTATGAAGCCCTTTTCCAGATTTTCGTCTATATAAGACTTAAGGGTGCCTAGTTCCAGCTCGGTTAAGGGGAATATTCTTCCAAATGGGATTTCCGCCCCGGGGAGGAGTTCAATTGGGCAGTCATAGGGCCTATGTGGTGGTAAAGTCTCAGCGCCCTTTTGACTGAACACATCCAAAAAGTTGTGGTATGACTCCGTAACTAGTTGGCGGTTTTCGGTCTCGGTTTCCAGGCACAGCAGAGGGGAAGGAGAGGCTGTAGGTTCTTGGAGACAATGTTGATGGCAGTATGGAGAAGAGAAGTGGATCTTTCCAGACTCCCAGTTAATCTGTGGGTTATGAACCCTCAACCAGGGCATGCCCAAAATGATGGGGAACATCGGGGATTCAATAATGTCCAGGCATAGTAGCTCCCAATGGTTATTAAGGATGAGGGCATAGAACGGGACTGTCTCTTGAGTCACAGGGCCGGATATAATGGCGGATCCATCGGCTAGATGGACGGCGAGTTCCTGGTGCCTGGGTCGAAGAGGAACTCCATGTCTGATGGCAAAAGATGCGTCCATAAAACCGCTGCAGGCACCCGAATCAATAATGGCGGGGGCTCGGACGTTCCTTCCTGGAAGCTGCAGAAAAATGGAAATAGCCAAGTGAGTATTATTGTTACACAGGGTGGAAGAGAGAGCAGATGGGAGAGTTGAAGACTTACGGAACTTGGCGGGGCAAGTCCTTACGTAATGCCCGGATTCCCCGCAGTACAGGCAAAGGTTGTTATAACGGCGCCGTTGGCGCTCTTCCGGGGTCAGTGATGGCCGAAACACTCCCAGTTGCATGGGCTCTGAGGTGTCGGCGGAGGCTGGTACAGGATTTGGAGGAGGTGGATAAGGAGAATTTGATACTCGTGGCATCATCCACACTGGTCGTGCAGGGCCGGATGTGCGCTCCGCCCATCGTTCTCTTAAACGTCTGTCAATTTCCTATTTTGATTGACAGTCTTCCGAGAGGCTTCCGACGGTCGCATCCATCGCGTCACGATTTTCCGAAAGAAGCCGAACGTCGGTGCGCAGGCGCAGTATAGAGCCGCACCGACGTTCGGCTTCTTTCGGCTACTAGTGACGCGATGGATGCGACCGTCGGAAGCCTCTCAGGAGACTGTCAATCAGAGAGGGTGGTAGAGGAGCGGAGCTCCGGCCGGCGCGTCGCTGGAATGTGGAGCAGGTGAGTGCATGTTTATTAAAAGCCAGCAGCTACACTTTTTGTAGCTGCTGACTTTTAATAAACATGAAAAATTCCTGGAACACCCTTTTAAAAAGCATGGTTGGCTGAATTCACATACACAGGCAGCTTGAGGAGTGAGAACACATCTATTTAAGCTAATTCATTCTTAGTTTTTAACTCCTAGCCGCAGGGCGAGGTGGAGAATTGCAAAATTGATAGACGATGAGAGGGAGGAGAAAATGCAATTGAAAAATTCAAGTGACCCATATCTTTCAGGCTGAATGTTCTCGGGAATCAGACGCCTTTCAACCTGGAGGAGGTAAGTGTAAGTCTGAGGAGCAATGGGGGTAATCCACAAAAGGGATACGCCGGCGTATCTACTGATACGCCGTCGTATCCCTGTTTCTATCTATGGAACTGATCCACAGAATCAGTTTACCAGAGATAGGCAGAAGATCCGACATGTGTAATTGAATTACACTGTCGGATCTTAAGGATGCAATTCTAGGCCGGCCGCTAGGTGGCGAGGCCATTGCGGCCGGCCTAGAATATGCAAATGAACACTTACGGCGATCCACGAACGTTCCGACGGGCCCGTCGCGCTAAATCTACGTCGTTTACGTCGAGTTACGCCGCGTAAAAATAGGGCTGAGTCCTATTTGACTAAGCCCTATTAAGTATGGCCACCGTTCCCGCGTCGAAATTTTAAACTCTACGTCGTTTGCGTAAGACGTTCGTGAATGGCGCTGGATGCCATTTACGTTAACGTCTAAGCAAATGACGTCGGAGCGACGTCAGTTAGCGCAATGCACGTCGGGTAAGTTACCCGACGGAGCATGCGCAGTACGTCCGGCGCGGGAGCGCACCTAATTTAAATGGGCTCGCCCCATTAGATTCGGCACGCCTTGCGCCGGACGGATTTGAGTTACACCGCTGCAAATTTCCAGGTAAGTGTGTTGTGGATCGATACCTAACTTAGGAAATTTGCGGCAGTGTAACTTAAATCATTTAAGTTACGTTGCGCTGTGGATTTGGCCCAATATGTTATATGGATGCCTCTTAACCCCTCGAAATGTAAAATGGTCCGTTTGGGTAGGGAGATAATTATCAACCATGTGTTGATTGCCTATCTTGTTCTGTATGGACGGTTAAATTATACATTAAAGTGGATGTAAACCCCAATTTTTTTTTTTTTATGTCACAATGTAGAGTATAAGATTTCCTATAATCTGTGCCCAGTCTTGCCACACAGAGTTAATCCAGCTCTGAGCAATCCTCGTTTATTGTTCAGTGAAAATGAACAGACTTCCAGATAAAACCCTCTCTAAATAAAAAGTCCTTTCCTCTCTCCTTGCTTTGAGTGACAGGTTATTTACATATCTAGCTTGGACATTTTTTATTATATGTTATGTTATGTTTATCATAATATGAGGTGATTCACAATTCATTGTATATTACCAGGATGTGTTATGTGGGGGAGGGGTGGATTTCTCACTTTTTATGAGGTGATCCACAGTATATTATGATAAACATAACATATGATAAACATGTCCAAGCTAGATATGTAAATTTCCTGTCCCTGCTGAAGAAAAGCATCTCCACAACATGACACTGCCACCACCATGTTTCACGGTGGGGATGATGTGTTCAGGGTGATGTGCAGTGTTAGTTTTTCGCCACACATAGCGTTTTGCTTTCAGGCCAGAAAGTTAAATTCTGGTCTCATGTGACCAGAGCACCTTCTTCCACATGTTTGCTGTGTCCCCCACATGGCTTCTCACAAACTGCAAATGGGACTTCTTATGGCTTTCTTTCAGCAATGTCTTTCTTCTTGCCACTCATCCATAAAGGGCAGATTTGTGGAGAGTATCACTTATTGTTGTCCTGTGGGCAGATTCTCCCACCTGAGCTGTGGATCTCTGCAGCTCCTCCAGAGTTCCCATGGGCCTCTTGGCTGCTTCTCTGATTAATGCTCTCCTTGCCCGGCCCGGTCAGTTTAGGTGGACGGCCATGTCTTGGTAGGTTTGCAGTTGTGCCATACTCTTTCCATTTTCAGATGATGGATTGAACAGAGCTCCGTGAGATGTTCAAAGCTTGGGATATTTTTTTATAACCTAACCCTGCTTTAAACTTCTCCATAACTTTACCCCTGACCTGTCTTGTGTGTTCCTTGGCCTTCATGATGCTGTTTGTTTACTAAGGTCCTCTAACAAACCTCTGAGGGCTTCACAGAACAACTATATTTATACTGAAATTATATTACACACAGGTGGACTCTATTTACTAATCAGGTGACTTCTGGAGGCAATTGGTTCCACTAGATTTTAGTTAGGGTTATATCAGAGTAAGGGGGGCTGAATACAAATGCACCGCACACTTTTCACATATTTATTTGTAAAAAAAAATTAAATTATCAATTTCTTTCCACTTCAGAATTATGTGCTACTTTGTGTTGATTTGCCACATAAAATCCCAATAAAATGCATTTATGTTTTTGGTTGTAACATGACAAAATTTGGAAAATTTCAAGGGGTATGAATACTTTTTCAAGGCACTGTATAAAGCAGAGAATTTGACTTTTCACCAAGAATTCTCTGGTGGTGAATCGATCACTGTCCCTTAAAATACATACACCTGTTGAAGAAGATGAGGACCATGTGCTTCATATGATTGGTCTGAAGGTATCTGAAAACGCAAAGAATGGATAAATAAATAAATACACAAGGGGCCCACAGCCTCTTCTGGCTGTTATTATTTACCACCACTATCACAGGAGTGAGCTCTTTCTCTGATTCAAACCCCCTCACATTAGGGTGATCAGACGTCCCCAGTTTTCGGGGACAGTCCCCGGACTGAGGACACTGGGCCATATTCTCAAAGAATTACGCCGGCGTATCAGCAGATACGCCGACGTAAGTCCGAATCTAAGGCCGTCGTATGTTTAAGTATATTCTCAAACTGAGATACACTTAAACATACCTAAGATACGACGGCCAGCGCCATCGTATCTTAGGCTGCAATATCTACGCTGACCGCTAGGTGGCGTTTCCTTTGCGGTCAGCGTAGAATATGCAAATGACTAGTCACGCCGATTCACGAACGTACGATTGCCCGTCGTAGTGTTTTTACGTTGTTTCCGTAAGTGATATGCGGCGTAAAGATAAACATGCCCCCTAGGTGGCGTACTCAATGTTAAGTATGGCCGTCGTTCCCGCGTCGCATATTGAAAATTTAACGTCGTTTGCGTAAGTCGTCTGTGAATGACGCTGGACGCCATTTACGTTACCGTCAAAACAAATGACGTCCGTGCGACGTCATTTAGCGCAATGCACGTCGGGTAATTTACCCGACGGAGCATGCGCAGTACGATCGGCGCGGGAGCGCGCCTAATTTAAATGATCCACGCCCCCTACCAGGATCATTTGAATTAGGAGTGCTTGCGCGGGTGGACTTTACGCTACGCCGCCGCAAGTTTACAGGTAAGTGGTTTGGGAATCAGGCACTTGCCCGTTAAACTTGCGGCAGAGTAACGTAAAGAAGATACGTTACTACGTTACGCCGCCGGATATCTACGAGAATCTGGCCCACTGTCCCCGGACCAAGTCTGTCCCCAGTTTTGTCCCCGGATTCAGGGCCGGATTAAACGTAGACAGGGCATCCCATGCTGGCTGAAATACAGCCTTGTGGCTCCAATGCCGACGCCCCCTGCTGGACGATCTCGCTGCCGCTCTTGCTGCTCTTCAGTGGAGGAAAGGCAGAGCCAAAAATTAAAAGTGTGGAGGGCTGAGACCTGGAGGTGAGCATATGGGGGGTGGGGGTCTGTTTGTACACAGGTGTGGGCTATGGGGGCGAGTGCATGGGTCAGAGCTGATGCAGCTACATGGAGCGATGGAGAGTTTAGCTGTTGTGGTGGAAGGGCTAAGAGGTGGTGTGCCTAGCGCTCTGTGTATTATTCCGTCATGTGCCTAGTGCTCTGTGTATTATGTGGTCCTGTGTCCAGTGCTCTGTGTATTATGTGGTCCTGTGCCCAGTGCTCTGTGTATTATGCGGCCCAGTGCCCAGTGCTCTGTATTATGTGGTCCTGTGCCCAGTGCTCTGTGTATTATGTGGTCCTGTGCCCAGTGCTCTGTGTATTATGGGGCCTGTACCCAGTGCTCTGTGTATTATGGGGTCCTGTGTCCAGTGCTCTGTGTATTATGGGGTCCTGTGTCCAGTGCTCTGTGTATTATGTGGTCATGTGCCCAGTGCTCTGTGTATTATGCGGCCCAGTGCCCAGTGCTCTGTATTATGTGGTCCTGTGCCCAGTGCTCTGTGTATTATGTGGTCCTGTGCCCAGTGCTCTGTGTATTATGGGGTCCTGTACCCAGTGCTCTGTGTATTATGGGGTCCTGTGTCCAGTGCTCTGTGTATTATGCGGTCCTGTGCCCAGTGCTCTGTGTATTATGCGGTCCTGTGCCCAGTGCTCTGTGTATTATGGGGTCCTGTGTCCAGTGCTCTGTGTATTATGCGGTCCTGTGCCCAGTGCTCTGTGTATTATGGGGTCCTGTGTCCAGTGCTCTGTGTATTATGCGGTCCTGTGCCCAGTGCTCTGTGTATTATGCGGTCCTGTGCCCAGTGCTCTGTGTATTATTCAGTCCTGTGCCCAGTGCTCAGTGTATTATGCAGTCCAGTGATCATCTGTGTATTATGCGGTCCTATGCCCAGTGCTCTGTGTATTATGCAGTCCAGTGCCCAGTGCTCTGTGTATTATGAGGTCCTGTGCCCAATGCTCTGTGTACTATGCAGTCCCATGCCCAGTGCTCTGTGTATGGTGCGGCCCTGTGCCCTGTGTATTATGTGGTCCTGTGCTCAGCGCTCTGTGTATTATGCGGTCCTGTGCCCAGTGCTCTGTGTATTATGCGGTCCAGTGCCCAGTGCTCTGTGTATTATGCGGTTCCATGTCCAGTGCTATGTACATTATGCGGTCCCATGCCCAGTGCTCTGTGTATTATGCAGTCCTGTGCCATTTGCCAATAGATGTAAACAGTAACAGCTGGGAGTATCAGTCTTAGCAACACCCTAGCAACAAGGCAGGATGGGATAATGCTATCTCTGGAAATTTTTCAGTCAGGCTTCAGAAGGTATGTGAATGGCCTACACCTAAAGCAAGGGCATTATTCAACATTAGAGCTGCACTGTTTGTTTTTATCTACTGACACCACCTATAGGCAGATTTCTTGTAAAGGTGAACCTGTTAAGTCAGCCAATAAAGGGTATCACACTCTATCTTTATGGGCTCATTTAGGCCTCATTTAGACTTGCTTTGCTGTCCACGTTCAGATCGTGCCTCAGACAGCAATAGACAGGCGGCAATAAGGTGTTGTATTGCCTCCTCTTTGCGTGATTTAACCCCCCAATTTACCAGACAACTGCGCATGTTGTGTGTGGTTACATTTTGGTTGCTCAGTGGCCCCATTCACTTGAGCGTGACAGGCGGTGGTATACTTCCTGCCGTGGCTGTGGCATGTGTAAACCCCCTGACTGCCACCTCAGCAAAAAAAAAAAAAGGAGGAGCGGTTGAAGAGTGGTAAAAACGTGGCTCAACTGCGGGGGTTTTACCGTACCTCAGTCGCTAGTTTAAATGAGACCTTAGGCTCCATTCACACCTATGTAGCTTACTTTTGAGCGTTTCTGCAGTGCTTTTTTCAGTTTTTTTTCAGGCATTCTTTTATGTTTTTTTTGGGGGGGGGATTTGTTGAAGGGGAAATTAAAAAACGCTAATCGTAGTAAAAACGCACTGCATGCTTTCCTGCAGCTTCTCCATTGAAGTCTATTGAACCGAAAACAAAAAAAAAAGCACAGATTTGCGTTTAAAAACGCATTGACATGAACATGTTCCATAGGAACACATGTTAAAAATAATCTCCTGCGTTTCTGCAAAAAGCATGAAAAAAAAACCTGCATATGTGTGAATGGAGCTTTAGGCTGGGTTCCCCACATCCAATTCGCAATAGCAGGAGATTGTGACCACTTCTCTATGGAGCCGCGGCTCCGGTGTGAATTGCACAGGAGTCCTGTGAGTCTTTTGGTCCTTTTCAAGTTCGAATTTGACCAAAAATTCGGGCAGAAATCGGACCTGGAACAGTAAATGAGGACGCAACGGACACCTGCTGTGAGCCGCATGCGGCAATAGTGTAAACCCAGCCTCAGAAAACGCCTCAGAAAACACTTTCCCATGTGTTTGTTTCCCATTATACGGATTCTTGTACTATCTCAGCCTGTAACGATTTCTAGACGCATCTCAAACGCGTGGTAAACACCACAGAGTCATTCCTGAGGCATTTGTGATGTGTTTGAAGTGCGTTTACATCGACATGAATAGGGGTGTTTGGGAATCAGTAATGGCAGCCAAACAACAGAGGTCGGCTCATTTGTGGTGCAGTGTGACATCATCGCGCGTTGCTACGCACACCGGTGGTGGTGCGTCCATAAGGGTGCACGGGCGCCGTCCCCTCTCTCCAGCCACCCCCCTCTATGATCAATGGATAGATTTGTGCATTGCATGAATCTATCCATGGCTGCCGCTGCCACCCCCTCCCTATTCAGGTGCCCTGGCCCCTTTTCGGGCGCCATGCGACTGAATTACAGCGGCGGGAGGGGTTTGAAGCACCTGATTAGAGGCATACGATCTAATAGGCTTCAAAACAGCTGAACTACGAGCGACATGCTTGGCGCTCGCAGTTCACCCAGGTGTGTTAGAACAGCGAATGAATATTCGCTTTCCTAACACTGAACCGCCTCTCCACCAATCAGGTGCTCGGGTCTGTTACAAGTCACCTGATTGGCTGAAATGACAGGCGCCACTATTGGACGCCTATCAGGAGGAGAGGAAGGGAGGAGACGCATGAAGGACCCCGCTTGTCACCATCGCCTGCTGCCCCACGAGACAGGGTAAGTGCTGGGCAGATGGCGAGCGGGCGGGGGGGAGCACAGTGGCTGCCTTTGATGGGCACAGTGGCTGCAAATGATGGGCACAGTGGCTGCGATTGATGGGCACAGTGGCTGCCTTTGATAGGCACAGTGGCTGCCTTTGATAGGCACAGTGGCTGCGTTTGATGGGCAGTGGCTGCGTTTGATGGGCACAGTGGCTGCGTTTGATGGCCACAGTGGCAGCGTTTGATGGCCACAGTGGCTACGTTTGATGGCCACAGTGGCTGCGTTTGATGGGCACAGTGGCTGCGATTGATGGGCACAGTGGCTGCATTTGATGGGCACAGTGGCTGCATTTGGTTTTTTTTTTCCAGAATTTTTCAGTTTGTTTGCGCCCCCCCCAAAAAAATGTGAGCTCCAGCCCCCACTGATGCACACCATTGTGATAGGCGCTCGGATACCCATATAAACGTCTGCTTTTAGCGCCAATGTAAACTTGTCCTAAATAAGTGTGATTTCTTTCTGTTTTAATGGCCCTTTTCAACTACAAGAGGGAAAACAATGTTAGTGAGGCTAACAATAAAAAGACTGCGTCAGGAGTGCGCGTGTCTCCTCAGCAGGCGCACTGGGGTTGTGAACAGACATGGGAGCGCGCGTGTCTCCTCAGCAGGCACACTGGGGTTGTGAACAGACACGGGAGCGCGCATACAGACACATCTCTTTAAGAGGCGGCGTGTGGGGGCGTGGCATTTACGCAATCCGGACTTGGGGGAATCCCCGCCCACACTAGAGTAGCTTTTCCAATAGGCAACGCGGTAAGAGATCGGTAGGCGGGTTTCTATCAGCTGAACTATTTTACCTCGTCGGGCTACCGTAGTAGAAGACAGAGAGCCATGTGAGCCGGCTGCTGGGATGGAGGTGAGGGCTGTACATGGGGGAGTAGAGAGGTCTCTGGAGGGAGAGGAAGATCTATAGGTGATGTCAGTATACAAATCTATGGGAGGATGACAGTATAGAGATCTAGAGTGGGTGTCAGTATAAGGGGGATGGAGATCTCTAGGGGGGGGGTAGAGATCTATAGGGGTGTCAGTATAGGGGGGGGTAGAGATCTATAGGGGGGGTAGAGATCTATAGAGGTGGGGATGTCAGAATTGGAGGGGATAAAGATCTATAGGGAGATGTCAGTATGGGAGGGGGGGTAGAGATTTATAGGGGGTGTCAGTATTTGGAGGGGGGGGGGTATAGCGCTCTAGATGGAGATGTCAGTACGGGGGGGTATAGAGATCTATGGCGATGTCGGTTTTGGGGTGGGTGGTATAGAGATCTATAGGGGGATGTCAGTATGGGGGGTAGAGATCTATAGGGGGTGTCAGTATTTTGGGGGGGGGGATATAGCGCTCTAGATGGAGATGTCAGTATGGGGGGGGGGGTATAGAGATCTATGGGGATGTCGGTTTGGGGGGGGTGGGTGGTATAGAGATCTATAGGGGGATGTCAGTATGGGGGGGGGTAGAGATCTATAAGGGGTGTCAGTATTTGGGGGGGGGGTATAGCGCTCTAGATGGAGATGTCAGTACGGGGGGGTATAGAGATCTATGGGGATGTCGGTTTTGGGGGGTGGGTGGTATAGAGATCTATAGGGGGATGTCGGTCCCATTTGCTCTTGTTCCTCTGATGTCTTCCTGTGATCTGTAGGTTCTGCTGTGATGTACACATAGACACAGAGGAAATGTACTTTGCTATGTAGAATATTGCCATAAAGATATGAAGAATCAAAACCTCCAAAGTTCTAGAAAACACAGTTGGCTCTCTTTGCAGTAGAGATGATTTCTCTTCATTCTCCTTTAGATCTAGCAGAGTCTATACAGTACAGGGCCCGTCTGATTGGCTACCATTGAAATGATTGTTTTTCTTAGACCCTGACAATATATAGCTGGTAAATCTAGAGACCGTATAGTAAATTTCCATGCCCCCCCCCCCCCTCCTGTATCAAATGCTAATTTATAATTCTGCTGACCATATTCTTCTTTGCCATTGCAGACACAGAACATTACGATGGCAGAAGGACTGCCCAGTGATGTGAAGGGGGCGGTACTGATGCCCAGCGATTCCATACCTGAAGGCACGCCCCAGGTCAGAGGTTATGACTTCAATCGGGGGATCAACTATGAGGCTCTGCTACAGAGTTACATGACCACTGGATTCCAGGCCCTGCACTATGGCCAGGCTGTACGGGAGGTCAACAACATGGTGAGAAGATAAAGGAGGTGGGCATTGTTTGGGTGAGGGGCAAAAATATCGGTAGGTCCTGTCTCTGAAGCTTTCAATATATTCCCTTTGCACACTTTCCTGGAATAAGGGGGTGCTCTAGCAACTGGCCGCAGGTTGATCAGTATCGTCATCTCTGTCTCGCAGAGGCTCCTCCTCTGACCCGCTGTTGACTCACCGACAGTCCCATTCACTTTAATGGGACGGTTGGTGATGTGGCAGTGACAAAAGGTGAGGGACGTGGCGGCAGCAGGTGATTGGATGCCCGCTAACAGGCGCTGCCATGATGGGTCTGAAATGACGACAGGTACTCTTTAAATGTAAGGACTTATTCTTGCTGGTAGTTAGAATCTTTTTAATATCTACAAACAAGAAGGTTTCTTATTTAGAATAATAAGCTGTCAGGTTGGTAAAATGGCGATATCGGAACCAATTCAATCATACAGTTTGTAGTGTACATCAGTTTGCAAAACAATGGGATAAAGGAATATTCCTGAACTTTGTTTTATCTCATGGTTACTGTGAAATTGTGTGAATGCATCAATGTTATCTAAGCTTGCAGAGCTTGGATTAATTGAATGAGTTTACCAAAAATGTAAATATTGCAGAGTATACAGCGTCATGCTCCATTTCATGCTGAATAAATTATTGTATCTTAAATGGAAAACTCTTTAGATATTTCCTCCAGAAGCATTTTAATCTAAAAAAAAATCAGATTTAAATAAAAAAATCCTTCTTCTTTTTTTTTTTTTTCTTTTTTTCAAAAAAACATTGCTTTTGGTGGCATTTGATGATCCGTAGGCTTATTATATAAACTAAAAAAAAAAACTGACAATTTTGAAAAAAATAAAAATAAATTCTGCTATAAAAAATATAAAATTAAATAAAAATCAAAGTACTTCATAAATTTAGACCAAAATGTATTCTGCTACAAGTCTTTGGGGGGGGGGGGGAACCCCCAATAGGTGTAATCGTTTAAGATAAAGCATCTACAAACGATGGTGTCACACACACACACACTACCAGTGGCACTAATAAAGTAAACGTACACCAGTGTGCGTCGGACGACCCCCACCCGCGATCTCGTAGTGCTGCAATGGCCGCTAATTGAGGCCGTGGCCTATGCTTCCTAGGGGACTGGAGCGAGGCAGTGGCGTACTAAGCGGTGGGGGGGCCGCCCCGGATCATACCCACTAGGGGGGGGGTGTCAGGCCGGCGGCGCCCCTCCCGCGACTGAAGACAGTGGAGCGGTCACAGGACACACAAGTAGAGCCCGAGGTAGTGGCTTTGCGGAGGGTATTGCGGCACACCCGGGACCCGGCGCAACCATCACATTCTCTTCTCTCCGTGGTCGCAGCTCTGATTCCCAGAAACAGGCAGCCTGTAGGAGCCGCTCCATCGCAGTATATGTACTGCAATCAGTTTTTAAAGCAGTGTTCCTCAATAGTGGTGCCCTATGGGTTCCCCTGGGGTGTCGCAAGCATAGGATCTAATTTGCCTTGTATCCGCATCGTAACTTGCTATGGTGTGGGAGGGTTGGCCACCAGCACCATAACAACCAGTGATGCTCTAGGGCAGTGGTCTCCAAAATGTGGCCCTTTACTTGCTTTTATCTGGCCTTCAGGGCACTATTTCATCCACCGATGCCAACAATGGGGGCATAATTTCCCCCGACACCAGTGAAGAGGCACAGTTTCTCTCAATGGCACCAACGATGGTGCCCAATGACAAACAAGGGGGCACAATTTCTCCCACATTGGGGGGGAAAGATGGAGCATTATTTTATTTTTACTAGAGGTAGACCGATATATCGGCCGGCTGATATTTGGCTGTTTTCAGGTAATCGGCATCGGCCGATTATTGTGCCAATCAGGCCTGATTTGCGACTGCAACACTATACCTGGCAGTACTGACCAGTGCCCCCGCTCCAGCAGCATGTAGAATTAATCATCCATCCTTCACGCGTGGCTGGCCACTATAGAAGGGAAGGAGAAAGTTTCACTGACACCGCACCTCCCCCGGTGGGCTGTAGCAAATGAACATCATTAGCATATCACATTCACAACAAGCCTCCTTGTGATAGGCGGAGCCTGCTGGCTGCTTCTATGCCACTTGTTATGTGATTGGCTGGTCAGCTCATCAGCGTCTATCTGCATTCACCTAGCCCTATCGGGTGCATGCAGATAGATACCAGCATGTATGGCGGGTAAGTCACAACAATTGTGTGTGTGTGTGTGTGCCCCCCTGCAGACTTTATTTAATCTTCTTTTAAAAGGAAACCTGTCTGAGGCTGGCATTGAGAAAATGGATGTGGATGACTCTGGGTGCATATGAGTTACATTGTGGAGATCCTCTTCACAATGTAACTCTCATCCTCATCTATTTTCACAATGCAACTCAATCCTCTTCATCCCCACCCCTCTCCACAATGCGCGCATGCCCACAACCCACCCCTCTCCACAACGCATTTTCAAAATATCAGCATCGGCCAGAGAAAAACCCATATCGGTCTACCTCTAATTTTTACCCCACTGACATTTGGGACCTTTTCTACTGTCACAGTCCGGTCCGCCATAAAGTCTAAATGACAGTAAACTGGCCCTTTTCTGTATAAAGTTTGGAGACCCCTGTCCTAGGGCAAGATGCCTGGTGCTGTTTATTGCTATGGTATAGAAGTCCACCTCCCGCCCTCTGTCATGCTTCTTTTAAAGAGAAGTATGGGTTTCCAGGTTATTCGCTGTTCATACTTGCCTCGTGGATGGAGCATCAGACCGATGCTCCATCTGTCCCCCGGCGTCTGTACACTGAGAACCGAGCCTTCAAACATCGCCGCTGGCTCGGTTTTCACAGATCCCTGAGAGGAAAGATGCTGACTGTCAGTTAGCCTCTTTCCTCTGCTTCTCCACGCTCATTGGGAGAGCTGAGCAGTGGAGGGGCGGGGAGAGGCTGTCTCGGCGGCTCGCTGAGACTGCCATCAATCGGGGCAGCTGGCGGATCCAGACTTGGGAAGTTTTGATGACCCGCTGCCCTCACTGATGGCAGTGACGTCAGCGGAAAACGGACTTCAGACTGATCTCCGCTGAAAACGGGTCACAGGAGTGCAAAACGAATTTTACTCCTGTGACCCATAAGAGAAGCCCAGCCTAAAAAGCTCAGGCTGGACTTCTCCTTTTAAAAAAAAAAAAAAAAAAAATCACATTAAACAAAACACAACCCAAAACAAGATTCTCCCCCCTCCTATTGAGATCTAAAATCCACTCGGATACAGTCGGCGGTTAGGGAGAGGTCCACTTGAGAGCAATCTGTCTACGGGTAACAAAATGCGTGTCTTATGTTGTTACCAACAGAGGAGGTATAGATAGACGTATCGCAGTAGACATATAAGTGGTTCAACCGGAATGTTGCCCAATAGCCCATTTAAGGTACCAATCGCCTCCACCCAGTATCTGTGAAGTTTCAGACACCGCCATAAAAGGTGTATTGGCGTGCCTGTATTACCACATCTAGCACAGGCTGGCTCAGATTTCAATTCAATTGCATATAGAAATTGGGGCGTTCTATAGACTCTATGAACAATAAAGATCTGTGTAATGGAGAGACACCCGGTGCGAGGCCCGAAGAATGTCATCCCAGGCACCCTTCGGGGATAGAACCGATATCTTTTTCCCAACCAGCCCTAGAGCGAATGGGAAAGTTCAGTAAAAAGAAACCTATGTGACCATACCCTATATCAGGGATATGCAATTAGCGGACCTCCGGCTGTTGCCAAACTACAAGTCCCATGAGGCATAGCAAGACTCTGACAGCATCTAGCATGACACCCAGAGGCAGAGGCATGATGGGACTTGTAGTTTGGCAACAGCTGGAGGTCCGCTAATTGCATATCCCTGCCCTATATAGCAAAGGTGAGACCTTTTGTTGACCCTGCCTGTACTATCTTATCAAGAACAAGGATAGGGGGGAGGGGGGGGGGGGGGATATCCTAGCAGAAGAGAATTGGGCATGTAAAGCATGCCTAAGTTGGGAGGACTTGATAGAACCAATTGGCTTGTAGAGAAAACTCTCCCCTTAGATCTTCAAAAGATTTAAGTATACAGTTTTCATATAGCTGAGCTAAAGTAGTTCCTAATTCCTATCACTGAAAGCCTCTAAGATCCCCTTTCACACTGGAGGTGTTTTTCAGGCGCTTTAGTGCTAAAATAAAAAAAGCCTCAGCTGCAATCCCAGTGTGAAAGCTTGAGTGCTTTCACACTGGAGCGCTGCGCTGGCAGGGCGTCCAAAAAAGTCCTGCCAGCAGCTTTTTTGCAGCGTTTTAAGAACCACTCCTAAAGCGCCCCTGCCCATTGAAAAAAGCGGTGCTTTTAACCCTTTTTCGGACCCTAGCAGGGGTAAAAAGAACCCCGCTAGCAGCTGAAAATCGCTGCAAAAAACGTAAAGCTTCGCTAAAAAAAGCAACGTTTTACTGCCGACGCCTGGGTGCTTTAAAGCGGGGGTTCACCCTGTTAAAAAAAAAAAAAAATGTTTTTTTTTATTATTCCATTACTTTCGGCATCGTAGCGCGAGCTACGGTATGCCGGTCCTAAATTTTTAATCCCCGTACTCACTGTGCTATCGTTGATTGAAGAATCCGGGGAATGTGCGTTCCTATGGAGAGAGAAGGTGATTGACGGCCGGCCCTGGCACGTCACGCTTCTCCGGAAATAGCCGAAATAGGCTTGGCTATTCACGGCGCCTGCGCATAGCCTGTGCGCAGGCGCTGTGAATAGCCGAGACCTACTCCGGCTGTCTTCGGGGAGCGTGACGTGCCAGAGCCGGCCGTCAATCATCCTCCCTCTCCATAGGCACGCCCATTCCCCGCGGGAGTCGATTCTTCAATCAACAATAGCACAGTGAGTACGGGGATTAAAAATTTAAGACCGGCATACCGTAGCTCGCGCTACGATGCCGAAAGTAATGGAATAATGAGGTGAAGGAGGGTGAACTACCGCTTTAAGTGTGAAAGCACTTGAAAGGCCAAAAGGCTGCTTGAGCTAAAAGGTATGACTCTGATGTGAAGAAGGGACTGTGATTGGGGGGGCTCTGCTATAAAGGGGACTTAATTTCCTCCTGCAAGTAAAGTTTTTGTATCCCCCTAATACTTTTACTGCTTTTTTTTCAATTTATAGAAGTTCTCAAAGCACATCATACCATTATCTCAAAGCATCCTTCCTGCTCCCCATAATCCCCTCTCATCTAGACACTTCCAGTGACATTACAATCCTGGCATGGCTCAGTCTATTTCACCACCATATCTTGGATGTAACAAATATTTAGGATTTCCGTAAGGTTGCCATGATGTAAATTGCTGTTTATTACAAGATCATTGTACATGGTTGCATTATAATTCAAAGTGAAATTAATGTTAATGCCAATGTGTGGGGCTTTTTTTTTCCTCCTCCTTCAGATAGAGACAAAGCTTTCATCCCCTGGAGGATGTGTCATCTTGCTGGGATACACTTCCAATCTGATCAGCTCTGGTGTACGAGAGATCATCCGGTATTTAGCAGAACACAGCATGGTGAGAAATTCAAGTATACCTCCTAGATTAAAAAAAAAAAATGGCACTGTCCTAATTGGTGCGGCGCTGCACAGATTTCAAAAAGTAGTTTCTGTACTACTTTGCGATTTCGGCACGCAATTTACATTGCCATTTGCACTGTCTCTGTAATCGCGGCCGAAATTGGGACTGACAGGCGGGAGTGAACTCGCACGGCTTCACTCCCGCAGCCCAGTGTGAGCCTGGGCTAAAATCATTAGAGCTCCTGCCATGATGAAAACATCTGGGTTTTGGAAAGTGCCTACACAGCCTTCTACTCGATACTGGAGGCGCTGGCAGTGAGCTGACAACAGCGCTGGAAATTCAGGAGCAGTGTTGTCAGCCCTCTGCTGGGAATGACCTAAAGTGTGAAATGCAAACGGGATCACCAAGTGAACAGTGCAGATGGTAAATGGAGAATTGCACATAATGAATTTTGCATGGAGTTGCACTTTAATCTGTCTTTTTTTTTTTTTTTTTTTTTTTTCTCTGTGCAGATTGATATTATTGTAACAACAGCAGGTGGTATAGAGGAGGACTTGATAAAATGTCTTGCACCCACATATTTGGGGGACTTCAGCCTAAAGGGATCAGATTTAAGGCCAAAGGGCATCAACAGGTACATTGTTTGTTTTTAATGGGGTCAGTGACTTTGTCATTCCTCACTCCAGTGATCCTCCGTCTGCTTCTTTATTCACTGCTGCCCACTAAACCTTCTTTATACATCTGCTGACCCTTTCTCTGCGCTCCCCCCTTTTTTTTGCAGGATTGGTAATCTTCTTGTTCCGAATAATAATTACTGTCTGTTTGAGGACTGGATCACCCCTATACTGGACCAGATGGTGCTAGAACAAGACACAGAGGTGAAGGAATATGTGAGGACTGGTAATACATTTTATTTGTGTGCTATACACCAAACTGCAATGATTTTCATTTCACCCACTGCAGGGGACTAAGTGGACACCATCAAAGATGATTGCTCGTCTAGGAAAAGAAATTAATCACCCAGACTCTGTATATTACTGGGCGTATAAGGTAAGTACTCATGATTGCACATACAGAAGGAAGGACCTATGTGACATGGAGTCTGCCCTTGCCATCACAAGAGGACCTGTATGACACGGGGCCTGTCCCTCCCACCACAGGGTGACACGGGGCCTGTCCCTCCCACCACAGGGTGACACGGGGCCTGTCCCTCCCACCACAGGGTGACACGGGGCCTGTCCCTCCCACCACAGGGTGACACGGGGCCTGTCCCTCCCACCACAGGGTGACGCAGGAGGAGCTATGAGACATGGGTTATGACCGCCATTGTTTTTCCTCTCTTTGAACAGAACAATATCCCTGTGTACAGTCCGGCACTGACCGATGGCTCTTTGGGTGATATGCTTTATTTCCACTCCTACAAGAATGCTGGCTTAAAGCTGGACATTATAGAAGGTACACACATAGTCCTCCTTTTATTAGACTAGAATGTTGAATCCTAAATGTATGCTATAGTTTCTTTGCATTGTATCTGCTTCATTGCAAAGCCTAATTCTTCTGGATTCACACCTATGCCGTTTTTAGTGCTTTTTGCAGATTTGCACTACAGAACGTGTTCCATGGGAAACCATGTTAAATGGACTGTAGTGCAAATCTACTAAAAATGCATAGGTGTGAATCCAGCTAAGACGGCACATGAGTTCAGTGTTTATGCTTAACATATGCATCGCACGTGGCTCCCTGCACCCCCTGTCCCCCAAATTTCTAACATTACCCTGGCTGTTCTGTGGTCTTTGTAGGTAATGAAAACCTTTACTATGTATAGTAAAAAAAAAATACATTGCTGTTCATGCTTTGTTAGGTAGAGAAAGCTGATGAGGCCATTTTGTAGATTCTGGCTAAGGACTAGTAATTTTGGACTTTGACGGCACACGATAAGAAACTAGATAATTTATTTTATAGAAATGTCATAAAAAAACAGTTACAAATTATAAAATCTGAGAAATTAAAATCAATAACTGGTCCACACAGGTTATCACTATAGTAATGCAATTCTATCATAAAAGACTCGAAAAGGAGTACAATCAACAGTTAACTGTGCAATTTGTAACCAGGCGGTGGGTCCAGAGGAAAAGGAGGGCTCGCTCTACATGTTGCGTGCTTGAAAACAACGCTTCCTCAGGAGCATAGACATATCGATATGGTTAACCGCACAGGCGTTCTCAATGATCTGGGGATGGTACTCGGCAAGCTACTAAAGGGCTTTTTTTTTTTAAATCGTATAAATGAAGTTATGATGGCAATTAGCAGGACGATCATAAGCTGGTAAGCAGAGAACCGATCAGCAGGGGATACAGGGCTGGTCAAGCAGCAGTAACTATATTGTTAAGCCAAAGAGCAGTAATAATGGGGGGGTAACCCTGAATAACAAAAGGTTGGCTTGAAGCTTCCAATCCACTTGAGAGTGGGTTCAGGAAAAAAAGCCCTTTAGTAGCTTGCTGACAACACAAACCGCTGAGTACTATTCCCAGATCATTGAGAACGCCTGTGCACAACGCGGTTAACCATATCGATATGTCTATGCTCCTGAGGAAGCGTTGTTTTCAAACGCGTAACATATAGAGCGAGCCCTCCTTTTCCTCTGGACCCACCGCCTGATTACACATTGCACAGTTAACTGTTGATTGTACTCCTTTTCGAGTCTTTTATGATAGAATTGCATTATGATTGTGATAACCTGTTAACCAGTTATTGATTTGCTTTTTATATTTGTAACTGTTTATAACATTTCTATAAAATTATCTAGTTTCTTATCATACTTATCGTGTGCCTTCAAAATCCAAATTTACTAGTCCTTAGCCAGAATTCACATAATATCGGGACGGTGGCACATTGGTACCCGTGTATCCTCAGTATCGCCCTGTAGGAATATACGTTGAAAATTAGTCCTTATTCATGAGGCCATTCTGTAGGTTAAATAAGGGTGTTGTATGTTTACATTAAACAAAACTGTTACATTTACATCCTTTTTATCCAGTTTTTTTGCTGGCAAGGGGTCTTGTAATATATGTTTATGGGAACGGCTGTTATGGTCATCTATAGAAAAAATGACAACCCTTTCCACAGATCTGGATCTTTTAGTTGCTATCTTCAATGTCTTGGTCCTTGTTCTGATTTATGTATACTAATATACTCTGTATTTTGTACTATTTCTGGTGCCATTCTGCGGGTTCCCCTTTTGGATCTTGTGATTGTTCTTTTTGATACCTGTAAAAAAAGTGTGTGTGTATGTGTATATGTATATATATATATATATATATATATATATATATATATATATATATATATATATATATATATATATATATATATATATATATATATATATAATTTTTTTTTTTTTTTTTTTTTCCATCCAGATATCCGCAGTCTGAATTCCTCGGTGGTATTTGCCAAGAAGACAGGAATGCTCATTTTGGGAGGAGGATTAGTTAAACACCACATTTGCAATGCTAATCTCATGGTAAGAAGGTGGAGACCTCCAAAGTCACTGTGCAGCAATGAGCTCCTGTATACATAACTCTTGAACCCGTCGTCCTCCATTTCTTGGCATGCTGGGTGTTGTCTGTACCCCCTGTGTGTTTTGTACAGAGGTAGAGGATACCCGGTGCTATGTCTTCGGTGCCAGCTCTTCTATGAGCTGGTTCTATTCTCAATCACTGGGACACGTGGCATCTATGCATGAAACACTCTTTCTGTAGGCAGCAGAAGACCATCGCTGATTTTTTCAAGAAGTTCCTCAGCTTTTGCTGCCTCTGGTTTAGGGCGACAGGACCTTCAATAGCAATTCCTGCAGCTTCTCTGTTTTACATTGCATTGTCATGCTTCTCAAAACAAAGTTACCCTCGCTACTTCTGGCAGCAAAAATTTTAAAGTGATTGTAAAGGAAACCTTTATTTAAAAAATCCTGTCATACTTGCCTGCTCTGTACAGTGGTTTTGCACACTACCGTCCCGATCCTCCTTTTCTCGGATCCCCTTCCTGTCTGGGCCCCTCCCCTCTTGCTGAGTTCCCCCATAGCAAGCTGCTTGGTGTGGGGGTGTGCGTGCTCGCTCCCGAGCCGGCTCTCTGCATCCATAAGACACAGACTGTGGCTCAGGCCTGCTCCTGGAGAAGGGAGAGCCTTGGGTCTCGTGCATGTTTCTGGATCAAGATGGGGCTCAGGTAAGTATTACGGCTGAGGGCAGGATGGGGGTTTTAAGGCCCATCTGGGACAGGGCTTAGAGTGTATGTAAACCCAGATGCATGCCCCCTTTTTGCCTTTTAAATGTACTTGTTGAGTACGTTTCTGTTCTCGCTGAGACATTCTTTAATGGGGTAACCACCGGCTCTCAATGTTGCAAGATGGTTGTGGCCCTTCTATGTGATCTTCATGCAGCTGTGCTTGCAGCAATCGATGTCCACTGCTGGTTGATTAACAGCTGCTCTGACCACTAGACTGGGACTACCTGCAATAGACACTTTTTTGCAGGACATCTTGACCTGTTAAAGGAAGCAGAAAAATAAAGCATCTACTTGCAGGATCAACAAGTAATACAACTTAAAGCGGTGGTTCACCCTCCATGACAACATTTTAGCATAAAATGAGGCATAGTAGCGCGAGCTACAGTATGCCTGTCTTTATTTTTTTTAGCCCCGTACTCACTGTGCAATCGTAGAGACAAGATTCCGACTCCCCGCGGGGAATGGGCGTGCCTATGGAGAGGGAAGATGATTGACGTCCGGCTCTGGCACGTCACGCTCCCCGAAGACAGCCGGAACAGGTCTCTGCTCTTCACGGCGCTATACGGCGCCTACGCACAGACTATGTGCAGGCGCCGTGAAGCGCCAAGTCCTATTTCGGCTATTTCCGGAGAAGCGTGACGTGCCAGAGCCGGCCGTCAATCACCTTCCCTCTCCATAGGAACGCCCATTCCCCGAGGGGAGTCGGAGTCTTGTCTCTACGATTGCACAGTGAGTACGGGGCTAAAAAAAATAAAGACAGGCATACTGTAGCTCGCGCTACTATGCCTCATTTTATGCTAGAGGGGAAATTTTTTTTTTTATTAATAGGGTGAACCCCCGCTTTAATGTCACAAGGGGACTCAGAAAAACAAACACTCACTGCTGTGTAAAATGTTGGTGGCAGAGATTTAGTAATTTCTTTCCACCTTACCCCCCCCCCCATCCCCCTATGTGTTGCACAGAACAACTTTGCATAGTAACAAATCCACTTCTAGCTTCAGCTTGTTCAGTTAAGATTTGAAAATGAAAGGGAGCAGCCGATTGGTTACTATGTACAGCAGCTCCAGTATTAGAAAATTCCTCTCATGTATATGTATTTTGCCCATTGTTTCACTTTTAAAGAGTAAAGGCAAAAGTTATTTTTTTGCTTTTGGGGAGAGGAATTTGGAGCACCTGTCAGGTTTTTATTGTTGCCTGTGCCCCCGTTTAGGGAGAATCGCTCTTTGTCCTTTTTTACCATTATCGGTAAAAGTAAACCTCCAATTTTGGGTTGTCCCTAGCAAAATAATAGGGGGAAATCTAGTGGGGACACTAGTTCTGGTGACCTGGGAGGGTCCCCAAGAGTGCTTTTTATTTGCAGGGTCTTCCTCTCGCTTCCTGTCTTTGGCTATGGAATGGGAAGTGGAAGGTAAAAGGTAAATGGTAAATGGGACAAAAACCTTACAGGGGTTTTAACACTCCCTTACTCTATCCACAATGGGGGAGGGGAGAAAGTATAGTTCTACTTTTCCTTGTTAAAATATTTTATTGAATAATACCGAAGTGTACAAATTCCATAAAGTAAATACAATATCATACAGTCAGAGGTGAGAAGCTCCATGTTAATTGAGAATGTAATAATGACTATTAAATAATATTGAAACAAGAAGTATAGTTCTACTTTTAACACCACTTCTCCTCGGTGTACTTTTAATGTTTATATATATCTTCCCTACCCTCCTCCTTTGCTGTAAGATGATGAACAAGCCTTGTACAAATCCTTTTTGCCATCCTTGCTCTTTTTCTGCAGAGGAACGGTGCAGATTATGCCGTGTATATCAACACAGCTCAGGAATTTGATGGTTCGGATGCTGGTGCCAGACCTGATGAAGCGGTGTCGTGGGGGAAGATTCGCATGGATGCCAACCCTGTCAAGGTTTGTGAGTTTCTATATTCCATCATAAAACCACATTTCTGCAACTGGCACCACTCCAACCAAATCATTCTTCTTTACAGGTCTATGCAGATGCTACCTTGGTATTTCCTCTGTTGGTGGCCCAGACGTTTGCCCAGAAACACACAGATTTCACAAACAAGCAGAAAGACCAGGATCCATAAGATGGAGAAATGTACACCTCTGAGAATCTCTCTCCTGCTCATAAAGCATGCTGGTTTTCTGGGTGCTGCTACCTTTTACCCAGGTTTTACCTTCGTTTTTTTTTTTTTACCAGTTCTTAGTAGCAGCAGGGCTTCTGCAGCATGCATGTAAATATATAAATTTTATGTATCCATGTAGAAAATATATATGTAAATAGATATGTATATATGGTGGTCTACAGTCGAGCAACAAACTTTAATTCCCAGCAAGCTCTGTGACTGGGAATGCTTGGACTATTAAGTCCATTAGTGGAAGTTTTATTAAAATGGGAAAGCTAGTTACAACTGTCATTACACCAAGTCAAGCAAAGTTTTATGCCCACTGATTTAGCACTTTAAAAAGCTATAGGAAACCTGTACTGGGATAATATAGAGAAGCCCTTCAACCTTAAGCCCAGGTTCACACTGGGTACGATTTTTGCTTCGCTTTGAGATGTGATTTCACATGTGAAATCGCATCTCAAATCAGCGGCATTTGTCGGCAATGACACCGTCCTAATCGGTGCGACGCCGCATCTGCGGTGCTGCACGGATTTCAAAAAGTAGGATCTGTACTACTTTTTGCGATTTCGGGCCGCGATTTACTTTGACATCTGTGCAGAAACCTGTACAGATGTCTCTTAAATCGCGGCCAAAATCAGGACTGCCAGCAGGAGTGAAGCCGCGCGAGTTCAGCTGAACTCTCACAGCTTCACTCCCGCAACCCAGTGTGAACCAGGGCTAAAGGTTCCATCCAATTTTTATGGCTTGGGGGGGGGGGGGGGGGTGGTAAAGAAAGAAACCCCAACTTTAAAATGATTATATTTACAGCTCATGGTACACTAGCACAATGGGTAAGAAATGGATATACTATGTGGAATGCCTAAAATATCTAGCGCCCAAGGTGAATTATTTAACATCTCCCTGCTCTAAAAAGACAAAAGTATTTATTTGCTTTTTTTTTTTTTTGACAATTATTTAAAGGCGGGACCCCCTTATTTCGATGAGTAGTGTGCCCATACATTGGTGGTCAATGTGAAGAATGTTCTGTACGGTTACTACAGCTTATCTAAGATGCAAAAAAAACTGGTGCAGTTGGTTCTGCCAAGTGACCTTGCACTATGCAGGCACCATCATTTGGGAGGTCAGTGCACACAAAAGCCTGGTTGAAAATGGCTGATATAGATTCTGTTTCTATTCTTCTTGTAAGAATAATAGTTCCCCTATTGTCCCTGACTTTAGTAATGTGTGTCTAAGGCTGCATTCACACCTGAGCGTTTTGTCGCCTGAATCGCGACACTCAAAGATGCTAGAGGGGAAAAATAACATTATTGTCTATGGAGATGGTTCACATCTCCAACGCAAAACGCCTAAATTTCAAACAAGTCCCAGACCCTTTTTTGACGCGCAAATTGGGCGTTTTACATTGATGTCAATGACCTGTACAAAACCGTGGGGAAAAATGCAGCGTTTTGTCGCGGCAAATCGTGGGGAAAAACGCCGCAATTTGTCGCGGTAAACGCCGCAAATCGCCTACGCCTAGGTGTGAATGCAGCCTAAAACCAACCAGAAGCTAGTAAAGTCCTAACACCAGATTTACATGTTTCCTGATCTGGAAATGTAGAAGCCATTGAGCCAGCATTGCAATTAGCATTCTCAGAGTGAGAGGTCTGCAGTGATATGCTCCTTATTTTCTCAGTATTGCTTTTCTTTAAGGGTACCTACTGCTTGATATTTGACTGAGGTAGCTTACCCACTCTGATGCTAAATGCTTAGCAAGAGTGGTTTTATATATATATATATATATATATATATATATATATATATATATATATATGTATACTGTTAAATTACCAACCAAATTTGTTTATATATATATGACAACAGCTGTTAAAGCTCCTTGTTCCTCTGCTCAGCCAATAGAAATTTTATGCGGAATGCATGCAGTTTTTCTCTTGACTGGTGGGCCCTTTCTGGTGCTATTAGGATAAGTAGGTGGTGTTTCCTCTTGTGCATACGGGTTAGATTTGATAATTTTGTGTTTTGGTGTCCATGCATATACTTGCATTTTCTTCACTCCCACACTGGTAGCAAAATACCCAGTTTTCTGGGTATAGTGGATAACGTGACTAATTTCCCTTCCTCTTATACTACAGTGCTTGCTACTTCAACCAGTGCTGCCCCATGGGGCATGAAGATGGATCTCGGCCTTTTGTGTAAGCTCTGACTGGAATCAAGTTGGAGCTTACATAGAGCTGCTTCTTTCACTTGCTCCTGGTAGCAAACTTGGTGGTGGTGATTCAATGCATGGTTGCTCAACCTGTGTCCCTCCAGCTGTTGCAGCACTGCAAGGCTGGCAGACGGAACTTGTAATTCCGCAACAGATGGAGGGCCATCGGTTGAGCACTTATGATCTAATGAGGTCTAGGGGTCTCCAAACTATGACCCTCCAGTTGTTTAGGAACTACAGTTTCCATCATACTGAGTTAGGTCTGTGAATGCCAGTTTTACAATGCCTCATGGGATGTGTAGTTCCGAAACGGCTGGAGAGCCGTAGTTTTGAGATCCCTGATCTAATGGAATGTTTTTTTTTTTTTTTTTTGTTTTTTTTTAAGATTATACAGGGATCTGCTTTACACCTTGCATGGGCAAAGTGCAAGTTTACATTAGGGTCACTTCTCCCTTGTCACAGCATTTTTACATAAAACAAATGTAGCTAGAAAGATGATCTCTAACCACTTACAGACAGGAAGATTTTCTCCCTTCTACAAATTTCTTCATCAGTTTAGGCCAATATGTATTCTACATATTTTTGGTTAAAAAAAAAAGAAAAAGAAAAGCGTATATTGATTGGTTTCTCGCAAAAGTTATAGCGTCTACAAAATCTGATATTGCATTTTTATTAATTTCATTTACTAGTAATGGTGGAGATTGTGTCGGACAGATCGGACACTTTTTTTTTTGGGACCATTGACCTTTATACAGGGGATAAGAGCTAAAAATGGCCACCGATTACTGTATAAATGTAACTGGCAACCTATCACGATGAAAACGTGAGACTGATAGAAGAACAAGTGCCAGGGCTGTCACCTTTCTTTGCTACTTAATAAATGGGAACCCAGGAGACCTTTTAAAGTCCTACCCTTTGTATACAAAAATAATAAATGCACCCAATTTTTCTGCCTGCCCAGCCATGTCATTCATTTTGTAGCCCTCTGTGAATGGGGAAACTACAAGCCTGACAGGCTTTGCAGCTGTCGGGTTTGTAGTTTCAATCCACTACCACAGTGCTGTTGAGTGCTCTGGTAGTTTATTCATTCTTCCCGTCAGTGTGCATCTACCTGGCTGTATGAGCAGACAGATACACTGACAAGTTGGCAGGAGTCCTGCACATGGCAAATGCTGATTGTGGGTGCAATGCTTTCCAGGCTCCAAGTAAAAAAAAAAAAAATCACTTTATTTTTTATTAACCTGCAAAAATGTGCATTTATTTTAAAAGGGTGTACTTATCCTTAAGGATGGAGAGATATCTACATGCTTTTTATTCCTTGTTTGGTAATAAAAATATTTACTTTCCTTGTATCTGATTTTTATATGAAACATTACATCTAACTTATTATATGTGCCACTTATAGTGGGGTTGTGTTTTTTTTTTTAAATAAAGGATCCAGTTTTTCACCAGGTAGACATTTTTAATTATAGGCTATTTATGGTCTAATAGTATTGGCAAATAAGAATACAAGCAGTTCAGCGCTTTATTACATTCTTAAATTTTAGTATTTGCAGAAATGTTTTTTTTTATTTTATTTTTTAACACTTGTATGAAGTTGTAGCCTTTAAAGAAAGGGGAGCAGTAGGCAGTTCCCATATTTTATTTTGACAGGTTTTCTTTTTACATGGCTACTTGTAGACACGTGGATATGTTAGTTGTGGTGTACAGACCCGGCTTCCCCTTGTGTTTCAACCTACAGCCTGATTCCCATGTCCCTGCATTAGATCAGGATGGCAGAGTTGTCATAGGCTGCTGTAATTTAATTTTATCTCTTTAATGTTTTGACAAATATGAAAATAAAAAGTTTATAAAACAAGTATTTGCTTCTGTTTTATTACAAAAAGAGATGAGTTGTGCATATATACAGAATTGTTTGTTTTTTATTGGTCAGCTGCATGAGTCCTCTTCTTCAGGCGCCGTCTCTCTCCATACCTGGACTTCCCCCTCACTGGCGGTTAGTAGATAAGGTTCTTTGGGATGGTACGAGAGCGACTGGACAACAACTTTACTAACTGGGAGTTTGTATACGAGGGAGCCCTGCAAGATGGGAGAAGAGATGCAGTATTACTTGTCATTGCTGCCTTTTTTGTAATGTGATATTATTAACCACTTCCCAACTGGGCTAATTCTGACACTTCGCCCCTTACATGTAAAAAATCTATTTTTTTTTTTTGCTAGAAAACAACATAGAACCCACAAATATTTAGAGGCCCTATAGAATAAAATGATGGGTGTTGCAATTTTTTACCACACGGTTTTGGGCAGTGGTTTTTCAAATGTAATTTTTGTTTTTTTGGGGGGTCGGCTATGAATGAAATATCCATTTACTCTGCATAAATATTTTATATCTAACATGTCATGCTTTAACATTGCTTCTGCCCCTGGAATGGTGGCAAACTACTGTAGTTAACCCCTTTAATGCCTATTTCTGACATTTGTTGCTTACAAATTAAACACTTTTATATATATATTTTTTTTTAATTGTTTAGAACCCCCCAGGTGTGTGTGTGTGTGTGTGTGTATATAATTTTTTTTTTTTTTCTTTTATAGCAAAGACCCTAGAGCAGGGGTAGGCAACCGCGGCTCTCCAGCTGTGGTGAAACTACAAATCCTGTCATGCCTGTGATTGTCAGGGTCTTGTAGTTTCAAAACAGCTGGAGAGCCGAGGTTGCCTACCCCTGCCCTAGAGAATAAAATGGTGATTGTTGCAATATTTTAGATCACGTTATATGTGCAGCAGTCTTTCAAATGCAATTTTTTTTTGGGGGGAAGAGACACTTTCATGAATAAATAAAAAAAACTAAACAGTAAAGTTAGCACAATTTTATTAAATAATGTGAAAGAGGTTATGCTGGGTAAATGGATACCAAACACGGTCATGCCTTGAATTTGCAGAATGTTGAACTTGCGGTACTTAAAGCGGTGGTTCCCCCTTAAAAACAACTTTTTTTTTTTTCCACTGCCCACCCACATTCCATCACAATTAAGGCACATTTTTTTTTTCCTGCTGTACATACCTTACTACAGCATATTCACCCGTGCATCCGGGTTGCGAGTCCCGCGGGAGTGGGCGTTCCTCACATGGTGTTGATTGATGTTTTGCCCAAAAACGAGCTCTCCCCCCGTCGCGTAAGCCGCGTCACGATTGGCGAAAGGAGCCGAACGGCAATGCGCATGCGCAGTATAGCGCCGACTCGCCGTTCGGCTCCTTTCGCCAACCGTGACGCGGCTTACGCGACGGGGGGAGAGCTCGTTTTTGGGGAAAACGTCAATCAACACCATGTGAGGAACGCCCACTCCCGCAGGACTCGCAACCCGGATGCACGGGTGAATATGCTGTACTAAGGTATGTACAGCAGGAAAAAAAAAATGTGCCTTAATCGTGATGGAATGTGGGGGGGGGCAGTGGAAAAAAAAAGTTGTTTTTAAGGGGGAACCACCGCTTTAAAAATCTCCATAGGCGACGATTTAAAAAAAATTAGTTACAGAGGAGGTCTTTTGCTAGACTTTTATTGCGCTCACAATCATGGCGCTACCTTACATGGGTGATCTGACCACCATTTGCAGGTGCGACGTATGTATGTGTTTTCTTTGCAGCGCAGGGACGTTTTAAAAAATTGGCCTTTTACATTGTTTTACCCTTCAGTGTGAAAGGGTTAAAAAAAAAAGTCATGCCATCTTTCCCCCGGACTATGACGGCAGCCGCTGCTCAAGATCCAGCAGCCCCGAAAATGTCAGATATGGTGGAGAGTTTTGGGGGACGCTGGATTCAAGGCAAGTATAGTTCCACTTTAAGGAAATCCCTACTAGGAAAATAACATGGGAGCTGCATCTTAAAATCAGAACTAAACCCCTCCATTAATTTTTTTTTCCCAAAAAAATGTTTACATTCAAGGTATTCAGTAAATCAGGGATCCTCAAACTACGGCCCTCCAGCTGTTGTAGAACTACACATCTAATGAGGCATTGTAAAACACTGACATTCACAGGCATGATGGGAATTGTAGTTCCTGAACAACTGGAGGGCCATAGTTTGAAGACCCATGCAGTAAATGATAAGTCACAGTTGTTTGTTCTCTTTACTGAAGGATCAAATGACTGGTGTCATAACTGATCACATGTTTAGCAACTAGATGTTCGCTTCATTAGCTGTAAGTATAAGAGGGTTTAGTTCCGCTTTGATACTTTTCAAGTCACTGACCTAGACCAAGCATTGAAGAAATCCTCTTCATTTAACAGCTCTTAATGGGCATACTTTTTGCAGGCAAGTGACTCAAAGTAACCAAGACTTTGGGGGTTATTTACTAAAGTGCAGTTGCTGTAGATCCAAGGGGGACATGCAAGCAAAGTAAAAGAACTTTAGCTTGCACATGATTGGATAATAAAATCAGAAGAGTTTTACCCTCATTTCAGATCTACACTTGTAGTGCAAAGTGGATTTGCCTTTCCTAAATAACCCCCAATGTGTCAGAATAACAGCCATGAAACTAGCATTCTCAGAAATGTCAGATGCTTTCCTGTAAGTCAAACAGATTTCTATGATGTGACGAACAGAAAAGCGTCAATGTTGCCCATAGTAACCAGAAAGATTTCACAGGTTTTCTTTCCCATGAATATGAGAAGCATGACTGAATTGGTCATGATGGGCAGCACACTGACACTAATAACCCCGTTTGTGATTCAATTATCTTATTAGATTAGCACTAATCTGTCTAACGCCCTTCAGTAGCGGATTTGTACCATTCAGAAAAGAAGACATCTGAGAACTAAACCAGCTTTCCAGCTACTAGGAAGACTTGCAAACTTCTTGTGTTTTAATTCTGGCACATTGCCTAGAAGATTTATCCAATTGGAGTTTCTAAATGTAATCATTTTTTGTTTTTTTAAATTAAATAAACATGTTCTACTCACCTGCTCTGTGTAATGGTATTGCACATAACGGCCCTAAATCTCATCTTCTGGGATTCCCGTCGCTGATATTGACTCCTCATCTTCTGTGTTTGCCCCCCATAGCAAGCCGCTTGACGTGCAGACTCGCTCCCAAGCCTGCTGTGTGTCTCCGTTCATTAGCAGTAAGGTTTTATTCACACCCCACTTTTTCACTACACACTCCATTGTGTAGTGTTAGGTAATTTTTATTGTCAGGGTTTCCCTTTGAACCCTATGGTGGTCTGGTATCTTTCTTTGTTTTTTTTTTTTTTTTCACATAAGGGTGTCCTTTTTGGTCCATTATAATGTCCACACCTTGGTTTCATGCCTCCTTTCTAATATTTAGCTTTTCCTTTTCATACACCTCAAATAACACCTGTTCTTCACCTCTCAGTGCCTCCAATTAATATCATCACTATTATTATCCACTAATTTTAATCTCTACCCCTAGGTAAGAGTTGTTAGGATCATAATAATTTTTGTTCCCTCTCTTTCTTGTATAATCAATTACCATTGATTATTAATCTATTATCTACCATAGGTACCCCCAAAGTATAGCTGCTCCTGATAAGTGGAAACCATCAACGAAACGCGTAAAGCTTTTCCTATTGGATGCTATGCCACAGTAATCATGTGTCTACTAAGGGTTTGATCTGTCTGAATCATCAATCAATTTTATATTGGTTATTATTTTTATACACCGAGTGTACTGCTGGTTCATTACCAATCATGTGTAACAATGCTACTATATTATGAATTTTATTGTACGATGTATTTATCATGCCTAACAATTCTGCTAATTACATATTGATTTACTATTAATGTTATCTATTGCACTACACTCTTTTGTGTCGTTAATAAATTATTCTAATTTTTTTGATTGATTTCATCTGTGTGTTTTGCTTCATATAAAGTCCCGTTGTCCCCCTTTCATACCGTGTGCATTGGTTTTGCACAGTGCAGCCCAGATCCTCCTTTTCTCGGTTCCCTGGCAGGCGCTCCCTTCCCTCCTGTTGAGTACCCCCCCCAGCAAGCAGCTTGCTGTAGGGGCACCCGAGCCAAGCTGCAGCTCTTTGTATCCATTCATACACGGCGCTGCGGTTCGGCCCCCCCCCCCTCTCTCTTCTGATTGGCTAACTGGAGTTTGATTGACAGCAGCAGGGGCCAATCGCAACGCTGCTGTGTCTCAGCCAATCAGAAAGGAAAGTCCCGGATGGCCGAGGCACTCGTGGACATTACTGGATAGAGTGGGGGCTCAGGTAAGCATTAGGGGGGCTGCTGCACACAGAAGGCTTTTTATCTTAATGTATTAAAGCGGATGTGCCATGGGAAAAAAATATTAAAAGCCAGCAGCTACAAATACTGCAGCTGCTGACTTTTAATATTAGGACACTTACCTGTCCTGGAGTCCAGCGCCAATCGCTCGTCTCTCTGCTGCTCCCCCCGCCATCCACACTGAGGGAACCAGGAAGTGAAGCGCTGCGGCTTCACTGCCCGGTTTCCTACGGCGCATTCGCGAGTCGCGCCGCTCCCGCTGTGTGCTGGGAGCCGAGTGTTCCCAGCACACAACGGGGGGGGGGGTAATGGGATGTGACGGAATGCCGGGCCGGAAGTGGGTGCAAATACCTTTAGACAGGTATCTGCACCCCCCTCCCCCTGAAAGGTGTCAAATGTGACACGGGGGGGGGGGGGGGGGGGGGGGGGTTCCGATCAGCGGGACTCCACTTTAGGGTGGAGAACCGCTTTAAGATAAAGAAAACTGCCTTTAATGCAGGCAGCACATTGAAGTGATATTAAAGTCCTTTTTCTTTCTTTTTTTGTTGAAATAACAAATATGTCATATCCACCCTGCTCTATGCAGAGCAGCCCAGATCCTCCTCTTCTTGGGCCCCTACCCCCACAGCAAGCAGCTTGCTATGGGGGCACTCAAGCCGCAGCATGCATGTTTGTACTTCAGACTTGTGTACACACGATTGGAAAAATCCGACAACAGACTATTATCCACGGAAAATTTTAAAGCCTGCTATCCAACATTTGTCAGCAGAAAATCCGAAAACAATTGTCCGATGGAGCATACAAACGGTCGGATTTTTGACCAACAGTCTGTCAACACACAATTCCCGACAGAAAATCTGATCGTGTGTACGAGGCTTAAGGCTTCTTTCACACGGGGCGGATCCACTCCGCCAGCTTAGCAGGAGATCGCTCCATTGATCTCTGCTGAGCCGGCAGATGACAGGTCAGTCTTTGCTTACTGAGTGGGGAGAGACCCGAAATGGACAGCATGTCTGTTTTCATCAGATCTCATCCATTCCGATAAAACCGATGTCAGATGCATGGCCATACGTCTGTCTTAAACGGATCGGATTGGAAGACGGGTGTCAGCCGACATCTCCGCTAACATCCTCCTGCCCATAGGAGTCAATGGATGGCCCGCTCAAATCCGCCTGTAAAATGGATAGGCAGATCCGAGCGGGCTTATCGTGTGAAAGGGGCCTTCGCTACCACCTATAGGAAGGAAGTCAGACTAATGCAGGGAACATATGTGAGGTTGCTTCCTACTGGGAATGTTGGATACAAAAAGTAAATATTCTTTTAGAATGATGCAAAGCAAATCACCTCTACTAAGTCCCAGAAACAGACAGTTCCATCCTCAGAGCAGCTAACCACATGCGTGTCCTTCTCACTCAGGCAGCTGTCCAGCTTGTAGCTCTTGTTCTGGTGTCCTGTGTACCTGTTGGGGCAAAACATGTAAGGGTCCGCTCACACCATCACATTGTAGCTGTGCAAACATTTAACTGTACCTCACTAAATTATATAAAAACGCAAAAACAAAAATGTAACACATTGTAGCTTACTAGTCCTTGGATGTGGTAGCTGCATTAGATGCCGCCGCTGTAAAAAAAAAAAAAAAAAACACTTCCTGTCCACACTAATTTCTTTAATGCATCTACAGAGGGAGCCATGGTTATCACACAGCCAGGACTTCTACCATGTCTGCCGCTTTGATTATATGGTGGAGGAGCACTGTGGTGATTCACTTGTTGCTTTATTAACCTCATCCATGTTCATCACACAAAATTGGATGTACAGGGTGGGCCATTTATATGGATACACCTTAATAAAATGGGAATGGTTGGTGATGTTAACTTCCTGTTTGTGGCACATTCGTATATGTGAGGGGGGAAACTTTTCAAGATGGGTGGTGACCATGGCGGCCATTTTGAATCCAACTTTTGTTTTTTCAATAGGAAGAGGGTCATGTGACACATCAAACTTATAGGGAATTTCACAAGAAAAACAATGCTTGGTTTTAACGTAACTTTATTCTTTCATGAGTTATTTACAAGTTTCTGACCACTTATAAAATGTGTTCAATGTGCTCTCCAGTGACATGCGGCGAGTGCTACGCTGTGGGCTCTTGCTGAATGAAGCTAGGACAGCCACTGATGTTTCTTCATTAGACCCCTTTCACGCTGGATTCCCCCTTTAGCGAAGCGTTAAAATCGTGGTAAATAGCGGTGTTTTACCGCGATTTTAACGCTCCGCTATAGGCGTATCCAGCGTGAAAGGGGTCTAATGAAGAAACATCAGTGGCTGTCCTAGCTTCATTCAGCAAGAGCCCACAGCGTAGCACTCGCCGCATGTCACTGGAGAGCACATTGAACACATTTTATAAGTGGTCAGAAACTTGTAAATAACTCATGAAAGAATAAAGTTACGTTAAAACCAAGCATTGTTTTTCTTGTGAAATTCCCTAAAAGTTTGATGTGTCACATGACCCTCTTCCTATTGAAAAAACAAAAGTTGTATTCAAAATGGCCAACTTCAAAATGGTCACCACCCATCTTGAAAAGTTTCCCCCCTCACATATACTAATGTGTCACAAACAGGAAGTTAATATCACCAACCATTCCCATTTTATTAAGGTGTATCCATATAAATGGCCCACCCTGTATAGCGGAGCACGGAAATTGATATAAATTGTTTTCACCCTTCTGAACTTCCACCAATGGATTCACTTTTGGACTGAGATTACTTAGGTGTTTTAGGATTTCATTTGCTGTGTATATACTTTTTGTTCTCATTATTCTTTTTTTATAGCGTTGCCAATTTTTTATTATGTTCGATTTATGCAATCTTTTCAGATTGTTTTGTGCCAGCAGCTTTTCTTAAATATACCAGCGCAATAACATTTGGATTATTATATTGTCATTAGTGACATGTCTCTTGGATTGGTGGTCAGTGGAAAGAATGTCCACCTCACAGTGGGGGTTAGAATGCCACCATTACAAGCACCTTTACAAATCATTGGTATCTACTGGCTCTGCTAAGTAGTTATGGACCTGGATCTATGAAGGAGGTCAATTAGCCGCAGCCCAATGAACCTCAGCAACCTCTGGAGGAACGCTGGTTGAGAATGGCTAATCTAGTCTATTGTTCAAGTTCTGTAACCCAAAGCAAAACCCAGAGCTACCAATCAGAATTTACTGATCCGCAAAAAAACAAACAAAATCTATTGGCTACTATAGTTTACAAAGCTTTGCACATCTTCATTTCTTCTGCACTACCTTATACCTTACTGTACAAGGTCAGAAGTTGACATTTTATGATTATGGAAGTGGCACCATTGGGTTGGGCCTTGATTGGAGTCATCACTCTTTTCCACCCCAGAGTGTTCCACTTACTCTCCTAATAGTTCTCCCGAGTCCTTATCGAGGAGGCGGAGCGTGGAGTCTAGAGATGAAGCCAATAGACACTGTGAATCCTGGCTGAAACTCACACATGTAATGGGACCTGCAAGAAAGAATGATATATAAAAATACTGGTAACCTTGAGCAACAATACTAACAATCACATTGAACCACATAATGACACCTAGTTCTATACATCAACAATAATAACCCTGTAATAATTATATTACTGTGTACATACAGTATACATTGATAATGATCACACTGTATAATGATACGAGTATATATACATTGATAATGATCACACCACACCGTATAATGATACCGAGTATATATACACCGATAATGATCACACTGTATAATGATACCGAGTATATATACACCGATAATGATCACACTGTATAATGATACCGAGTATATATACACCGATAATGAGCACACCTCACTGTATAATGATACCGAGTATATATACACCGATAATGATCACACCGTACTGTATAATGATACCGAGTATATATACACCGATAATGATCACACCGCAACTTATAATGATACCGAGTATATATATACACCGATAATGATCACACTGTATAATGATACCGAGTATATATACACCGATAATGATCACACTGTATAATGATACCGAGTATATATACACCGATAATGAGCACACCGCACTGTATAATGATACCGAGTATATATACACCGATAATGATCACACCGTACTGTATAATGATACCGAGTATATATACACCGATAATGATCACACCTCATCGTATAATGATACCGAGTATATATACACCGATAATGATCACACCTCATCGTATAATGATACCGAGTATATATACACCGATAATGAGCACACCTCACTGTATAATGATACCGAGTATATATACACCGATAATGATCACACCTCACCGTATAATGATACCGAGTATATATACACCGATAATGAGCACACCTCATCGTATAATGATACCGAGTATATATACACCGATAATGATCACACCTCATCGTATAATGATACCGAGTATATATACACCGATAATGATCACACCTCACCGTATAATGATACCGAGTATATATACACCGATAATGATCACACCGTATAATGATACCGAGTATATATACACCGATAATGAGCACACCTCACTGTATAATGATACCGAGTATATATACACCGATAATGATCACACCTCACCGTATAATGATACCGAGTATATATACACCGATAATGATCACACCTCATCGTATAATGATACCGAGTATATATACACCGATAATGATCACACCTCACCGTATAATGATACCGAGTATATATACACCGATAATGATACCGAGTATATATACACCGATAATGATCACACCGCACCGTATAATGATACCGAGTATATAAACACTGATAATGATCACACCTCACCGTATAATGATACCGAGTATATATACACTGATAATGATCACACCTCACCGTATAACGATACCGAGTATATACACACACCGATAATGATCACACCGTATAATGATACCGAGTATATATACACCGATAATGATCACACCTCACCGTATAATGATACCGAGTATATATACACTGATAATGATCACATCTCACCGTATAATGATACCGAGTATATATACACCGATAATGATCACACCGCACCGTATAATGATACCAAGTATATATACACCGATAATGATCACACCGGACCGTATAATGATACCGAGTATATATACACCGATAATGATCACACCGCACCGTATAATGATACCGAGTATATATACACCGATAATGATCACACCGCACCGTATAATGATACCGAGTATATATACACCGATAATGATCACACCGCACTGTATAATGATACCGAGTATATATACACCGATAATGATCACACCGGACCGTATAATGATACCGAGTATATATACACCGATAATGATCACACCGGACCGTATAATGATACCGAGTATATATACACCGATAATGATCACACCGCACTGTATAATGATACCAAGTATATATACACCGATAATGATCACACCGCACTGTATAATGATACCAAGTATATATACACCGATAATGATCACACGCACCGTATAATGATACCAAGTATATATACACCGATAATGATCACACCGGACCGTATAATGATACCAAGTATATATACACCGATAATGATCACACCGGACCGTATAATGATACCAAGTATATATACACCGATAATGATCACACCGGACCGTATAATGATACCGAGTATATATACACCGATAATGATCACACCGTACTGTATAATGATACCGAGTATATATACACCGATAATGATCACACCGCACCGTATAATGATACCGAGTATATATACACCGATAATGATCACACCGCACCGTATAATGATACCAAGTATATATACACACACCGATAATGATCACCCCGTATAATGATACCGAGTATATATACACCGATAATGATCACACCGCACCGTATAATGAGTATATATACACCGATAATGATCACACCGCACTCAATGATACTGAGTATTTATAAACTAATAATGATCACACGGCACCGTATATACAGAAGTCAGAAATGTATGAGTTTATTTAAAATAGTTTCAAAGTTGGCTTGTGAAAACAATATTTGATGCATCAGATTGCTCCCTGTATAAAAGAGATAGGACTGTAAGTCCGTATTGAAAGGGACTTACTGCCAACATAATCGGCGCACATCTCTCCTTTACGAAGGTCATACCGACGCAAGTGTCCATCTACAGACCTGAAGAAGACAAAGAGAATTCTTTGGATGTCCTGGCAGTGAAGCACAGTGGGAGTACCCATTACTGGAGACTGTGTGCAAGATGACAAAGATAAAACTGGTACATATTTACAATATTTATGCGAGACAGACAATATAGGCACAAATAGCAATGTGAAGACTACCTTTGTGACACAAGGTCTGTCCCTTCTGGCACAGGGCGACACACATACACACTCAGGGAGCTATGTGACATGGAGCCTGTCTCTCCCATTACAGGGTGGCACAGACAAGGTGAGCTATGTGACATGGAGTCTCTCTCCCATTACAGGGTGGCACAGACAAGGGGGAGCTATGTGACATGGAGTCTGTCTCTCCCATTACAGGGTGGCACCGACAAGGTGAGCTATGTGACATGGAGTCTGTCTCTCCCATTACAGGGCGACACAGACAAGGTGCGCTATGTGACATGGGGTATGTACCTCTCATTACAGGGTGGAACAGACAGAAGGTACGAGTCCGTGCCTATTTACAGGGTGACAAAAAAAAACAAAAAAACACCCACCCAGCAAGAATCTCATGATCAGACATTTTAATACTGGATATTCCATCTTTGGCTTCATCCAGTATCTGAATAGCCTCTGGTTTACGAGAGCGACAATCCCAGCATCTAATAGAAGAGTCTATAGAGCCTGAAAGGACAATAGTAAAGGTCAGACAAGCATTGTTCAGGATGGAAAACTGACACGAGAAATACAGTACAACAGTGTACTACAACTTGGCACATCTGGAAAGGGGACAGTAAACGTCACTCATTAGTGTTCACAATTACCTGATATGATCACTGTAGATTCCTCATTGAATTGCACACAGTTTACTTTCTACAAAAGAACATGAAAGGGTCAAGGGAGAGAGCATCAGGTACAAGAAAATATATAACACTGAAAAAAGAGCACTAATGATCACCCAGAGGCAGTCACTGTGTAAGCAGAAGGTACAGCCACTAGATGGCAGTCTGGGAAGGTCGGATTTTCCTCTGGCACTCACTAGCTGGAACTCTACCGGGAACATGGGACAATACAGAGGAACATATGTAAAAAGTGTATTTGATATTAGAGTCACTGTCAGGTTTTTGTCCTCAGAAAGTTTTAATGGGTGGCCACAGCCCCGCGGACCCGGCTGCCCTTAGATTTTGGTGCAATTTAGCAACTTGCCTGCGAATCCCACATGGGGCAACGTCAATGACCAAGCAACAGGAATCCACACTGCTCCAATGAACAACTCCTCTACATTCCAAACTTCTGTCTGTTGCATCTTTAGCGAGGGTTCCAGCAAAGCACGCCTTCCTTGGGGATGAATGCCATTAGGAATAGAAAGGGTCTAAACTGCATAGCATTGCAACTTCTCCTCCCCTAGCACCAAAGTCAAAAGTCTCGGAGTCATTTTCGATACCCACATGACAATGGATGCACAAATAGGGTCAGTAGTCAGCGGATCCCACCATCTACTACGCAGACTCGCGCCCTTTATCCCGAAAGAGGACATTGCAGTCGTGGTGGGAACAATCATCAATTCCAGACTCGACTACGCAAATGCCCTCTATCTAGGACTCCCCAAATACCAAATCACTCGTCTGCAAGTCGTTCAAAATACGGCCGCTCGACTAGTGACTGGAAAAAAACATGGGAATCAATCTCACCTTCACTGAGATCCCTTCATTGGTTGCCAGTAAAAGACAGAATCACTTTCAAGGCACTCTGCCTAATACATAAGTGTATTCAAGGAAACGCCCCCCCAATATCTATGCGAAAAAATAAAAGCCCATAACCCCAATCGCATTCTGCGATCCACCAATCAAAACCTTCTCCAGATACCCAAAGCCAGATACAAGTCCAAAGGAGATCGAAGATTTGCAGTCCAGGGACCTCGCCTGTGGAATGCACTACCAACCACCATCCGACTGGAGTCGGACCACTTGGCCTTCAGGAGAAAGATTAAAACCCATCTCTTCTGAGGTCAAGGGGTTCCTTACCCATGAAATGGATACAGCGCCCAGAGGCGATTCAGTTCGCATGTGTTGCGCTTTACAAGTCTCTCTCTCTCTCTCTCTCGTACGAAACTCATAGGTAGCCAGAAAAATCCCATTACTACTACAGGACACAAAAATATACTGGCTTAGTGGGTTGCACTTCTACCTTGCACTGGAGTCCCTGTTTTGAATTCTGTTCAGGACACTATCTGTTTGGAGTTTGCATGTTCTCCCTGTGTATGAATGGGTTTCCTCCGGGGTACTCTAGGGTCCTCCCACACTCCAAAGACATCTTGACGGGATAATTGGCTCCTGTCCAAACTGGCCCTAGTATATGAATGTATGTGAGGTAGGGACCTAGATCGTTAGCTTCCTGGGGGCAGGGACTGATGTGAACGCACAGTATAAATTGTTGGCGCTATATAAATACCTGTAATAATTAAATACAGTATATAATATTATACAATGCTCACCCCTGCATGTCCACGAAACTTCCTGACCACAAGACCCTGTGCCACATCCCAGAGGATGACGGTTTTGTCTGAACTGCACGAGCACAGCTGACTATTATCAAATGACCTGTAGAAAAAACCCAGAGCAGTTTACACCAAATACAATACACTGTCATCAGCGGTGTGACAATTGGCCCTGAATAGAGAAAATGTCAGTACATCTTTAGGCCAAGGGTACGCAATTAAAAAGTCACAGAGCTTCAGTTAGTAAAATATTCTTCTAGCAGAGGTCCGAATCGCTAGTTTGTGCGCTGACAAAGATCCGTCACATCACGGTCCCCCTTCTTCTCTTAGGCTAGGCTTACATTTCTGTGGCTGGAGAATGTGTGCAAAATTGAACGTGTTCCCAACCTGCAAAAAAAATGCGCCGCACTTTAGCAGATGTGCGGGGGTGCCATTAATTGCTAAAAGCACCCCCAAACATTGCCACCTATGGCACATTTTCACATGCACCCAAATAACATGGTGCTAAATTACCATGTGGCTTGGTGCAGTGCGATTAAAAAAAAAAAAAGGGTTCAGGACCTCTTTCCCTGCGTTTTCTTGCAGGTAAGGCATCACTTTAAAAATTAATAGGCTGCCCTACCTGCAATGCGAGTGCACAAATCTGCACGCTCAGATCTAAACTGAGCCCTGGCATCACAGTCCCTCTTTACATCACAGTTCCCCTCACATCAAAATCCCCGGTTCACATTACTGTCTTGAGCCCCAACCCCCATTACTTTCCTTCTTAGCCCCCCCCCCCAATTATTGTCCTCAGCAGCCTTTTTACACATAACCCCCCCCCCCCTCCCCTCCTGTGCTACCTTACAGAGATACAGGAGAATGGGAGGGACAGCTGGTCTGGATAGGGGGCAGGTGCTTCAAGCCAGTAAATGGTTGCTAGGAGGGTTATCCCGATACCGATACTAGTATTGATACTAGTATTGTTGATTGAAGCATTTGCCCGAGTACTTGAAATCGGGCAAATGCTCCGATGCCTAATCCGATACTTTGTCAGTGGTGCTCCTGTCCCCCGCGGTGTACTGCTCCTGTCCCCCGGCGTGTACTGCTCCTGTCCCCCGCCGTGTACCGCTCCTGTCCCCCGCCGTGTACCGCTCCTGTCCCCCGCCGTGTACCGCTCCTGTCCCCCGCCGTGTACCGCTCCTGTCCCCCGCCGTGTACCGCTCCTGTCCCCCGCCGTGTACCGCTCCTGTCCCCCGCCGTGTACCGCTCCTGTCCCCCGCCGTGTACCGCTCCTGTCCCCCGCCGTGTACCGCTCCTGTCCCCCGCCGTGTACCGCTCCTGTCCCCCGCCGTGTACCGCTCCTGTCCCCCTCCCATGCTCTGCTCCGGCCCCCCGCCATGCTCAGCTCCGGCCCCCCGCCATGCTCAGCTCCGGCCCCCCGCCATGCTCAGCTCCGGCCCCCCGCCATGCTCAGCTCCGGCCCCCCGCCATGCCCAGCTCCCGTCCCCCGCCATGCTCAGCTCCGGCCCCCCGCCATGCTCAGCTCCGGCCCCCCGCCATGCTCAGCTCCCGTCTGTGTACCGCTCCGGTCCCCCGCCATGCTCCCCCCCCTCTGTCAGGATAGAAAGCGGAGGAAGAAGCCCTTTTCCGAATGAAGTCAGTGATTTTTTATTTATTTTTTTAAGTGATCACTGACTGTCCATTCATAACTGAGCATAGTAACTGTGTTACAACGTCTCAGTTTATGAATGGAGAGGAGCCGCTGTCTCCTTTACATTCATCTACAGAGCAGTTGAGCCTGCAGAGAAAGGGACTGGGGAATCTGTGTCCTTAGTCCCTTTCTCTATCTCAAAGAGGAGATATCACGAGTTCTGTTATTCTAAAAATAATAAAAAGTTAAATTAAAAAAAAAAAATTAAAAAAAAAAATAAAAAAACACACTGACACCGCCTTGTGTAAAGTGTAAAGAAGTGTAAAGATTAAAAAAAAAAAAAAAACTTACAGTACTGCATATTAGTGCCACTGTCAAAATAAAATTTAAAAAAAGTATCGGCGAGTACTTGAAAAAAAGTATCGGTACTTGTACTCTGTCTAAAAAAAGTGGTATCGGGACAACCCTAGTTGCTAGGACCGCCCCAGCAAACAATCACCTGCCTGTGAACTCGGGAAGCAAACCCTCCATCCAGAATTGTCCTGCCTTTCGCTGTTGGCTATGAGGGCGACAGCGGTGATGGCTTCAGGGCACAGCAGGCTTTCTAAACGGCGGGACCACGCCAGTCCTGACAGGACAGCGAGTTGGTCCAGATGTGGACCGTGGTCCGCCATTTAGTGATGCCTGCTTTAGGCAATACTGAGTTTGTTCCAGATTTATGACTGCATACATTTAAAATAATGAAAAAGTCATCACTCTGCTCTTCTCTCACTAAGCACTCGCGTTCTGCCTTACAGGGACAGGAAGCAAATATGAAGATAGATTTAGTCACTAACACAATAAAACAAGATGTACACAGCTGGATTTAAAGGGTCACTGCCACAAGAAATGAAGAGGATTCCACTACGATCCTGTCCTTTGAAAAATGCTAGTTCTCAACTTTGTTTTGTATTATTATTTTCCTTTCTTCTTTTTACTCTCTTTATTTGTGTCCTATAATTTTGTATTGAAATGATCGAAACTTAATAAAAATTGTCAATTATAAAAAAAAAAAAAAAAAAAAAAATGCAAGTTCTCTTAGCCGTCATTTGGATGCTTTGACTGGGTCTTTGACCCAGAAAATGTTTGGAGATAAAGGGCCAGATCCACGAAGCCCGGGCGCAACTTAACTTTTCGGATTTAAGTTACACCGCCGCAATTTTTCCAAGTTAGTGCCCGATCCACAAAGCACTTACCTGGAAATTTGCGGCGGTGTATCCTAAATCCGGCCGGCGCAGGGCGGGCCAATTCAAATGGGGCGAGTCCCATTTAAATTAGGCGCGCACCCGCGCCGGACGTACTGCGCATGCTCCGTTTCCGAACTCCCGTCGTGCTTTGCGCGCCGTGACGTAATTTTTTCGAACGACGACGTGCGTAGCGTAATTCCGTATTCCCGGACGGCTTACGCAAACGACATTGATTTTTAAATTTCGACGCGGGAACGACGGCCATACTTTAGACAGCAATACACTTGCTGACTAAAGTTAGGGCAGCAAAAAAAAAAGTGTAAATTTGCGACGGGAAACTATACTAGCGGCGACGTTGCTAACGCGAAAAACCGTCGTGGATCGCCGTAACTCCTAATTTGCATACCCGACGCTGGTTTACGACGCGAACTCCCCCCAGCGGTCGGCCGCGGTATTGCATCCTAAGATCCGACAGTGTAAAACAATTACACCTGTCGGATCTTATGGATATCTATGCGTAACTGATTCTATGAAACAGGGATACGACGGTGTATCAGCAGATACGCCTGCGTATCCCTTTTGTGGATCTGGCCCATAGAGCTCCCACATTTTTTAGTTCTGTGACTTTGACTGACTGATACTGAAGTCAGATACAGCCAGGTGTCTGGTATTTTTTAGAAGGCGGCCTGTAATGGCAGCCCCCATACTTCTCTTAGGACAGTCATGATTGAATTTTTGAATCTTCTGGATTTTATTTTTTTTAAGCGTGAACTAAAGAAGTATTTGTTCAAAGAGGAAACTTTAATAATATACTGGCTGCCATTGCTGGCCTATTTGTAAAAATGCCAGGTGCTTGGTTGTCATATTAGAACAACAGGTTTCAGTGTCCTAGAAATAGTATTCAGGTCAATAGTGCCGACCTCAGTCCGAGGACTTGTTGCATATGTGTATTGCATATGTGTTCTGAGAAAGGCGGATGATGGTACACAGGGGACAGCAGCAGTGAGGAGTCTGTGAGGAGTCTGTTAGGAGAGTCTTAATAGTGCCAACAGTGAATGGGCCGACAAAAACCTAGGTTCCGGGATGTATTTTGCAGTCGCTGGTTCAATTCCAAGTCAATCTCACCTCTAATTCTAGGAATCTTCTACAGAAAATGCAACTGCACACATTTTAGGGATTATCGCAGAGAAGCAGCTTTGCCAGGACTGAAAAGCCTTTAATCCCTTGGATGGGTGCTCCTCTCTGTAACCTGGTGCAGCACACTATGCTTAGATCAGACCTCCCACACAAAACTATGCAACAAAAATGGCATTGCAGAATCCACCAGGAGATGAATATAAACCAATATGGCCCTTTATAGGTTCCTGAGCGGAAGGGAAAAAAAAAACCTGGCAATTTCCGTGCTAAATGCAATCCTTACCAGTGTGGAAGGTCTCGGTTATTTCCGAATACAAAAATAGAAGTATACTGAAAGTTTAACTAAAGACAAACGTTTTTAGTTTTGGAGTGGAGAGGGATTAGAAGAACCCCAGTCAGGTTTTTATTGTTGTCTGCGTCCCCATTAGGGAGATTCACCCTCATTTGTCCCGTTTACCATTATTATTGGAAGTGAAAGTAAAAGAACATTTTGGGTTCAGCACTTTTTTTGTGCTGAAAAAGCCCCCCTCAGCTTATACTCGAGTCTCCCTGCCTCACTGTGCCCACCTAATCTCTCACTGTGGCATGCAGTCTTAACTGCAGTCGGTGGCCGTCCAGTTTAACAAAGCCCCGCCTCCTTTTACGTGACAGACGGAACACTGACTCACTGTTGGGAAACTGAACCAGTGTTCCGTCACAGATGAGGACGAGGAAGAGGAGGGGCTTTGTTACACTGGACTGCCACCGACTGCAGTTAAGACTGCGTGTCACAGCAGGCACAGCGAAACATGCAAATGGACACAGCGAGACTGCAGATGGGCATTGTTGACCCTCTTTTTCACTTACTGTAACTGCTGCATTTCTCACCCTAGGCTTATACTCAAGTCTCCCTGCCTCACTGTGCCCATCTGCAGCCTCATGTACCTGATCTCCTGCTGTGACATGCAGTCTTAACTGCAGTTGGCGGCCGTCCAGTGTAACAAAGTTCCGCCTCCTCTTCGTCCATGACAGACGGAACACCGACTCACTGATGGGAAACTGAATCAGTGTTCTGTCATGGACGAGGACTGCGTGTCACAGCAGGAGATCAGGCACAGCGAGGCATGCAGATGGGCATTGTTGACCCTCTTTTCCACTTACAGTAGCTGCTGCATTTTTTTTTTTTTTTTTTTAAATTCTTTATTTTTCATTTTTCCTCATTTCACAATTCCACAAGTACAGGGATGTTATCATATCAGAAAACAAAAAGCCAACAATCAAACCACTATACGTTATACTTGTTCCTGACCTATCTCTAAGCTTAACTGCTTCTAACACATATACTACCATATAAATCAAAAATAATTCCTCGCTCTTCTTATTTCCTATTCCCCCGGGACATTTAACCTGTCCTCTCTCTGTTTAAGGAATTGAGAAACCCAATCTCCCCCTCACCCACCCCAACGTCCGGACCCCTTGTCCAAAAACCTTCCCGAGCCCGGGCAAAAAAAAAAAAAAAAAAAAAAAAAAACACAATAATTTCAGTTCCTCCCTCTCCCCCCCCCCCTACTCCCCTCGTTCCCTATAACTATCATAGGGAGCCCATATCTCCTTATACTTCCCCTCCTGTTCCCTCAGAGCCATCGTGAGATTTTCCATACATTGGATTTCCCTGATTTTTTCATGCCATTGAGGTCTACTTGGTGAACACGTGCTCTTCCATAGAGCTGGAATGCAAGCTCTAGCTGTTATTAGTAAATGTCTTACCAAAGATTTTTTATACTTAACTACTGATATAGGGATGTCTAACAACAGGTAGACCGCTGGATTCTCTCCAAGAGACATTTCAGTTATCTCTTCTATTTCCTCAGACACCATCCTCCAGAATTCTTTCACTCCTTCACAGTTCCAAAAAATATGTATCAGAGTTCCTTCTTCTTTTAGACATCGCCAACAAAGATTTGACGCTTGTGGAAAAATTTGGTTTAAAACTTCCGGGGTCTTATACCACCTACTCAGGATCTTATATCCTCCCTCCTGATATTTGGATGCTAGAGAGGCTTTATGATTAAACTCAAATTTTTTTCCCTTCTGGTTCTCTGTAAAAGTTACCCCTAGGTCTCTCTCCCAAGCATGTATAAAGCCTATTTCTTGTGGATCTTTAAGTTCATTTAACAGGGAGTAAAATATTGATAACGAATGTCTCACCGCCTCTCCCTTGAGACACAATTTCTCAAATTCCGACAAACTCGTCCTCACTGTTGACTGGCTCTGTATTGATCGCAGGAAACCCCTTAGCTGTCTTCGCCTGAATGGTTCTAGAACCTCTGCTAATTCACTTTCAATTTCCTCCCATGTCATTACCCGATTTTCCTTCTGAAAGTGAATCAATCTAGTTTTGCCTTGTCTTTTTAAATTCTCGAACCCTGGGTCGTTTACACCTGGCATAAATGCCGGGTTTCCCAGGACCGGAGTCAGAGGATTTGCTTCTGTTTCATCATTTGATTTTCTAAATACTTTTTTCACCACATTGATTGTCGTCCCTATTGTTGGATGCTTTTTAACTGATTGTGGTAGAATGGATTTAGAAAGCCAAATTAGTCCTTCCAACGGTATTTCTATCATTGCCTGTTCTAAGAGGATCCATGGTTTGATCTTCGGAGTAACACACCAATCAAGGACTCTTGACAAATGTACAGCCTCATAGTATGCGAGTGGGTCTGGAAAACCTATGCCCCCTTTTTCTTTAGGTAAAGTTAAGATATCTCTTCTGACTCTGGCTGGTTTCCCTGCCCATATAAATCCCGCAAACTTCATTCTAATCTCTTTCAGGAACCCTTGAGGTATACTGGTAGGGAGTGTCTGTAATAGATATAATATCCTAGGCATTGCATTCATCTTTATAATATTGACCCTGCCAAACCAGGTAAAAACCTCCTTATCCCATTTCTGTAAATCACGTTTTATTTGCCTTGTCAACGGTGCTAAATTTAGCTCTAAGATTCTATTTAGTTTCTTCGGGATTTTAGTCCCCAGATATCCAATATGAGAATTTGTCCATTTAAATGGAAAAGAGGCGGCTAATTGTCGTTGTTGTACCACATTCATCTCCACCCCCATTGCCTCCGACTTGTCATAGTTTACTTTAAAATTTGAGAGCGCGCCATATTCAGCAATCTCAGCCAGCAATGGGGGAAGAGATAAAATAGGTTCCGTAAGAGAAAACATCAAATCATCCGCAAAAGCAGCTAACTTGTATACTCCTCCCTTTACACCAGGGGTCTCAAACTCAAATTACCTGAGGGCCACAAGACAAGTTTTCATATGCCATGGGGGGCCGCATGCAAACTTTCAAACTTCAAAAACAACAGTACTGGTGTCAGCGAACACATTATTAACCCCCAGCACTGGTGTCAGCGAGCGCATTATTACCACCAGCACTGGTGTAAGTCAGGGTTTGACAAATTTGCTTGGAATCTAGGAGCCAGCTAAAATAGTTAGGAGCCAGAAAACGCACCCCGTCCCGACGAGCTTGCTCGCAGAAGCGAATAAGGGGAAGAATATGGCAGTGAAAATAGTGTAAAATGACATTAGAATTGCTGTTTAACTTGTAATGCTTAACTTGCAATACCAACGGCCACCACCAGATGGCGCCAGCTCACATCTGGTGGTAATAACTTGTAATACCAACGGCTCACCACCAGATGGCTCCAGCTCAAAAAAAAAAAAAAAAAAAAAAAAAATTTTTTTTTTTTTTTTTTTTTGCTCCCCTCACTTCCACCCTGCCTGAGGGCCATTTATAACTGGTCCGCGGGCCGCAAATGGCCCGCGGGCCGGTACTTTGAGACCACTGCTTTACACAGATACCTCTGATATCGGTATTCAACCTTATCGTCCTCAAAAAGGGTTCAAGTGTCAAAATAAAAATAATTGGTGACAGGGGACAGCCTTGCCGCGTCCCATTCCGTATCTCAAAGGGTTCCGACATAGTCTCGTTTATCTTTATTCTAGCTTTCGGCTGTGAATATAGGCTCATAACCCATCTTTGCATCCCCTCCCCCAAGCCGATATATTTTATAATTGCTTTTAAGAATTTCCAGTCGACCCTATCAAACGCTTTTTCAGCGTCGGTGGATACCAGAACTAGTGCTTTCTTAGATACCTGGGAGAGATGGATCGCGTTAATCACCCGCATCGTATTTTCCCTGCCTTCCCTTCCTGGGGTAAATCCCACCTGATCTTGGTGTATCAAATCAGGGATATGTGGTAATATTCTATTTGCTAGAATTTTTGTAAAGATCTTCAAGTCAACGTTTAATAACGATATAGGGCGATAATTGGAACATAGTGTTAAATCTTTTCCCTCCTTAGGTATAACCGCTATATGTGCCATAAGGGCTTCATCCGGTATCCCCTGTCCTTCTCTTATCGCGTTATATGCTTTTAGAAATCTTGGCATCAGTTTTTCTGCATAGGTCCGATAGTAAAAGAGGGTAAACCCGTCGGGGCCGGGGGCTTTACCTGTTTTTAGCAATTTAAGAGTATTTGTGAATTCCTCAGCCGTAATCGGCCCTTCCATATCTCTCCCAATTTCCTCTGCTAATTTCGGCATTCCCGCCTTCTCTATATATTCCTTTATCTTCTCCTCCTGCCTACTCATCTTTCCTGTGTCCCTCTCTTCTTTTAGTTGATATAATTTCGTATAATAATTTTTAAATACTTTTGCAATTTCTTGTGAGGATTTCACTATCCTATCTCCTGTTGTTTTGATGCCATCTATATGATTTTGGTTCCTCGTTTCTCTTAATGCCCTCGCTAGCATTCTACTCGGCTTATTACCATATTCATAGAAGGCTCGTTTACATCTTTTTAGTGAGGCTTTTGCATTGTCTGTTAGTAACAGATTTAGTTCATCTCGTGTCTGCCTCAACTTCTCCTCAATCTGAATTGCCAACGTTTTTTTATGTACATTTTCTAATTTACGAATTTCTCCCAGTAATGTTTCTATCTGTCTCCCTATCCTACGTTTCCTTTGTGTTCCCATTGAAATTAAAATCCCTCTCATAAAGCATTTATGCGTTTCCCAAATACAGCTAGGCGACACCTCTCCCACCTCATTATCAGAAAAGAACCCTTCCATTTCCTGAACTATTTTTTCCTCATATTCTGGGTCTTTCAGAAGGGACTCGTTGATTTTCCAGTGCCACTCGCGAGCTACAGGTTCTCCCCATTCCAGTTTACAATTTGTCGGTGAGTGATCAGAAATTGTAAATGATCCAATGGAGGCCTCCACAATATTCTGTAAAATATTCTGTGATACAAATATATAGTCTATTCGGGAATATGTTTTATGTTTGGCTGAAAAAAAAGTGTAGTCTCTCTCATGGGTATGACTAGTCCTCCAACTATCTACCACCTGTATCTTCTGTAGCAGACTCTTTGCTTTACTTAATTTGCTATATGATAGGTGTGATGCTCCCTTAGATGTATCTAGGATAGGATCTAGGGCCATATTCAAATCCCCTGCCAATATTATTCTTCCTTCTGCATTCAACTGAATCACATTAATGTATTTCTCCAACGCTGCAATCTGTCCTTCATTAGGCATATAGACATTAACCAGAGTTACTTTCTGGTCGTTTAGGTATCCTTTTACTATAAGTAGACGCCCTTCCTCATCCTGAATTACCTTTAGTTCTTTCCATATAATCGTCTTTGATAGCATAATTGCCACCCCCTTCGTCTTTGTTGTCGATGAGGAACTCTGATAGACTATTGGAAATCTATGATTGCCCAGTTTTGGGTTTTTATTTTTCTTAAAATGAGTCTCTTGGAGAAAGACGACCTGTGTCTTTAGTCTCCATAATTCTGCTAACAATTTAGATCTTTTCTCAGGGTTGTTTAACCCTTTTACATTATAAGACATCAAATTGATCTTAGCCATTTTAGAATCTCAATCACGTGGCTCCTTGGGAAACTAATAGAGGTGCCCAATGAGGAGATAAAGGGCTAAAGATAGGGGAGTCCCCCCCAAAAGAGGGAGAAAGGACGGGCGAGAGAGGAGAGAGGGAGAAAAGACGAGAGAGAGGAAAGAAAAAAAAAAAAAAAAAAAAAAAAATATATATATTTTCTCTAGTCCTTCAATCCGGTTGATCCCCTAGGATCCCAGAGAGGACAAAACACAAAACAAAAAAAAAACAAAGAAAAAAAAAAAATTAAGCGTCTCCGACTTCCCTCCACACGGAGGAGAGGCGCTTTAGTGGGCTAAGGTGTGTGAGCACCGAGGAGAGTCACGCCCTATTATAAGTCCGGGTGCGTTTCCCTGAGTTACCCCTTTCAGTCCCCTCCACCCCCCAATTCTAGTCGAGCACACGAGAAATGAGATATCCCCCCCCTCATAAAGACCTTACTGCTTAGACATATTCAGTTGTATACATATACTATATAAGCACCTTTAGACATATAAATCTCTGTCTAACTGTCTACCATTTAGAGGTAAAAATTTATTTTTTTTTATTTTTTATTTTTTTGTCTTCTTTCTTTTTCACCTTTTAAACCCCTATTAACATGTTACCACCGACGTACTTCTGAACTCCCCCCTCTCCACTCTCTCTCTCCTAACCTCCTAACCAATATCTTAACTCTTTATGTCTGCCCCCCCCTCTTATGTCTCCACCAAGAAAGGAAGAGAAAAAAAAAGAGGGAGAGGAAAAGAAAAAAAAAAAAAAAAGAAGGTTCTATTCCCCTTTCCCTTACCCTTGCCTCTTCCTTCTTCCTTCGTTTTCCTATTAGGTCTTCTTATTAGGCCCCTGTTATCCCCAACACTCTCTCACCCACTCTTACCCTCCCCACCTACCCCTATACCATCTTCCCTTACCCCTTGCCCCTCCCTCCCACCTCTATGTCCTATTCCAAAAAAGTATCATGGCCTATTGGCCTTTAGTGTTTCAAAGTGTGTAAATGTAAATGTGAATGTGTCAGCCTTTTATTGTGACTCCTCTAATCCCCCCTAACCCTCTTATCTATCACCCAAAAAAAAAAAAAAAAAAAAAAAAAAAAAAAAAAAAAGGAAAAAAACCCCCCCCCCCCCCCCTTCTTCAATTCTCAATTTCCCCACATCCCTAGTCTCCCCTAGTAGTGAACCACCTTATACCTTTGCCCATCCCATCCCATCCATCCCCTCCCCCTATTTATAGACTCAGTGTGTCTTATATTATACCTTCCCTGATCCTTAAATCAAACGGATCTAGGGCTCTAGTGACATAGTGACTTAGTGAAACCCCCCCCCAAAAACCGTTCTCCTCAAAACGCCCCCCCCCCCTTTTTTTTTGAGACAACCCCCCCCTCCCTGCCCCTCCCCTCACGAACCCCCCCCCCCCTAACCCCCCCCCAAAAAAAAAAAAAAAAAAAAAAAAAAGAGCGTGGCTGGAGATGCTGGCCTACTAGCCCACCTATGTTCTGGATCTTTCCTCTGTCATTTCCCTAGTGCTCTATTTCGCCCATAATAGACCCACCTCAGGGAGGAGGAGCAAAGGGAGCATCTATAAATTTATACACATATATACACATATGAGCGGGACAATAAAGCCCCGCCACTCAGAAATATTCCACTCTTAACTTATAGCCTTCCCCACATGGGGATAGTACCTTCCCTCCCAAACCAAGTCCGAGTGTTCTCAAAAAAAAAAAACAACAAAAAAAAAATAAGACCTTCAACAAGAAAAACAGTCGGATATGGGTATGAACCTCAAGAATCACCACAAAAAAAAAATACTCTCCAGAAGGCCTCCACCCAAGTGGGTCGGGTAGAGACAAAGAGAGAGAGAGAGAGTGCCACAAAAAAAAAAAAATGAAAAAAGGGGAGAAAAAAACACATAAAAATACACTTTCCCTTGGGAGGGGTCATCTTCCATAAGTCTCTCCATCTCCTCTTTCTCTTCAGAATTGGGGTGGGGAACTCCCCCATATCCTCTACAGTTTTACCCCTTTTAACCTTCCCTTACCACAGTTTATCTAGGCTCTCTTTCAGCTGTGACTGGCAGCTCTAACCAGTTAGGGACTGCTATTGGTGTTGACCCCAAAAATTCAAAAAGCGCTGGGAGCTGGGACGGTTCTCTTAGATTAAAGTTCCTTCCTTCTTTTTTCACGTTGACGGCCAACGGAAACCCCCATCTGTATACGGCTCCTTGACCGCGTATATGTTCTAGTAGGGGCCTTAACAAGCGCCGTCGAGCTTTAGTTTGCCAACATAAATCCGGAAATATTTGTATATTCGCCCCCTCCCAGATCACCGGTCCTTCTTTCCATGCTTCCCTGAGAATTTCTTCTTTTTCTCTATAAAAATGTATACGACATAACACATCACGAGGGTTAGTCTGATCTGGATTCCTTGTTGTTGGGACCTTATGGACCCTGTCTAGCTCCAGGGGGGAGCCTGAGCTTTTTTTTAGAATTTTATTAAAGATGGCCAAAGCAGCTTCCCTTAACGCCGCCCCCTCACAACTTTCTGGTATTCCTTTTATGCGCACATTATTCCTTCTACTTCTGTTATCTGCCTCTTCAGCATTTAACTGCAATCTGACCAGCTGCTGTTGCTGTTTCTCACACTTTTCTTCTAGTACCCCCAATCTGAAGTCCACGACCACTTGTTGCTCCTCCAATATGCCCACTTTTTGCTCCCCCACCCCCACTTTTATCCGGACTTCTTCCAACTCTTCTTTCCAAGTACTCGTCATTAGCGTTAACATTTTCTGGATATCGTCTCTGGTTGGGAGAGCCTGAATAAGCCTGCTTAACTGGCGCATATCAGGTATCAGCTCTGATTCAAATGTATCCCCCGTATCGGGCATACTCTGTACATTCTGTATACTAGACTGCATGACTTCTTCTGATATATGCTCGCTCTCTTTAGAACTTAATATTTCACCACTTGTTGCACCCTTCTCCCTCTGGTTTAGAGGTGGGGATGGTGCAGGGGATATAGGGGTTGTAGACATTAGTGCTACTATAGATGGTGTCTTTGTATACTCTCTAGACCCCTTATTCATATCCCCCGCTATATTGTCAGCTATTTCCAGCAAAGCAGACCGTAACAGTATAGGTGTTTCAAAAGTACCTTTATTCCACGCTGTTGCTTCTGAGGCCACCTCCGTCCACCCCTCCACTGGGGGTCTCTCAGTCTCACCTATGTAGCGTAAATCAACTGTGTTGTTCACCGCTTTGACCACCGGGGTAGCTGGACTAAGGACTGGGTCTGAAGCAGTTACCAACTCCTCACCAGCAATCAACTGTTGTCCTTTTATCACCGGCAAGTCTGAAACAGATACAGATACAAGTGTATTCTGAATCGCAGTTACAGCTGCAGCTTTGAGGGGACTTTCAGATATTGATTCCCTCCTCAGAGCCCTGCTTCCGACGGCTTCCTCCTGCTGCTCAGCCCCCCTCCTCACCGTCATGTAGCGTGTGATGTATGAGTGGCAGGGGGCTTGAACACCTCCTACGCGTCTTCCTTGGCTCTTTCCCCGCCGCGACATCAGCTGTCTGGAGCCTCTGTCAGGTACTGCGCTCTCCACCCGCTCACCGCCGACTTTCGATGGGGGTATGGGGGTATCGGAACCGTCGTTCAGGTGCTGCACTCTCCCCCCCTGCTCACCGCAGACTTTCGATGGGGGTAGAGGGGGTAGAGGGGTCCCGGAACCGTCGATCTCCTGCTTCAACGCACCACGGACTCAGAGCTCTCCTCACTAGCGTGCGTTCACTCCTCCATGCTCACACCACCGTCCCGGAAACCGCTGCTGCATTTTTCACCCTAGGCTTATACTCAAGTCTCCCTGCCTCACTGTGCCCATCTGCAGCCTCATGTACCTGATCAACCACTGTGACATGCAGTCTTAACTGCAGTCGGTGGCCGTCCAGTGTAACAAAGCCTTGTCTGTGACAGACGGAACACCGACTCACTGCTGGGAAACTGAATCAGTGTTCTGTCACGGACGAGGATGAAAACGGGGCTTTGTTACAATGGATGGCCACCGACTGCAGTTAAGACTGTGTGTCACAGCAGGAGATCAGGCACAGCGAGGCATGCAAATGGGTACAGTGAGGCTGCAGATGGGCACCGCGAGGCTGCAGATGGGCATTGTTGACCCTCTTTTTCACTTACAGTAGCTGCTGCATTTCTCACCCTAGGCTTATACTCAAGACAATACGTTTTCCTAGTTTTTTTGTGGTAAAATTAGGTGCCTCGGCTTAGATTTGGGTCAGCGTATATTCGAGTATATACAGTAAATCTTCCAGTGGGAACACTAGGTATTGTGACCTGGGGGCCCCCAAAAGGGAATCCTTTAACTTGCAGGGATGTCCAATAGGGCACAGATGGCAAAAAAAATAAAAAATAAACCGACAGGGGCTATAATCCTCCCTTTAGTGGAGTACACACTATAAGAAAATCGGGCGAACGATCATGCGATTGTCCTCGTTTTACAGCAAATGGGAACCAATGAACAAAAATTCTCGTACGACAAAGGCTTTTTTGTTTCTGATCATAAGTAGTCTTTCTTTTTGGTACACATTACACGAAAATCATTCGCTCTGTTCCCGTACAGAATTTTTTTTTGGAGTTTGTCCCTTTGGGAATTTTCGTACAAAAAGTTAGAATCAGCTGTGGAAAGTTGTGTAAACACTATATAAAAATTGTACGAAAGTTTCCTCAGATGAAAATGTTTGCAGATTTTCTTTTAGTGACTCTATCCAAGAAAAAAGTTTTGCCTATAATTCTACTTGAAGGGAAATCTGCTAAGGTTCAAGCCTGGAGGAAGAATGCCAAAACAATTAAATAATCTGTAAACCCAACCCTTCATATTCCTGATATGTGCCTGCTGTACCATGTTCTTGCATGACAAAGTATCCTGTTCTCTTCGTATTGCTTCCTTTGTGTGAAATCTCTGGTGATCCTGCCAGTCCCTCTGCTTTCCTATTAAAAACTGACCACACTAAGCAGGAGAGCACAGTGTGGTCAATTCTGTACGTATGCTGGGAACTCAGTCTGCTCTCCTCCAATGATCAGACTTGTCCTGACACATCGCTCCTGCACAGCCATTCACTAGGAAGATCGTGTGCTACTGCTTCTCCTCCCCCAGCTCTTACGCTGAGAACAGAGAAAATTTGATCATTTATGAAAAAAAAAAAAAGTATTTATAATGTTTTTTATATGTATACAGAAATGTTTTGCCTTTTGTTTCTATTTTACACTGAATGGGTTCATTTACAAGGCGAGGGTTTACAATCACTTTAACCACTGACACCCATACATCCCCTATTCCCATCCTCTATATGATGTTCATGACTAAGTTATCTGGCACAGAGTGCAGTGTAGTACCATGTAGCATCCTGGAATACTAATAACTTTCACAAATAATGTAAAACCAGAACCATGCAAATCAAGTGCGTGAAGCACACTTACCCTGCTGCATCCAGTACTTCATACCCATGACCGCTGTAGGTTTTCAGCATGGTTCCTTTATGTGGATTCCACAGCTTCAAGGACTTGTCACTGCCACATGTCATACAGTAATTCCCATCCACTGAAAAGACAATGAGGAATAGAGATATGTGACATGGAGTCCGTATCTCCTACCTCAGGGTGACACCACCCAGGAGGAGCTATGTGACACAGAGTCTGTCCTTCCCAGCACAGGGTGACACCACCCAGAAGGAGCTGTGTGGCATGGAGTCTGTCCCCTCTCACCACAGGGTGACACCACCCAGAAGGAGCTGTGTGACATGGAGTCTGTCCCCTCTCACCACAGGGTGACACCACCCAGAAGGAGCTGTGTGGCATGGAGTCTGTCCCCTCTCACCACAGGGTGACACCACCCAGAAGGAGCTGTGTGACATTGAGTCTGTCCCCTCTCACCACAGGGTGACACCACCCAGAAGGAGCTGTGTGGCATGGAGTCTGTCCCCTCTCACCACAGGGTGACACCACCCAGAAGGAGCTGTGTGACATGGAGTCTGTCCCCTCTCACCACAGGGTGACACCACCCAGAAGGAGCTGTGTGACATTGAGTCTGTCCCCTCTCACCACAGGGTGACACCACCCAGAAGGAGCTGTGTGGCATGGAGTCTGTCCCCTCTCACCACAGGGTGACACCACCCAGAAGGAGCTGTGTGACATGGAGTCTGTCCCCTCTCACCACAGGGTGACACCACCCAGAAGGAGCTGTGTGGCATGGAGTCTGTCCCCTCCCACCACAGGGTGACACTACCCAGGAGGAGCTATGTGACACAGAATCTGTCCCTCCCACCACAGGGTGACACCACCCAGGAGGAGCTATATGACACGGAGTCTGTCCCTCCCACCACAGGGTGACACACGTAGATCTTCTATACACAGCCTGCGATGATAATTACTCACCATTGAACCGTACTGCTCTGATAGCTCCCTGGTTGCATGGCAGTTTGCGTTGGAGGTGCTGGGGAAGCTCTGTTTTTTTAGGTTTGGGGGCCGGATAGGCCATGACACCCTGTGATAACAGAAAACAAATCACTATCCAAACTACAATAAAAATACACTTAGGACTCATTAAGAACATTGGGGGGGGGGGGGGGCTGGAGCAGCTGCGCATGTCAACCAAATCGGTGGCTAGCTTTTTTTTTTATCAAAGTTTAACAGATCACGCTGATAATAAAAGCAGATTGGTTGCCATGCACATCTGATCCAGGTTTGATAAACCAGAAGCTTCCCCGTCCACTCTTTCTCTGTGATGATGGGAAGCGATAGGAGGCAGAACTGAGAGACCAGGAGCCAGCAGCATTGACATTTGTAAACTGCAAGTGTAAGAAATAAACTAATAGTTTATTGGAGAATGATTATTTTATTGTGTTCAGCTAAAAATCACAGAGGGGTTTACTACTACCTAATCCAATCCTAAAGAACAAAAGTGTATTATGTTGGATTGTATTGATTAGATAAGGTGGCTGTAGTCCTTTTTCTTTGTCAGGCTTTTTATCTGGTGATCCTGTCCTAGGTTGACAACGCTCACTCACCACACCGTGTCTATGGAGGAGCAGCGTTGCTATCCTTGGGCAGGACTACAGAACACCTCCCCACTCTCCTGGCAGAAAACGAGAATAAATCTAGCCAAAGGGGACACAGATGACATGAAAAGACTTGCATCTGGTTCTCACACTTAGCACAAAGTTTTTGGCTGGATTTATAGAAATGATGGGACCTCAGCTGTGATGGAGCTACAACTCCCAGCATGTCCTGGCAGATTTCATCCAGCATGGCTGGGTTTTCACTTCCACCATGAGAGCCTCACATGAAAGCAATGTTCTAGCAAAACAGCTGCAGGTGCCCCCCCGTTATCCCTATCAGGACAGCTGCAGGGCCCCCGCTATGTCTGTCCGGACAGCTGCAGGGGCCCCCGCTATGTCTGTCCGGACAGCTGCAGGGGCCCCGCTATCTCTGTCCGGACAGCTGCAGGGGCCCCTGGTATCTCTATCGGGACAGCTGCAGTAGCCCCAATATCTCTTTTGGGACAGCTGCAGGGGCCCCCCGCTATCCCTATCAGGACAGCTGCAGGCCCCCCCCCCCCCCGCTATCTCTGTCGGGACAGCTGCAGGGGCCCCCTCGCTATCTCTGTCGGGACAGCTGCAGGGGACCCACGCTATCTCTGTCGGGAACAGCTGCAGGGGACCCACGCTATCTCTGTCGGGAACAGCTGCAGGGCCCCCCCGCTATCTCTGTCGGGAACAGCTGCAGGGCCCCCCCGCTATCTCTGTCGGGAACAGCTGCAGGGGCCCCCCCGCTATCCCTATCGGGACAGCTGCAGGGACCCCCCCCCGCGCTATCCCTATCGGGACAGCTGCAGGGGCCCCCCCCCGCTATCCCTATCGGGACAGCTGCAGGGGCCCCCTCGCTATCTCTATCGGGACAGCTGCAGGGACCCCCCCCCCGCGCTATCCCTATCGGGACAGCTGCAGGGGCCCCCTCGCTATCTCTATCGGGACAGCTGCAGGGGCCCCCCCCCGCGCTATCCCTATCGGGACAGCTGCAGGGGCCCCCTCGCTATCTCTATCAGGACAGCTGCAGAGGCCCCCTCGCTATCTCTATCGGGACAGCTGCAGGGACCCCCCCCCCCGCGCTATCCCTATCGGGACAGCTGCAGGGGCCCCCTCGCTATCTCTATCGGGACAGCTGCAGGGACCCCCCCCCGCGCTATCCCTATCGGGACAGCTGCAGGGGCCCCCTCGCTATCTCTATCGGGACAGCTGCAGGGACCCCCCCCCGCGCTATCCCTATCGGGACAGCTGCAGGGGCCCCCTCGCTATCTCTATCAGGACAGCTGCAGAGGCCCCCTCGCTATCTCTGTCGGGACAGCTGCAGAGGCCCCCCCGCTATGTCTGTCCCGACAGCTGCAGGGGCCCCTGCTATGTCTGTCCGGACAGCTGCAGGGGCCCCTGCTATCTCTGTCCGGAAAGCTGCAGGGGCCCCCCGGTATCTCTGTCCGGACAGCTGCAGGGGCCCCCGGTATCTCTGTCCGGACAGCTTCAGGGGCCCCCGCTATCTCTGTCCGGACAGCTGCAGGGGCCCCCGCTTTCTCTGCCTGGACAGCTGCAGGGGCCCCCGCTTTCTCTGTCCGGACAGCTGCAGGGGCTCCCGGTATCTCTGTCTGGACAGCTGCAGGGGCCCCCGGTATCTCTGTCCGGACAGCTGCAGGGGCCCTTGCTATCTCTGTCCGGACAGCTGCAGGGGCCCCCGGTATCTGTACGGACAGCTGCAGGGGCCCCCGGTATCTCTATAGGGACAGCTGCAGTAGCCCCGATATCTCTTTTGTGACAGCTGCAGGGGTCCCTGGTTAATCTATCAGGGCAGTGGCCCCTGGTCTCTCTAAGGACAGCTGCAGGGGCCCCTAGTCTCTCTTTCTCTTAGGACAGCTGCAGGGCCCCCCGATCTCCTTACCTGCTGTGACTGGGTCCTGTACTCTACACACTGAGTTCTGCAGCTGATTAGGTCATTCAGGCCAAAGGCCAGCCACGTGACCCCGGTGTACACAAAACCACGTGATTCGCTCGGTATGCTCTTCCGGGTTATCCGTGTCAGGTGACAGCGTGTTTCCGGGAACGCCCCCTCTGCTGCCGGAAGTGCTGAGAACAGCTGTAAGGTTGTGAATCGGATTAGGAGCTGGGAAGGAATGATGACGGGCAACAGCGGCAGTGACCCGAGGAGGCCGGCGAAGATACTGAGGTGAGAGCCGGGGGAGAGAGAGAGAGAGAGGAGGGAAAGACTGGGCACCAGGGAAGGGAAGGTGTTTGTACACAGGCCAGCCATAGTATAGGGAATGGGGGGGGAGGGGTGAAGACTGGGTCACTTCTATGAGAGGTCATTGCAGGACATCCTGTTATCTCCAGCACAGGAGAAGGTAAGTATGGATAGAGGCCCACATTCATCATTACAGAGTGGGTGTGGCCAATCACCCTGCAACTATGTGATAGTCCGGCATTTAAGGGGTTAAAATGTGTGGTGAGGAGATATAATGTCCCCTTCGCTGCCTATCAAATGCCCTCTGAAGAGCGATCTGAGCACAAATCCCTTTTCAGAGAGCAACGCAAGTGCAAACAAGGCCTAAAAGCTGAACCCCCCCCCAGGTATGGATTTCATTGGTCCAGCTTGGACCCCATGTCAGTATACAGATTACATTCCTGACTAAGGATGAGCTCTGGCGTGTTCGCATGCTACACGTGCAGAGCCCGCCAGGAAGTGTGCGCGGCGCTGCGCTAATCACAGCCAGGGAGACATTGTCCCGATGCTCGGCTGCAGAGATCGGGAAATGTCTCCCTGACTGTGATTAGCGCAGCGCCGTGCACACTTCCTGGCGGGCTCTGCACGTGTAGCATGCGAACACACCAGAGCTCATCCTTATTCCTGACCGATCGTTGTGGAAGTCGCTGTGCTAACAACTGCCTACAAAGCCATTCACAACTCGGCCCCCGGCTACATCACTGACCCTAGTCTCTAAATACCAACCTAATCGTTCTCTTCGTTCTTCTCAAGTCCTCCTACTCTCTAGCTCTCTCATCACCTGCCCCCATGCTCGTCTCCAGGACTTTTCCAAAGCCTCTCCAGGCCTATGGAACTCCTTACCCCAGGGGTTGACAAATTTGCTTGGAATCTAGGAGCCAGCTAAAAAAGTTAGGAGCCAGAAAACGCACCCCGTCCCGACGAGCTTGCGTGCAGAAGCGAACACATACGTGAGCAGCGACCGCACATGTAAACGGTGTTCAAACCACACATGTAAGGTATCGCCGCGATCGGTAGAGCGAGAGCAATAATTCTAGCCCTAGACCTCCTCTAACTCAAAACATGCAACCTGTAGAGTTTTTTAAACGTCGCCTATGGAGATTTTAAAGGGTAAAAGTTTGACGCCATTCCACGAGCGGACGTAATTTTGAAGCGTGACATGTTGGGTATCAATTTACTCGGCGTAACATTATCTTTCATAATATTAAAAAAAATGGGGATAATTTTACTGTTGTCTTATTTTTTAATTAAAAAAAGTGTAATTTTCTCCCCAAAAAAGTGCGCTTGCAAGACCGCTGCGCAAATACGGCATGACAGAAAGTATTGCAACGACCGCCATTTTATTCTCTAGGGTGTTAGGATAAAAAATATATATAATGTTTGGGGGTTCTAATTAGAGGGAAGAAGATGGCAGTGAAAATAGTGAAAAATTACATAAGAATTGCTGTTTAACTTGTAATGCTTAACTTGTAATACCAACGGCCACCACCAGATGGCGCCAGCTCACAAAAAAAAAAATTTTTTTTTTTTTTTTTTTGCCCCTCCTTCCAAGCCAAGTCGCCAGGACCCTATTTCTAGTCGCCATGGCGACCTGGCGCCCGGGATTTGTCGACCCCTGCCTTACCCCAATCTGTCCATCTATCTCCTTCCCTATTAGCTTTTAGAGGATCCCTGAAAACCCTCCTCTTCAGAGAAGCCTATCCTACCCACACCTAACAACTGTGGGCCAGATTCACAAAGAAGCGCCTATCTTTAGGCGGGCGTAGCGTATCTCAGATACACTACGCCGCCGTAACTTAGAGCGGCAGGTCCCGTATTCAGAAAGAACTTGCGCTCTAAGTTACGGCGGCGTAGTGTAAATGGGCCGGCGTAAGCCCGCCTTATTCAAACTAGGCTGGTAGTGGGCGTGTTGTATGTAAATGATTCGTGACCCCACGTAAATGACGCGCTTAACGAAGTAAATTACGCCCGCTCAATGCTTAGTCGACGTGAACGTAACCTACGCCCAGCCCCATTCACGGACGACTTACGCAAACAACGGAAAATACGCCACAAACTGTCAATGCTTTCGACGTGAACGTAACTTACGTACAGCCCCATTCACGGAAGACTTACGCAAACAACGGAAAATACGACGCTGTTTGGACGTTTCCGACGTTCATACCTAACATGACTTACCCCTGCTTTATGAGGGGTAACTTTACGCCGGTCAGACGCCTTACGTAAACGGCGTATCTTGATACGCCGGGCGCACGTACGTTCGTGAGTGAATCGGCGTATCTAGCTCATTTGCATATTCGATGCAGAAATATACGGAAGCGCCCCTAGCGGCCAGCGTAATTATTGCACCCCAAGATACGACGGTGTAGGAGACTTACGCCGCTCGTATCTAGGCAAAATTCACGCGTAAATGATTCTAAGAATCAGGCGCATTGATACGACGGCGCACATTCGGACTTACGACGGCGTACGTGGAGTTACACCGTCGTAAGTCCTTTGTGAATCTGGGCCTGTATTTTCATTGTGTCTGTCCCCCACAGTTACTACCCTTTGTTCCACTTGACCCTCCCTTCTAGATTGTAAGCTCTAAGGAGCAGGGCCCTCTGATCCCTCCTGTATTGTAACTGTACTGTCTTCCCTGATTTTGTAACGCGCTGCGCAAACTGTTGGCGCTATATAAATCCTGTATAATAATAATAATAATATTAGTCATCCTCGCTGTCTTTAATGTCACACGCCGAGCAACCCGCCCCCTGGTGTTACTATGCGGTAGGATCACCATTTGTCTTAGTGAATGCAAGACATTCCCCCTGATTGGATAAGGTGATGGGCAGTGAGATTTAAAACAATGTTTTATTGTTTTGATTTGGATCTTCACCCTCCATAGGATGTTGCCTCCCCTACGCTGTGCAATTTGGACTTTTCATTACTGAAACCCCCTTTGCCCCCGGGCCCCATGCACATCCTCCGCCTAGGAGAGTGACATGCACTTTGCCCGCTGTGTCTCTTGGGATCTGTACGTCACATATCATGGGAGACGTAGTTATTTATTAACCACTTCCCGCCCAGTCAATTGACGTCCGAGAAGTGGTTGTGAAATCCTGACTGGACGTCTATCGACGTCCTGCAGGATTTCATGCCGGCGCGTGCCAATCGGTGATGCGGGGTGTCAGTTTGACACCCTGCATCTCCGATCTCGGTAAAGAGCCTCTGGCGGAGACTCTTTACCGCGTGATCAGCCGCGTCCAACCACGGCTGATCACGATGTAAACAGGAAGAGCCGTTGATCGCCTCTTCATCACTCGCGTCTGAGAGACACGAGTACCGATCGGCGGCTCTCCTGACAGGGGGGGTTCGCGCTGATTGTTTATCAGCGCAGCCCCCCCTCGGATGCCAACACTGGACCACCAGGGAGTGCCCCCCCCCCCCGGTGCTCAATAGAGCAAAAAAAAAAAATTAACACAATCGATGCCAATCAGTGCTCACAAATGGGCACTGACTGGCAACATGGGCACTAGCTAAAATGATGCCCAGCAATGCCATTAGTGCCACCCCTCAGTGTCCATCAGTGCCACCTCTGTGTCCATCAGTGCCACCTCTTGGTGCCCATCTATGCCCAGTGCCCACCTATCAGTGCCGCCTATGAGTGCCCATTAGTGCAGCATACCAGCGCCGCCTATCGGTGCCCATCAGTGCCACCTCTTCGGTGCCCATAATTGAAGAAGAAACCTTACTTATTTACAAAAAAAAATTAACAGAAAAAAATAAAAACATAATTTCTTTAAAAAATGTCGGTCTTTTTTTAGTTGCGCAAAAAATAAAAATCGCAGAGGTGATCAAATACCACCAAAAGAAAGCTCTATTTGTGGGAAAAAAATGATAAAAATGTCATTTGGGTGCAGTGTAGCACGACCGCGCAATTGTCATTCAAATTGCGACAGCGCTGAAAGCTGAAAATTGGGTTCGGCAGGAAGGTGCGTAAGTGCCTGGTATGGAAGTGGTTAAGAAAGGAGAGGGGGGCGGGACAGGCAGTGTGCCATCAGGGAGTCGCCAGCTGAACCTGGAGAAGCTGGCACCTTCCTGATGATGTCACCGAAGAAGATGGCAGAATGTGATTGAGCGGGGAGCATAAAAGAAACGTATGTCAGCAGGACAACACTGGATGCGCTCAGCGGGTGAGTATCTTAACCACATCAATACCGGGAACTTTCGCCCCCTTCCTTCCCAGACCAATTTTCAGCTTTCAGCGCTGTCACACTTTAAATGACAATTGCGCGGTCATGCGACGCTGTACCCAAATGTAATTTTTATCATTTTTTTCGCACAAATAGAGCTTTCTTTGGGGTGGTATTTAATCGTGGCTCCGTTTTTTATTTTTTGTGGTTATAAGCGGGGGGGGAAAAAAGACCTAAAGTTGGGGAAAAAAACAATATTTTCTTCTTTCTATTTTAAAAGAAATCCAATAAAATCGAATTTTGTCATAAATTTAAGCCAAATGTATTCTGCTTCATGTCTTTCTTATAACATTTTTTTTTTCATTAATTGTATAATAATTGGTTTGTGTGATCATGGACAGATGTACGCAGGTGATCATTGGGACGTATTATTTTACTGTTGCATATGTGAGGGACAGGTGTTTTTTACTGTGTGTGTGTGTGTGTGTGTGTGTGTGTGTGTGTGTGTGTGTGTGTGTGAGTGGACACTATTTTGGGGACTTTGTGTGGGGACACTGAACCGGGGATCAGTGTGTAAAAAGCTGTAAAAAAACGGCTCATACTCACTGATCACCAGCCGGCTGCGACTGGTGATCCAAAAGGCCGTGGCTTTTCCCAGGATCGCGGCGAGCTGCGGGCAGGATTTTTTTAGGTGAGGCCGCGGCTTCGGCCTAGTCCACAGAGTGCCGGTCCTATGGGGGAAAAAAACGATTTGGTCAAAGTCTGAATCAATTTGACCTTGCAACTCGAGCGCAATCCCCCTCTTTGAGGGACGTTCCTGAACGTCCAGGGCTATAACCCCTGTTAGATTTTATTTTTTTCTTCCACCATCTGTGTCCCATTGGGGAGAATTGCCTTTATTTCCTGTCCCATGGTCAAATGGGAAGTGAGAGTAAATCTTTGCAAATTAAAGCAGGAGTTTACCCAAAAATCAACTTTCTGCAGTTGGCTCCAACATACTGCTGACATGTGCAGTATGCTGGTCTTTTTACTTTTATTTTGTTACTTATCGTTATAGCAGTATTTCTTCTATCGCTCCGAGCGGGGAATCCTGTGGGGAATGAGCGTTCCCGAAGGCAAGCAAGTTGATTGACGGCCTTCGATAGCGCGTCACGGCTTCCGAAAACAGCCGAGGTGACACTTGGCTGTTTATGGCGCCTGCCGTGTAGAGCTGACTGCGCAGGCGCCGTAAATTGCCGAGTGTCACTGGTGTGGATTTTCGGAAGCCGTGACGCGCTATCGAAGGCTGTCAATCAACTTGCTTGTCTTCGGGAACGCCTCTACCAGGAAGTAATCCCCGCTCGGAGCCATAGAAGAAATACTGCTAAAACGATAAGTACCAAAATAATAATAAAAAGACCAGCATACTGCACATGTCAGCAGTATGCTGGATCTAACTGCAGAAAGTTGATTTTTGGGTGAACTCCCGCTTTAAGGGAATTCTTTGGGGACCCCCAAGTGACCAGAACTAGTGTCCCCATTGGAAGATTTCCACTCTCTCTCACTTTTCCGGGGACAACCCAAAATTTGGGATTTTCTATTCCAGCACTTTCACACCGGTGTGGCGGTAGTGGTAAAGCGCCGCTAGTTTTAGCGGCGCTTTTAACCCCCACTAGCGGCGAGGAAAGGAATAAAAGCGCCCATGTTGCAACGCTGCCCATTCATTTCAATGGGCAGGGGCAGTGTAGGAGCAATATATACAACGCTACCACACCGCCCTAAAGGCCCCTTTTACATTGAGGCGTTTTTCATGCGGTACAGCGCTAAAAATAGCGCTGCTATACCACATGAAAAAATCATGCCTTGCAGGCTTCAATGTGAAAGCCCAAAGGCTTTCACACTGAAGCGGTGCGGTAGCAGGACCGCTCCAAAAGTCCTGCTAGCCGCATCTTTGGAGCGGTATAGGAGCGGGGTGTTTACCGGTCCTATACCGCGCCTTCCCATTGAAATCGATGGGAAACCGCGGTAATATTAACCCTTTTTCGGCCGCTAGCGGGGGTTAAAACCTCACCGCTAGCACCCGAATATCGCGGTAAATACGACGGTATATCGGCGCTAAAAATAGCACGGCTATACCGTCACCGCACCTCTGCTGCCCAATGTGAAAGCAGCCTAAAGATGCTGCTTGCAGGACTTTTTTCCCCATCCTGCATGCACACTACCCCAGTGTGAATGCACTCAGACTTTCACACTAGAGAGGCAATTTACAGGCGCTATTTGTAGCGCTTAATCTCTTGAAAAGCACCCAAGTGTGAAAGGGGGGCCTACTTTCACTGATGATGGTAAACATAAACAGGACAAATAGAGAGGCAGAATCTCTAATGGGGGGCACAGAGCATAATACAAACTGACAGGGGTTCTAATCCCTCTCCACTCAACAAAAAAAAAAAGTGTTGCCTTTTAGTTCTTCTTTAAGAAGGGAGAGGGGAAGGTCTGCTTTAATGCTGGAGGAAATATAGTAGAACATGTGTCCCCAGTGACAGGCTGAGGCCGCGTACACACCAGCGGATCTGTCCGCTGAAAACGGTCCGCCGGACCGTTTTCAGCGGACAGATCCGCTGCCGGATTTCTGTCTGATGGGTGTGCACACCATCAGACAGAAATCCGCGCGTAAACAATACGCGGGGCGTGGCGTGGCCGCGCCGATGTGGGCGGCCCTGGAAGGTCAAAGCTTCCACGCATGCGTCGAATCAGAATGACGCATGCATGCAGGGATGGCGGTCGGTCGGACGTGTTCGGTGAGTCTGTACAGACGACCGAACACGTCCGACGGATAGATTTCCAGCGGACAGATTGCTTAGCATGCTAAGAAACATTTGTCCGCTGGAAACTTGTCCGGTCGGGCCTACACACGACCGGATCGATCCGCTGGAACTGTCCGTCGGACAAATATCAGCGGATAGATCCGGTCGTGTGTACGGGGCCCAAGAGGAATAAATATTTTTAGAAATGCATTATTAATGACTTCCACTGGATTCTGTGAAGTAGAGTGAGTCACCTTCCAAGGATAGCGACTTTGTTCCATTTCGCCCGCAGAAAGATCCGATGTCATGAATTGTGTGCATCTTTCATTGCTGTGATTACAAGAGCCGATAGGAAGCCTGTTCAGTTTTCAAGGCAGCTGGGATTAATACTCTGCTGACATTACATCCCGGGGTTTAAGTGCTCATTTCCTATATTGATCTAGCCTGGCTTAATATTTCCTTGGTAAACTTCTGCTCATCAATTTTTTTTTTTTTTTTTTTTTCTTATGTTGTGTGTTTTATTTTTTTTTAATTTTTTGTCTGATCAGTGGATACAAACATTTTTAATTTTAAATATTCTTCTCTATTGCCACAAAGTATATAAATCCACTTTGTGTGCACCATGCCTTTAAAAACCAATAGATTGTCTTTGTAAAAGTAGCAGTGACATCATCACTGTGCTGTATATAGCCCGTGCAGAGAGCAGAGCCGTGGAAGGGGCTCAGTAGGCCCCACCCACTACAGGCTGACTTCAGAAAACTACAGGAGGGGGCGGAGACGAGACCAGTCACCCTGAACAAGGAGAAAGAGCAGCAATGACTGGTCTTGCAGGAAGCACAGAGGGAAAGTCTCACACTGGATCACTGTACAGATCTGGAAGAAATGCACAAAGCACACCGAGATTCAAGGAAATGGCTCTTATATTTAGACAATATTTGATTATCTTTAACCACTTCCTGCCTGACCTATAGCAGAATGGTGACTGGGCGGTGGTTCTGTTATTCTGACTGGCCATCGTATGACGTCTTTCAGGAGAACGTGTGCCTAGCGTGGTGCTGTGTGTCACTCTGACATACTGCATCTCCAATCGTGGTAAGGAGCCCTTTGACAGAGACTTCTTGCCACGTGATCAGCTGTGACCAATCACAACGTGAACCAGGAAGTGACATTAAACGGCGGCTCTCCCTGTTAGAGGGGGGGTCTGTACTGATAATCAACACATTGATTATCAGCGCAGACACCATTAGAGGTGCCCATCAGTAATGCCTGTCAGTGCCCTTCAGATGCCAATCGTTAATGCCCGTCAGTAACTCATCAGTGCTGCCTATCCAGTGCTGCATATCAGTGTAGCCTATTGGTCACCATCAATTCTACATATCAGTGCTGCCTCATCAGTGCCCATTGGTGAAGCCTCATCAGTGCCAGTCAGTGAAGGAGAAAACATTTTATAACAGAAACAAACCTTTTTTGTTTTTCAAAAATGTTTGTTTTTTGCTAAACAAACTAAAACAAATAAAAAAAAAAACAGAGGTGATCAAATACCACCAAAAGAAATCTCTATTTGTGGAAAGAAAATGATAAACATTTAGTTTAGTACAGTGTTGTATGACCGCGCAATTGTCATTCAAAGTGCGACCGCTGAAAATTGTCCTGGGCAGGAAGGGGGGAAAGTGCCCGATATTGAAGTGGTTAAGAGAAAGAAAGGATTATATGTATACTTGTGTGTGTGTGTGTGTGTGTGTGTGTGTGTGTGTGTGTGTATATATATATGTATGTGTGTATATATATATATATATATATATATATATATATATATATATATATATATATATATATATATATATATATATATATATATATATAAAAAAAAATTAGGGGGGGGGTAATCCTTACAGACCCGCAGAAAAAAAGGTGACATGCAGGGCCTGTGTTCATGTTGGGGACAGTATTGGGCTGGGAAAAAAAAAAAAGGGTATTTCAGAGTAGAATTTGGTTTGTTGGGGGGTGATGACTTATCCCTAATTTTGAAAGGTAGATGCAGCTGCTGCTCAAATTTAATTTTTTGTTTAACCAATACAAAGATCTGTAGTAAACTGCATAGATCATTGGATCCGTGTATATTGGAGGTTGTGATAACTCTGAACAAAGCATTGCTCTGTTTCCCCAGGTATAAACCTCCCACCACAGAAAGCTCCCCCACCCTGGATGATCCAACCCCGGACTACATGAACCTCCTGGGCATGATCTTTAGTATGTGCGGACTGATGCTGAAGGTAAGACTTGAATAAAGCAAACCTAGAACTTCCTTTAGCTACTTCCCTATCCGGGCCAATTCTGATATTTCTCCCATGCATAAAAAAATAAATAAAGATCTGTATTTTTTTGTTTTGTTCGAAAATGACTTCAGAAAGCTCTGCTGCTCATGGACATGTGTGTGACATGTGGACGTTAAAGGCCACCCTCTTTGCCGCTGCACATACCGTTTTTTCCGGCGTATAAGACGACTTTTTGCATCTAAAATCATGCCACAAAAGTCGGGGGTCGTCTTATACGCTGGGTACCTGTCTGTCAGACGGCGGCCATCCATTATTCAAAAGCCGCGCCTCCTCCTCAGACTGTTCCGTGATAGGCGGAACACTAATTTTCCCAGCAGAGCCTCTGTTCAGTGTTCCGCCTATCACGGATGCCTTCTCATCCTCGGCCTCGGACGAGAGGACATCCGTGATAGGCGGAACACTGGACAGAGGCTCTGCTGGGGAAATTAGTGTTCCGCCTATCACGGAACAGCCTGAGGAGGAGGCGCGGCTTTTGAATAATGGACGCCCGCAGCCTGAGAAACTCTGCAAACAGGAGAAGGTAGGAAGATCGTCGAGGCAGGCATAATGGCACAGTGAGGCGGGCATAATGGCACAGTGAGGCAGGCATAATGGCACAGTGAGGGGTCATCTTATACGGCGAGTATATCCCAAAACCAGCAATTTTAGCTGGAAAATTAGGGGAACGTCTTATACGCCGGCAAATACGATATATGTTTTATCTGGGCTGCAAGAGGTTAAACAAACATCCTGATCTTGTATTGAAATTTTCAAATGGTTTTTAAATACAATTTTTTATTTATTTTTTGCTAATCTTTTTCTCCACATACTGCCCACGAAAGCTCTTTTACTGTCACTTCCTTTCGTGGACCGTTTTTTTTTTTTTTTTTTTTATTATATCTATCTAATCTATCTCCCATATTTCTTCCCTGATTGGTTTATTTTTTTTAAGATGAAATGAACTTCTGATATGCAGAATTCAGTGTTGCTCACTTGCCACTAGGTGGTGCTGTAATTAATTCTGTATGCCTGTTGCTATTCCATAGTAATCGTGTTGTAACTTTCTCCATTACAGTTGAAGTGGTGTGCGTGGATCGCTGTATATTGCTCCTTTATCAGCTTTGCAAACTCTCGCAGCTCTGAAGATACCAAGCAAATGATGAGCAGCTTTATGTAAGTCTTCTAGATGTTGCAACTGCAGGGTGATCCCATTCTGACTCGTTGATCTTGTTGACAATGTTGGTTTAGTGCCACTTGTCTGGGTTTTCACTGGGACTGTCCTGAAATTGTATTTAAATCCTGAATCCCGGAGCCCAGTGCCGAATGCAGGCATCCTGCACACCTGCCCCGCATCTCTTGCAGGGTGTCTGGAATCCCCTGCTATCTGCACCTCTATGGCAGCCGGCATGTTGCCTGTACAACACACTGGTGAGGGGACTAAACCCACCTCCTCCTCTGCTCTGATATTCTCCTGTACACAGACGGGAGGAGGAGGGACACCATTCTGCATGGGCTGCGCTGATGGTATGAGGTCAATGGCTCCCGCTGCTGTGCCCCAGCCAATGAGGAGGAAGAGACCCAGGAGAGCTTTTGCTCTTGTGCACATCGCTGGATCAGGCTCAGGTGAGTATTAGGGGGGAGTTGCACACTGAAGGTTTTTTATCGTCAGGTTAAAAAACCTTCAACTTTTTACAGTGACATTTTGTTTTATTGAGCATATTTTATGAGTTTTATTTAACTATGCCCCTCCCACTGGGAACCACTGTTCACTGTGGTGCACTATACTCACTGTATTGCTACTCTCCTTGGGGCACCCATTGGTGTCCCAGGTCTTTATCAATCCTATAGAGCAGTGATGTATTGTCGGACGTTTTTTCACTTGAATGCATTAAGGTGAAAACTTTTACCTTTACAACCCCTTTTAAAGACTAAACCTTTTTCTTACACTTGGTTTCAGGTTCAAATCATTATTTTTTGCTAGATAATTAAAGCGGTTGTAAGCCCAAAAAAAGCATAGTGAGCTAGTATGACTAGCATACTAGCTCATTATGCATTTACTTACCTTAGCCGTCCTCGTCTTCCCCTCTAGCCGCAGACATTTCTCCCGGAGGTTACTTCTGGGTATCGCAGCTCCGTCAAAGCCGACATTATTCATTTAGAAAACCGGTATTCTCATTCCGCCGTAGACAACGGTGCATTCTTTTGGGCAAATATCTTCTAAAAACCATGTAGGTTTAGGAGATATTGCAAACGCCTACAGGTAATCCTTAATCTAGGCTTACCTGTAGGTGAAAGTTGTAATGGAGGGGGGACGAAACGGTAAAATTAGCCCAATTTTTATTTTTTTTGTATACTGTAAAAGATGTTGTGCTGTGAGAATTTGAGAATCCTGATCATTATTCGAAGCAAAAAAAATTGTGATTCTCATTTTTCCCAGAATCAAGCATTTTCTATCCATGTTTAGGTAATACATCGTTAAAAAAACGTTGCATGTATGTTTATTGTGCATTTTTAGCCCTAAAGCTATTTTTTGCATTCTTGCAGGTTGTCCATCTCGGCAGTGGTCATGTCCTACCTACAGAACCCGCAGCCCATGTCTCCTCCCTGGTAACACCGGCCTTGTCCAGCTCAGGAGAAGTTGGTTGGTGTGGACCCTGAAAATTTTACAGAGACTCCGACTTCCCACTTTATCTCCTGTCTGGCAATTGTATGACTGAATAAAGATGGTTGATTTTTTGCTTGTCTGTGATGTGACTCGTGACTTGTCTCGTATATGTAAGTTTTGGGTCACCTTACTTGGACTTTTCCTTCACAGGACTGTGGGTACTCTAAGAAAATGTTTTATGAGGCTTCATTTGCTTTGGTGTCATTGTGGAGCTCCTATTGTTCAACTCCTGGCTACTGTACCCGGGCAAGGCAGATAAAGGATTGGTTCACCTTTAGCAACATGTTACACCTGTATTTAGGGTGTAACATGTTGCTAAGGACCAACACCCCCCCCCCCTCCCCCAGAGCCCCCACTTACGTCCCCTTTAAATCACGGCTTAGTGTGGGCATGCGTGCCCACTGCATGCTCCGTGACCGTGAGCTCTATGGGTGTCCCGTGATCATGACACAGGGAAACGTGGAAATGTAAACAAGGCATTTCCCTGTTCTGCCTAGTGACGTGTCAGGGATCTACTGCTCCCTGTCATCGGAAGCAGTGATCACTGCCATGTCAGTGGTAGTCCATTCACCCCCCCCCCCACAGTTAGAATTGCGTCATAAGACACACTTAACCCCTTGATCGCCCCCCAGTGTTTAACCCCTTCTTTGCCAGTGAATTTACACAGTAATCGGTGCATGTTTATAGCACTGATCACTTTATAAATGACAATGGTCCCAAAATAATGTCAAGAGTATCCGATATGTCCTCCATAATGTCGCAGTCATGATAAAAATCGCAGATCGCCGCCCTTACTAATTAAAAAAAAAAGCTATAAACCTATTTTGTAGACATGATAACTTTTGTGCAAAACAATCAATATACACTTATTGCAAATTATTATTTCTTGCCAAAAAATATGTAGAAGAATACAAACTAAAGTGTGAGATATATATATAATATATATATATATATATATATATATATATATATATTTAGTGTAGTAAAAAATATAGCATTTCTCATATCGCCTTTCAGGACAACCTTGGAGAGAGCGCAGCTCCGCCCACTTTTTAGGAAACACACATGATCCTTTAAGATCCCTCCTCTTCCACCATGGCCTCAGTTATTGTGTTTCCTCCGCCATGGTGGAAGCATCATAGGGAACCAGGGAGCTGCGCTCTCTCCAAGGCGGAGGGGTTGTTGGCTTACCTTTTTTTTGTTTGTTGCAGTGACCATCCCGGCCCCCCTCCACGGGGAGGGGGGCGTTCAGGAGTCCCCAGACGCTCCGGCTCAGTGGAGCATTTGGCTTCCCAGGAGGTGGCGGCGTGTGCCCGGGTGCTGCGGTAGGGCCTGGTGGCCGAGCGGTAACTGCTGCAGGTCGGCGGTGTTCCGCATTCCAGCTCCGGGTCACGGCCGGCGAATGCGTCGCGCACGGTGACGCTGCTTCCTGGGGGGGCGTGGCGCAGTGGTTCTCGACGCCTGGAACGCAGCGTCTGTGGGGCGGGTCAGGTGACCAGCGCTTCCGTTTCCGGCCCCCGATGATGACGCGGGACGCCGGGAAAATAAAAAAAAACGGGGCTTTTTCAGCTACTATATCGCTGCGCTCTACAATGGAGGAGAGACAGACGGCACCAGCGGATACAGGCGCTGCAGGCACCGGTCAGGCCCAGGTAAGAGGGGTACAATGGTGCCTTTTTATTCTTACCTTGATGGGCTTATTTGTGTTTTATGGTGATCCTCCCTGAGGGAGCCTGTGGTTACCAGACCAAGTTTTAATGTTCTTGGTCTGTATAGCCGTAAGGGGTAGTGGCACTTACTTTCCCCTTGTTTGTTTCTGGTGGTGGCAGCACTGGGTGTTTTTAAAAAAAAAAAAAAAAATGGGTTGGTAATTTGGTTTGTCATCTCGTTGCAGGAAAAATCTGCAGGCAAAACCAAACACTTGGATGCACCAAGGAAATGCCCATCTTGCAGGAATCCTTTAAGGGATTCATGGCAAAAACCTATGTGCAGATCCTGCATTAAAAATTTGGTGGAAGAGGAAACTTCACAACAATATAAGGACCTATTCTCTTCAGTTCAGGAACTGACAAGCTCTTTAGGTTCGGTCAAGGATCTGATTGCACAAGGCTCCGCAAATCAGGGGGAGCCTCAGCAGCCACCACCTAGCCCGAAAATCCCGTTGTCTAGGCAAACAGATGGGGATTCGGCAGATGAAGGAACTAGTACTCACCCCTCCCTCAGGGATTCAGATGAGGAGGAACAAGAGGAAGATGATAGTAGCAAAACTTCTAAATTTAAATTGTCCTTAGAGGTCAGGGGTGGTGGATTCGTTTAATAGGGCCTTTCAGGCTCAAGTTCCTTTGGAACCCAAGGTATGTCTTCTGGGGATCACGGAGGGTCTCCTGGTAGAGGATATCCCTAGACAGGCTATAGGCAGAGCTCTGTTCCAGGCTCGCCTGATGATACTGAGACACTGGAAGGACACTGAACCGCCAACAGTGCAGGAATGGGTTACACAAATGGGGGTCACTCTTAGATTGGAGAAGGTGGTGTATCAGAAACGAGGGACAAGCAGTAAATATGAAAAGTTATGGGCCAAGTGGTTGGATGTTCCAGGGCTGGCCCCAATAGACTTGGTTTATGACAGGTTATTTTAGGGCCTCTACCAGTTGGGTTGGGGGCATCCTCACAGGCCTCGGAGGGGGTAGGGAAGGAATTGATTGCAGGGAATTTTTACCAGGTGTTGGGGATCTGATTGTAATACAATGCTTTGTTTTTACGTGTACTCTCCCATGTGATTTTCAAATAAGCGCTGGAGATTGTAAAATGTGTTATTTTTATACATGCTCAATAAAAAACCTTTGTTTGAGGAAAAAAAAAATTGTCCTTAGAAGAGGTTCAGGAGTTACTTAAGGCAATTTACACTACCCTGGATATCCAGGAAGAAAAAGTCCAGCTATCCATACATGATAAAATGTATCAAGGATTGGATGAAACCAAACACCGGGTTTTCCCGGTCCACAAAGTCCTCTCGGACACAATCAAAAAGGAATGGAAAGACCCTGAACGGGCTCCTTTTTTTCCCAAGACCCTTAAAAGAAGGTTTCCTTTTGAAGACGGTGATTCCGAGTTATGGAACAAAAGGCCTAAAGTAGACGCTGCTTTTTCGCAAGTTTCGCGTCATACAGATCTGGCGTTTGAGGACATGGGGGTTTTGAAAGATCCGATGGATAAAAGAGCTGATTCCCTCCTAAAGAAGGCCTGGGATTCTGCTTCAACCAGCCTGAAGCCAGCCATAACCGCCACAGTTGTTGCCCGCAATTTGGAGTGCTGGGTTGAAAAACTACAAAGTCATGTAGAGGCAGGCACCCCAAGAAAGGATCTGCTAGAATCCTTTCCTTTAATTTTGAAAGCCATCAAATATATGCAGATGCATCTGCTGAGTCCATTAAAATGGCCGCAAGGTCTGCAGCTTTGGTAAACTCAGTCAGGCGAGCAGTATGGTTAAAGACCTGGTCGGGTGATACACCCTCTAAAGTAAAACTTTGTGGTCTACCCTTTTCAGGGGATCTGTTGTTCGGTCAGGATCTGGAAAAGGTTCTTGACAGAACGGCCGATAAGAAAAATGCTTTTCCCCTTAAGAAGGGTCAAAACCCCAAAAAGAATTTTCGTCCTTTTCAACAATCCCATAAGAATAAGGAAGAAAATAAAAAACGTTGGGGGTCCCAAAGAGGTAGAGGTAGAGGGGGTATCCTTTTCAAAAGCCCCTCAGAACAGACTACCAAAAATAAGTGACGATCTGCTTCCGGTGGGAGGAAGATTGTCTGCCTTTCTCCCACAGTGGAAACAGATGCCCATCAGCCCCTTTGTGGAAAGAATCATCACGGAGGGGTACAGTCTGGAATTTTCAGAGTGTCCCCCGAGAAGGTTCTATATCACAGCCCTTCCCCGGGACAAAGAGAAAGCTTCTGCAATGACGATCTTGCTTCAGGATCTGATGAGTCAGGGGGTTGTAATCCAAGTCCCAAAACATCAAGAAGGCCAGGGCTTCTATTCCCACATTTTTTTAGTAAGGAAGCCCTCGGGCAAATTTCGCCTGATCCTAAACTTAAAGGTGTTAAACAAGTCGATCAGATACAAACATTTCCAGGTGTCGCAGGTCCATCTCGGAGGTCTAGGGTGGTTACTAGGGTTGTCCAGATACCGATACCAGTATCGGTATCGGGACCGATACCGAGTATTTGCGGGAGTACTCGTACTCGCGCAAATACCCCCGATACCTAAATAGAATACTTTCCCCCCCGCCGCTGCCACCGCATCGCGCCGCCGCATCGAGGGACATGGCTAGAGGGACATTGCTGCATATGTGAGGGACATGGCTAGAGGGACATTGCTGCATATGTGAGGGACATGGCTGCATATGTGAGGGACATGGCTAGAGGGACATGGCTGCATATGTGAGGGACATGGCTAGAGGGACATGGCTGCATATGGGGGGGACATGGCTGCATTTGGGGACACATTTAAAAAAAAGTATCGGTATTCGGTATCGGCGACTACTTGAAAAAAAGTATCGGTACTTGTACTCGGTCCTAAAAAAGTGGTATCGGGACAACCCTAGTGGTTACTAAACCGGGAGAAATCAAATCTGGTACCTTCTCAAGAGACAAGGTTTCTGGGATATACCATAAATTCTATCCTTCAGAAAGTCTTTTTACCCCAAGAAAAGATAGAGAAAGTTTTGGTTTCTGTAGCTCAGGCCCAGACAAACTTGGGGATGTCAGTCAGGACAGCAATGGCAGTCCTGGGACTACTCACAGCCTCAATCCCGGCAGTTCCATGGGCGAGGTTTCACTCTCGTCCTCTTCAGAGGAGCATTCTTCAAACCTGGTCACACCAGGAGTCTCTAGAGAAACGTATCAGATTAACATCAAACGTCAAAAGAGCACTCTGGTGGTGGAGAAATCCTGTCAATCTGACCAGGGGTCTTCCCTGGGTCTTTCCAGTAGAGAAGCGCCTCACAACAGATGCAAGTTCCTGGGGGTGGGGAGCCCATCTAGAGGGACAAACTGCTCAAGGCACCTGGTCCAAACCAGAAGCCAGAAGATCCTCAAATTGGAGGGAATTAAAAAGCTATATTCCTGGGGCTTCAGGCTTTTTATCAAACGGTGAAGGGTCACCACGTGCAGGTCCTGTCGGACAATACCACAGCAGTGGCTTACGTCCTCAAGCAGGGGGGAACCAGAAGCAGAAGTCTGATGCAGTTGGCCAACCATCTGCTATCTTGGGCAGAGCTAAATGTAGCATCCCTGTCAGCAATACACCTAAAAGGGTCTCAAAACTTGTTAGCAGACCTACTGAGCAGGAGGTGCATAGTGGAGGCAGAATGGAGCTTAAACATGGAAGTTTTCATGTCAATCACTCAGGAGTGGGGTCAGCCACAGATAGACCTGTTCGCCAACCAGCAGAATGCGAAGGTGCTAAAATTTTTCTCCCTTCACAGAGAGGACCAGGCAGTAGCCATAGACGCTCTAGCTCAGCAGTGGCACTACCAGCTGTGCTACGCCTTCCCCCCCTTCACACTAATACCACTAGTCTTAAGAAAGTTCAGAGAAGAAAAAGCCAGTCTGATCCTAATCACTCCCTACTGGCCAAAAAGACCGTGGTTTGCATCACTTCAGAATTTAGCCACGAAACCACCGTGGAAACTACCACTCAGGAAAGACCTTCTGTCTCAGGGTCATGTGGAACGTCTACAGTTGACGGCCTGGTTTCTGAAGAAGACCTTCTAAGATCAAAGGGACTCTCGGATAAAGTGATAAAAACTCTGCTAGACAGCAGGAAAAGTGTAACCAGAGCAATTTACCTCAAGGTCTGGAGAAAATTTAATTCCTGGTGTACGTCCAAAAATTTCCAGATTCATAGCGTCATTTCTGTAGTGGAATTTCTTCATGTAGGTATGGAGAAAGGGTTAGCAATTAGCACCCTAAGGACGCAAGTAGCAGCTCTTTCAGTTTATTTGGAAAGAACTCTATCTAAGGAACATTTAATTTCAAGATTTTTTAAGGCACTGGGTCGAAGTAGGCCAATAGCCTTTAAAACCTTTCCCAGTTGGGATTTATCAATTGTGTTACAGGGTCTCACGGGGACTCCGTTTGAACCCATAGGGAATATTTCTTTGAAAAATTTAGTATTAAAAACAATTTTTTTGGTGGCCATCACGACCGCAAGAAGGGTCAGCGAAATCCAAGCTTTGGCAATCACAGAACCTCATTTAAGAATTTTTCCGGACAGGATAATTCTTCGAACAGATCCAGCCTTTCTTCCTAAGGTCTCATCAACCTTTCACAGGTCTCAGGAAATAATCGTTCATACTTTTTGTTCAGTTCCCTCTAATGCAGGGGAACAAACCTTTCATACTCTCGACGTAAGAAGATGTGTACTTCAATACCTCTCTGTCACCAAAGAGTTCAGGAAGTCAAACGCCTTGTTCGTAATATTCTCAGGGTCACGAAAAGGAGAGAAGGCTTCTAAAAGCACGTTGGGAAGATGGCTTAAACAAGCCATTGTAGAGAGTTATCAAGCCAGAGGAGAGGTGCCTCCTACGGGAATCACGACCCATTCAACAAGATCTACGGCAGTTTCTTGGGCCGAAAGAGCCGGTGCTACGCCTGACCAGATCTGCAAGGCAGCTACATGGTCCAGCTATTCGACCTTTCTACGGCACTACAGGCTAGACTTAATGTCCGCTGCGGAGCAAGCCTTCGGCAGGAAGGTACTGCAAGCAGTGGTCCCACCCTAGGGTAAGTTACTCGGTTATCCTCTCCAAGGTTGTCCTGAAAGGCGATAAGAGAAAGGCCTAGTTAGACTTACCGGTGACGGTATTTCTAAGAGCCTTTCAGGACAACCGCTATTTTCCCTCCCTAAGTATTTGAATAAGAATATGTTTTAAATGTCTATCATGGTTGTTGTGGTTCTTCTGTGCTTTGTTTTTCCAGTTGTCGGAGACCACAATAACTGAGGCCATGGTGGAAGAGGAGGGATCTTAAAGGATCATGTGTGTTTCCTAAAAAGTGGGCGGAGCTGCGCTCTCTCCAAGGTTGTCCTGAAAGGCTCTTTGAAATACCGTCACCAGTAAGTCTAACTAGGCCTTTTTTTTTTCTAAATTGTTGCTTTTTTTTGTTTGTTTATAGCGAGGCGATCAAATACCACCAAAAAGCTCTTTGTGGGGGGGGGGGGGGAAGAAGTATGACAGTTTTATCTTGGGTGCAACGTCGCACGACCGCGCAATTGTCAGTTAAAGCGACGCAGTGACGTATCGCAAAAAGGGCTCTGGTCAGGAAGAGGGTAGATTCTTCTGGGGGTTAAAATCATTGCCTGCCCACACAGCTGTGTCATTCATTTACAAGGATCTGTGAATGTATGAACTACAAGTCTCATCTACCACTGCGGCAGACGACTTGGAGTCCTCAGTGGACTATGCGTGCGCCGATCAGCGCAGTAATAGTCCCTTGAATTTTTCTCCAGCTTTCTAACTAAAAGCCCGTACAGACATAAATCTGGAGGGAGAGTGTGCAGGAGCCTGCCATTGCACCCACGATCCACTGATCATGTCAAATCGCATGCTAAATTGGCGGCTATTGCCAGCGATGGCACTGTCCAAATCGGTGCAACCCCGCACCGATTCCCCAAAGTAGTTTCTGTACCACTTTTGGCAACTTCAGCGTGCGATTTCAACAGATATCTGCGCAGAAACCTGCACAGATGTCTCTGAAATCGCCCCTGAAGTTGGGACTGACGTGGGAACTCGCCCAATTTATTTCCCGCTGTCGGTGTGAACTTGGGCTGAATGCTTAGTGAAAGTCACATTTACTGCTTAATAAATATGTCCCCAAGTTTTCTATAAAAAAAATTACAATTTAATTTGTCAGGTTTGAAAATTCATAGCTGGCTGTAAACTGAAAGGGGTATTTGTAATAACCATAATTTACAAAATGTTTTACAACTGCTAACTGAAAGGGAACAAACATAAGATAAGGGTTTGACACTTTTTGTTCTGTTAAATATATTATTAAAGAGGAACTGCAGTCTGCTCACATAATTTGTAATAAAAACATATTTGCCATTCTTAAGCTTCCCTCCAACCACTTTATATAAAATAATATGCATACTGTTATTTTGCATTGGCCAAATATGCTGCAGAAATCTCCCTCCACGGAGTCACTGCAACCATTTTAACTGTGGGCAGCTGAAGCTGCTTGTTTACTTTCTGGATTTACACAGACGCACACCTCCAGCCCTGCAGCCCTGATTGGCCCTCTTATGACTCATCTGTTTCTGGCAAACTCTCTCTTGCTCTGTGCATGATGTCATAAGCCTAGGCTAATGACCAGACCAGAAATAGGAAGTGGGCTGAATAAGGTATTTACTGTTGGGGGGGAAAAAATGTTTTTCTATCCAAAGTTAAAACAACAATAAATTGAAAGTTGAAAAAAATTACCGGAGTTCCGAATTTTTTTTTTTTTTAAAGTCACCAGCTACTGACTTTTAAAATATGGATACTTACCGTCCAGGGCGCCTGCGATGTCGGCACCCGAAAGCTGATCTTTCCCTTGCCTTTCGGGTCCTGCCGCCACCATCTTCGGTAAAGGAATCGGGAAGTGAAGCATTGCGGCTTCACTTCCTGTTTCCCTACTGCGTATGCACGAGTCACATGGTCCCTGCTGTCTTCTGGGACCTGTGTGTATCCCAGAAGACAGTGGGGGGACGACGGAGGAGGCGCCGGATGTGGCGTAGATATTCATGGATACTGTGGCTATCTGTGCTCAGAAGTGGGAGCAAAATACCTGTATTAGGTATCGGCTCCCCCCTCAAAGGTGCCAAATGACATCGGAGGGGGGATTCCAAAAAGCGGAAGTTCCATTTTTGGGTGGAACTCCACTTTAAAGAGTTTTTTGTGTTGTGTTTTGTTTGTTTTTCCAATTTGGGAAGTGTACAAAAAACTTTTTTTTCCAGAGTTCTGTGCACGATAAAATACCCTCCCCTGTGTTACTGAGATGAAGAGAGGGGTGTAATATAGTCCTAACATACTTCCTGTCCTAGGGTGACAACACTGCTTCTTCAGATACACTACGGTGAGTGAACGTTGTCACCATAGCACAGGAAGCGTGTTACTGGCAGTCAAATCCACTCACCTGCTCGCATTTTGCGAGTGGATTTTGAGGGCTGGCGAGGAAGGGCTGCCTGGGAGTCGGAGGGGCGAGCCGTCAGCCTGTGTGAAATGGGAGTCCTTCTCCCAGCGATCACGGAGGGGGAAAGAGAGAGCGCGCCGCCCAGGTGTTCAGAGCGCAGCGGGGGGAACACAGTGATAACGGCTTTCATTTCAATAGCCGCGTTCTCCGCCGCTCGCTGTCAGATACAGCCCCGCCCCCTGGTCCTGGGACTTTGATTTACAGATCACCCGTCACTGGGATTGGACGGGTGATCTGCCTATCAAAGTTCCCCGGCCAGGGGGCGGGGCTGTATATGACGTTGCGCGGTGGGAACACGGTTATTTAAATGAAAGCTGTTATCACTGTGTTCCCCCCACTGTGCTCTGATCACCAGGGCGGCTCTCCTTTGCTGCACAGGTAGGCTGCAAGGTGGACACAAGGCTCCATGGTGGGCACTGGACACATGGCTGCATGGTGGACACAAGACTGCATTGGTGGGCACAAGCATGGGCGTCCGCTGACATTTTTTCAGGGGAGGGGCGATTCCGCAGTGGCGATACACAGACGCATTTAACCCTTTCTTCAAACGCTAGCAGGGGTTAAAAGCACCCTGCTAGCGGCCAAATAGCGCAGCTAAAACAATGGTAAAGCGGCGCTTTACCGATAACGCGGCCAGCTGGCAGTGTGAAATTGCTCTTGAGATAATTCAGCTTCACTCCATGCCCATATAAATATAGCCTAGAGAATGTACAGACCCCCCTTCAGCACAGACTCCACCTTCAGCACAGACCCCCCATTCTGTACAAACCCCTCCATTCAGCACAGATGGACCCCCCTTCAGCACAAACCCCCCCTTCAGCACAGACAGACCATACCTCCCCCATCCCATTCAGTACCTCAGATCAGCCATCAGCACGGCATAAGCACAGCAGGTTCCCTCCCCCTGTGTACACATAAACACTGAAGGGGGAGGCGGCTTCACTCTGCTTGCTGTGTCTGTGTGACATCCGGCCCGGAATTGCTCAGAAAGCCCACAGCCGCGAGACTCTTCAACACCTTCTCGATTTTCCAGGGGGGGTCAATTGCCCCCCTTTGCCCTATGGAGCGGACGCCCATGGGCACAAGGCTGCATTTCTGGGCAACCCTTGAGGCCTGGCTAGTAGCTCAGGACTTGAAATTTTGAGCCCTGTGGCAGTATTACCAGATGAAAGTATAGAGGAAAAAAATGCCTGAAAAATGAATGCAGCCACCACATCTAAGGATTGGTAAGCTGCAATATATTACATTTTTGTTCTGGGGTTACATTCTTTTTAAAAGTATAATACACGCATTCATTTGATTTTTGCATTCAGCCCTGCTCAACATGGCAACTGTGATCAGTGCATTGCGGAGGTAATGCTAAGGTCCCTACAGAAATACAGTCCCAGCTGGAAGAAGTACTGCTTAACTACAAATGCGAGGGAGGAAGGAGTTACTGTCGTGCTTTCTGCAAGTCTGAGCTGCCATGGTGGAAGATGGGACTTGTAGTATTTTTTCTCAAACATTGTATCAGGGATGGACTGGCCATCGGGACTACCGGGAGATTCCCGGTGGGCCGATGTCTCAGTGGGCCGGTCGGAGGTCTGTGGCGATCTACCCGTCAATCGCCGACAGCTGGTGCTTGACGGGTAAATTGAGATTTAACCACTTAGCCAGCATGCAGAGTAGCGCAGGCAGGAAGCGTGTGTAATAAGTTCTCATCATATGTCTCGCTGCAGCTGCTCCCCCGCCCCCCGGCGGCCCCTCCTCTCTTCTCGTCTATCCCCATTTGCTTGTGACATCATCTGGGGGGGCGGGGAGCAGCTGCAGCGAGACATATGAGGAGAGAGAACTTATTACACACGCTTCCTGCCTGCGCTACTCTGCATGCTGGCTGGTAAACAATGTGCGCCCCGTGCCCGTTTGCTGATGTGCCCTGATGTACTATGTGCCCTGTGCCCTGATGTACTATGTGCCCTGTGCCCTGATGTGCTATGTGCCCTGTGCTCCGTGCCCTGATGTGCTATGTGACCCGTGCCCTAATGTACTATGTGCCCCGTGCCCTAATGTGCTATGTGCCCTGTGGTACTATGTGACCCGTGCCCTGATGTGCTATGTGCCCTGATGTGCTATGTGCCCTGTGCTCCGTGCCCTGATGTGCTATGTGCCCTGATGTGCTATGTGCCCTGTGCTCCGTGCCCTGATGTGCGATGTGCCCTGTGCCCTGATGTGCTATGTGCCCTGTGGTACTATGTGACCCGTGCCCTGATGTTCTATGTTCCCTGATGTGCTATGTGCCCCCTGTCCTGATGTGCCCTGTGCCCTGATGTGCTATGTGCCCTGATATAGTCTACACCTCATGACAATCATAGGTGTGCGCAGCCTATTGCATTAGGGTGTGCACCTCAAAGCTCCAACACATATGCGTGTATGACATATATACCAGCTTCTTCCGCACTCTCCATCCTGAAACAATGGGGGAAGACCGGGGCAACAAAACGAGGGACAGAAGGGGTAGCTGGGGTGGCATATACTGGTACCAATCCCCTGTATTTTTCTCCTGTGGCAGCTGAATGTCGACGAGAGGGAGGAGAAGCCTACTTTCAGCTGCTGCAGGAGAAAAAATAGGATTTTTGTACTCACCGTAAAATCCATTTCTCTGAGTTCATGGACGGACACAGCATCCTTTGACTGTAGGGTTATATCCACTTCCTTCAGGAGAGTTGCCTAAACTCTCCTGAAGGAAGCGGATATAACCCTACAGTCAAAGGATGCTGTGTCCGTCCATGAACCAAAGGGAAATATAGATCGTTTCCACTAAATTCCAACTCCGCCACCTCTCCTGTCCAGAGTCTGGGGTTTGGCAAGGAAGGATCAAGGTTTACCTGTCCACTATCAACAGGTAGATCATGATTGACAGGTTACCAACCCCAGGATTAGGGTGTGCCCTGGCACGTCTATGATGGCAATATTCAAGCCTTGAGTAAGTATTCAAATTTACCAGCCAGCTTCTGTCTGTAGTGGGATAGAAGATATCCAAGTCACCTCTACCAGTCATCAGCAACAGAAGCTGCAGGTAGTGTTTGAACATTACAGTGCCGGGTATTAGGGAGGAGCCGAGGCTACTGCGGGTGCTCCCGTTCCTGCTCTTTGAATCTGGAGCTGCAATAAAAGGTAAATCCCACTCATCTACTTTTAAGATCCTCGGGGTGATGTAATGGAAGTTTTGGTTTGACAGCTAAAACTTAACTAAAATAATAATAATAATAATAATAAAAACACAATATCAGGCTATCATGGGTGATGTTAATATTCATTTGGTGAATTTAAATTCACTATTATTGTGAAAATGCCTTCTGGAGCCTGCAGCTCCTATGATGGACGTCACATGTCCCACGGTCCCGGCATTGGACCAGTGGGACGTCTGTCATAGGAGCTCCAGAAAGCAGGACCTGCTAGGTCACTCAGTCGCACTCTGCGGTGCTCGGGACGTTATACGGGTGAATGCCCGGAACCCGGGGCTTTTCGGGGACCCATTCGGGGCTCCAGCCGCCCCTCCCGACGCCACTGGTGATATCATTTGTTCAGTGATTGCAGTATTGTAGTCTGCATCTCCCCAAGGTAATACATAACATCTGGCCTGTTAGTGGGCTCTGAGGACAGGGTTGGTGACCACTGTTCTAGAGCACTTTATGCTTCCCTCTGCTGACCAGCTATATAGAGATGCTGATTTCATTTTCCAGCAGGACTTGGCACCTGTCCTCACTGTCAAAAGTACCAATACCTGGATTAATGATCATGTCACTGTGCTTGATTGGCCAGAACACTCGCCTGACCTAAACCCCATAGGCCAGTGGTTCTCAACTCCTGTCCTCGGGACCCACTAACAGGCCAGGTTTTATGTATTACCTTGGGGAGATGCAGACTAGAATACTGCAATCACTGAGCAAATGATATCACCTGTGATGTATTTCAGTTATCTTGCAAACCTGGTCTGTTAGTGGGCCCTGAGGACAGGAGTTGTCGCTTCTCTTCCTTTCCTCTCTCTCATCTTTTCCTTTTCTCGCTCTCCTCTCGTTTTTGCCTCTATTTTCTCTTCCTTTCCTTTCTCTCTTCTCTTCTCTTCCTCTCTCTCCTATTATTTTCCTCTCTCCCTCTTCTCTTCTTTTCCTCTCTCCTCTCCTCTTCCTCTCGCCTCCTCTTCTCTTCGTTTCCTTTCTCTCCTCTATCTCCTCTCTTCTTTTCCTTTTCTCTCTCTCCCCTCTCTTCCTCGGTCTCCTCTTCCTTTCCTCTCTCTCCTCTCTTGTTTTCCTCTATTTTCTATTCCTTTTCATTTCTCTCTTCTCTTTATTTCCTCGCTACCCTCTTCTCTTCCTCTATCTCCTCTTTTCTTCCTTTCCTCTCTTCTCTTCCTTTCTCTCTTCTATGATTTTCCTCTCTCCCTATATCTCTCTCTCCTCTTATTTCCTCTCTCTTCCCTTTTTTTCCTCTCTCATCTTCTCTTATTTTCCCTCTCTTCTCTCCTCTCTTCTTCTCTTATTTTCCTCTCTCTCCTCTCTTCTATGATTTTCCTCTCTTCTTCTCTTATTTTCCTCTCTCTCCTCTCTTCTCCCATTTTCCTCTCTCTCTCCCCTCTTCTCTTATTTTCCTCTCTTTCTCCTCTCTTCTCTTATTTTCCTCTCTTTCTCCTCTCTTCTCTTATTTTCCTCTCTTTCTCCTCTCTTCTCTTATTTTCCTCTCTTTCTCCTCTCTTCTCTTATTTTCCTCTCTCTCCTTCTCTTATTTTCCTCTCTCTCCTCTCTTTCCTTCTCTTCTCTTCTTTTCCTCTCTCTCCTCTCTTCTCTCTCCTTCTCTTATTTTCCTCTCCCTCTCTCTCTCCTTCTCTTCCTCTCTCCTCTTATTTTCCTTCTCTCCTCTCCCTCTCTTCTCTTATTTTCCTCTCCCCCCCCCTCTCTCTCTTTCTCTCTCTCCTTCTCTTCCTCTCTTTTCTTATTCCCCCCCCCTCTCTCTCTCTCCTCTTCCTCTCCTCTCTTATTTCCCCTATCTCCTCTCCCCTCTCTTCTCTTATTTTCCTCTCTCTTCTCTTATTTTCCCTCTCTCCTCTCTTATTTTCCCTCTCTCCTCTCTTATTTTCCTCTCTCTCTCTCTTCTCTTATTTTCCCTCTCTCCTCTCTCTTATTTTCCTCTCTCTCCTCTCTCTCTCTTCTCTTATTTTCCCTCTCTCCTCTCTTATTTTCCTCTCTCTCTCTCTCTTCTCTTATTTTCCCTCTCTCCTCTCTCTTATTTTCCTCTCTCTCCTCTCTCTCTCTTCTCTTATTTTCCCTCTCTCCTCTCTTATTTTCCTCTCTCTTCTCTTATTTTCCCTCTCTCCTCTCTCTTATTTTCCCTCTCTCCTCTCCTCTCTCTTCTCTTATTTCCCCTCTCTCCTCTCCTCTCTCTTCTCTTATTTTCCCTCTCTCCTCTCTCTTATTTTCCTCTCTCTCTCTTCTCTTATTTTCCCTCTCTCCTCTCTTATTTTCCTCTCTCTTCTCTTATTTTCCCTCTCTCCTCTCTCTTATTTTCCCTCTCTCCTCTCCTCTCTCTTCTCTTATTTCCCCTCTCTCCTCTCCTCTCTCTTCTCTTATTTTCCCTCTCTCCTCTCTCTTATTTTCCTCTCTCTCTCTTCTCTTATTTTCCCTCTCTCCTCTCTTATTTTCCTCTCTCTTCTCTTATTTTCCCTCTCTCCTCTCTCTTATTTTCCCTCTCTCCTCTCCTTTCTCTTATTTCCCCTCTCTCCTCTCCTCTCTCTTCTCTTATTTCCTCTCTCTCCTCTCTCTCTCTTCTCTTATTTTCCCTCTCTCCTCTCTTATTTTCCTCTCTCTCTCTCTCTTCTCTTATTTTCCCTCTCTCCTCTCTCTTATTTTCCTCTCTCTCCTCTCCTCTCTCTTCTCCAATTTTCCTCTCTCTCTCCTCTTCCTCGTCTTCTTCTTCCTCTCTGGTTGCACTGGGACTTTCCTCTCTGGTTGCACTGGGACTTTCCTCTCTGGTTGCACTGGGACTTTTCTGGGACTTGCTATGCTCGGTCACCGAAATCAAAACTAAAATGTGACTACTAAAAGACCTGCTACTTCCTCTATAGAAAGAGGAATTCTCAGCGCCTATTTCTGTCTGATCCACACACAGCGTGACACCACCGCCCCCTGCCGGCAGAACGGCTAAGCTGTTTTGTAACGGCAAGCAGCAGTTTGGTCATGTGATCAAGCTGTGCTCGCCCGCTGATTGGCCGCCGAGCCTGGGAGAGGCTGACAGGTCATGTGATTCGGTGTAAATCCCCAGCCGCTGGCACAGTGTGGGGAGATCAGATACGGGCAGACAGGATGGGGAGCTGCCGGGGGATCTGTCTGCTGCTATTGCTGGCCTGTGTACCTGTGATCCGGGGCTGCGGGGAGGAGGTGAGTGCCCGGCTCTGCGGAGGAATCGTCTCCCCTGATCTGCTGTATAGAGACCCGGGGGGCACATAGTGATCACTGGAGGGATATATACATAGAGAGCAATATACACACATAGTGATCACTGGAGGGTATACAGAGAGAGATATACACATAGGGATCACTGGAGGGATATATACAGAGAGAGATATACACACATAGTGATCACTGGAGGGTGTACAGAGAGCAATATACACACATAGTGATCACTGGGGGGTATACAGAGAGCAATATACACACATAGTGATCACTGGAGGGTGTACAGAGAGAGATATTCACACATAGTGATCACTGGGGGGTATACAGAGAGCAGTATACACACATAGTGATCATTGGGGGGTATACATAGAGAGCAATACACACATAGTGATCACTGGAGGGATATATACAGAGAGCAATACACACACATAGTGATCACTGGAGGGTGTACAGAGAGCAATATACACACATAGTGATCACTGGAGGGTATACATAGAGAGATATACACACATAGTGATCACTGGAGGGTATATAGAGAGATATACACACATAGTGATCACTGGAGGGTATATAGAGAGATATACACATAGTGATCACTGGAGGGTATACAGAGAGCAATATACACACATAGTGATCACTGGAGGGTATACAGAGAGCAATATACACACATAGTGTTCACTGGGGGGTGTACAGAGAGCAATATACATACAGTGATCACTGGAGGGGTGTACAGAGAGCAATATACACATAGTGATCACTGGAGGGTATACAGAGAGCAATACACACACATAGTGATCACTGGGGGGTATACAGAGAGCAATACACACACATAGTGATCACTGGGGGGTATACAGAGAGCAATACACACACATAGTGATCACTGGAGGGTATACAGAGAGCAATATACACACATAGTGATCACTGGAGGGGTATACAGAGAGCAATATACACATAGTGATCACTGGAGGGTATACAGAGAGCAATATACACACATAGTGATCACTGGAGGGGTGTACAGAGAGCAATATACACACAGTGATCACTGGGGGGTATACAGAGAGCAATATACACACATAGTGATCACTGGGGGTATACAGAGAGCAATATACACACATAGTGATCACTGGGGGGTATACATAGAGCAATATACACACATAGTGATCACTGGAAGGTATACAGAGAGCAATATACACACATAGTGATCACTGGAAGGTATACAGAGAGCAATATACACACATAGTGATCACTGGGGGGTATACAGAGAGAGATATACACACATAGTGATCACTGGAGGGTATACAGAGAGCAATATACACACATAGTGATCACTGGAGGGTATACAGAGAGCAATATACACACAGTGATCACTGGGGGGTATACAGAGAGAGATATGCACATAGTGATCACTGGAGGATATACACATAGTGATCACTGGAGGGTATACAGAGAGCAATATACACACACATAGTGATCACTGGGGGGTATACAGAGATATACACATAGTGATCACTGGAGGGTATACAGAGAGAGAGAGATATACACACATAGTGATCACTGGGGGGGTATACAGAGAGCAATATACACACATAGTGATCACTGGGGGGGGGGGTATACAGAGAGCAATATACACACATAGTGATCACTGGGGGGGGGGGGGGGTATACAGAGAGCAATATACACACAGTGATCACGAGGGGGGGGGGTATACGGAGAGCAATATACACACATAGTGATCACTGGGGGGGGGGGGGTATACAGAGAGCAATATACACACATAGTGATCACTGGGGGGGGGGGGGGGGTATACAGAGAGCAATATACACACAGTGATCACGAGGGGGGGGGGTATACGGAGAGCAATATACACACATAGTGATCACTGGGGGGTATAAATACATATATAAATATACACATAGTGATCACTGGGGGGGGGGGGGAGAGAGAGAATATATATATATATATATATATATATATATATATATATATCTATCTCTCTCTCATTATATGATTTCCAATGTATGTACAGTGGGAAGAAAATGTATGTGAACCCCTTGGAATGACGTGCATTTGCCGTAAAATGTGATCGGATCCTCATCCACAATGCATTCACAGCTCTTCACTTCAAAATTTCGGGTATTTTCATTGCCATTATGGGCACCTTTTTCTCTTATCGGCAAAATGCAGATGACACCATTTTCAGCCAACAGTGTACAAGGATATGGAAATGGTAGTTTTTTTTATCTCTCAGTATTTGAAAAGGTTTATTATGAAAAAATACACTGGGTATTAAAAATAAATAAATAAGGTATTGACTTGCAGCAAACATGCTGATAAGGACGCCTGATGTCTCTTCTCTGATTTTGCTGATGTGTATACTTGTTCTGGGTCACCGACTCGCAAAGTGCTGAAGCCAGATGTCAGCCTGATACAAGGTGAAAACGTGAGATAATAAGGGAGAAAGATATGGTACATGGACATCGTGGCAACCGTCTTCACCTTTTTACCCCAGAGGAAACCAATGAAAATATTTTCAGGACTCTGGGAAACCCCCCCCCCCCCTTTGTTTAGTCCAGTAGCTTGATCACTGAACATTTTAAATATAACGACCATTTACAATACAATCCCTGCATTCACCATGTGTTTCTGTTTGTGCATTTGCAATTTGCTTTTTTTTGTGTATTTACTTGCGTTTTTGAGGTGTGTTTTTAAACTTTTTAGACACCCTGGTTATTTATTTTTTTTTTTTTTTTCACATCCTCACACTCTATACAACATAATTTTTAGTAATCTTTCTAAAAATAAATTCAAAGTAATGCAGACAGTAGAATTGTTGTGTCCCCAGTTGTCAGTGTAGACGTGACCCCCCTGCATTGATGGTCAGTGTAAGTGGGAGATCCATTGCTCACTGATCAAGGAACCCCAAGCAACCAAGGTCCAAAAAATAATGACTTATAGGGCAGTAGGGACCCATCCATTAGGGGTGCAGGGGCGCTACTCCACTATCCAATGTGTCCATCCCCCTAATCTACATGCAGGGCGCCAGGCGCATGGATTCCAATGAGGGTTTTCTTTTTTTTTTTCTTTTTTCTAAGCACATGATTATTGGAGTCTGAGGCTCTAGTAAGCTCCAAAAAAGCATGGGCTCTGGGTGCAGAGCACTGAGCCCACCCAGTTGTGTGACAATAGCGAATGAATATTCGCTATTGTCGCACTGATTCTCCTCCCAGCCAATCGGGAAGCAGGTCGTGAGACATCCTACTTATAGGGAGGAGACGTATGCCCGCCATGATGCTGAGGAGACGCATGGGAAGCCTTCTCCACATGTAAGCCCGGGGGCAGTACAGGGTGAGTGAGCGAGCTGGTGACCTGGGGGGTGAGTGGGTATGGTGCACGGTGCGGGCTGGAGCAACGGGGGGTGGGTCCGTGGTCAGAGGTATTGCATGTGTAGGGTTCAGTTGGATGGAGTGGGAAGATAGAAGGGTGTAGTTCCTGGAAAAGGAAGGATGAGATATTGACTCTGTGTAGGGTTCAAGTGGATGGAGGATGTGATAAAAGGGTGGGTGTCTGAACAGAGGGAAGGATGAGGTATGGAGTGTGTAGGGTTCAGGTGGATAGAGGATGTGATGAAAGGCTGTGGTGTCTGGATAGAGGGAAGGATGAGGTATTGGGTGTTTAGGGTTCAGGTGGTTGGAGGGGGAAGATAGAAAGGTGTAGTGTCTAGACAGAGAAGGATGAGGTATTACTTGTGTAGGGTTCAGTTGGATGGAGTGGGGAGAGGTATTACTTGTGTAGGGTTCAGTCGGATGGAGTGGGGAGAGGTATTACTGGTGTAGGGTTCAGTTGGATGGAGTGGGGAGAGGTATTACTGGTGTAGGGTTCAGTTGGATCAGGATGGAGTGGGGAGAGGTATTACTGGTGTAGGGTTCAGTTGGATGGAGTGGGGAGAGGTATTACTTGTGTAGGGTTCAGTTGGATGGAGTGGGGAGAGGTAATTTGTGTGTAGGGTTCAGTTGGATGGAGTGGGGAGAGGTATTACTTGTGTAGGGTTCAGTTGGATGGAGTGGGGAGAGGTATTACTGGTATAGGGTTCAGTTGGATGGAGTGGGGAGAGGTATTACTTGTGTAGGGTTCAGTTGGATGGAGTGGGGAGAGGTATTACTTGTGTAGGGTTCAGTTGGATGGAGTGGGGAGAAGTATTACTGGTGTAGGGTTCAGTTGGATGGAGTGGGGAGAAGTATTACTGGTGTAGGGTTCAGTTGGATGGAGTGGGGAGAGGTATTACTGGTGTAGGGTTCAGTTGGATGGAGTGGGGAGAGGTATTACTGGTGTAGGGTTCAGTTGGATGGAGTGGGGAGAGGTATTACTGGTGTAGGGTTCAGTTGGATGGAGTGGGGAGAGGTATTACTGGTGTAGGGTTCAGTTGGATGGAGTGGGGAGAGGTATTACTGGTGTAGGGTTCAGTTGGATGGAGTGGGGAGAGGTATTACTGGTGTAGGGTTCAGTTGGATGGAGTGGGGAGAGGTATTACTGGTGTAGGGTTCAGTTGGATGGAGTGGGGAGAGGTATTACTGGTGTTGGATGGAGTGGGGAGAGGTATTACTGGTGTAGGGTTCAGTTGGATGGAGTGGGGAAAGGTATTACTGGTGTGGGGTTCAGTTGGATGGAGTGGGGAGAGGTATTACTGGTGTAGGGTTCAGTTGGATGGAGTGGGGAGAGGTATTACTGGTGTAGGGTTCAGTTGGATGGAGTGGGGAGAGGTATTACTGGTGTAGGGTTCAGTTGGATGGAGTGGGGAGAGGTATTACTGGTGTTGGATGGAGTGGGGAGAGGTATTACTGGTGTAGGGTTCAGTTGGATGGAGTGGGGAAAGGTATTACTGGTGTGGGGTTCAGTTGGATGGAGTGGGGAGAGGTATTACTGGTGTAGGATTCAGTTGGATGGAGTGGGGAGAGGTATTACTTGTGTAGGGTTCAGTTGGATGGAGTGGGAAGAGGTATTACTTGTGTAGTGTTCAGTTGGATGGAGTGGGGAGAGGTATTACTTGTGTAGGGTTCAGTTGGATGGAGTGGGGAGAGGTATTACTTGTGTAGGGTTCAGTTGGATGGAGTGGGGAGAGGTAATTTGTGTGTAGGGTTCAGTTGGATGGAGTGGGGAGAGGTATTACTTGTGTAGGGTTCAGTTGGATGGAGAGGTATTACTGGTGTAGGGTTCAGTTGGATGGAGTGGGGAGAGGTATTACTTGTGTAGGGTTCAGTTGGATGGAGTGGGGAGAAGTATTACTGGTGTAGGGTTCAGTTGGATGGAGTGGGGAGAAGTATTACTGGTGTAGGGTTCAGTTGGATGGAGTGGGGAGAAGTATTACTGGTGTAGGGTTCAGTTGGATGGAGTGGGGAGAGGTATTACTGGTGTAGGGTTCAGTTGGATGGAGTGGGGAGAGGTATTACTGGTGTTGGATGGAGTGGGGAGAGATATTACTTGTGTAGCGTTCAGTTGGATGGAGTGGGAAGAGATATTACTTGTGTAGGGTTCAGTTGGATGGAGTGGGGAGAGGTATTACTGGTGTAGGGTTCAGTTGGATGGAGTGGGGAGAGATATTACTTTTGTAGGGCTCAGTTGGATGGAGTGGGGAGAGGTATTACTTGTGTAGGGTTCAGTTGGATGGAGTGGGGAGAGGTATTACTTGTGTAGGGTTCAGTTGGATGGAGTGGGGAGAGGTATTACTTGTGTAGGGTTCAGTTGGATGGAGTGGGAAGGTAGAAGGGTGTAGTTCCTGGAAAAGAGGGGAGGAGGAGATCTCGACTGTGTAGGGTTCAAGTGTATGGAGGATGTGATAGAATGGTGGGTGTCTGGACGGAAGGAAGGATGAGGTATTGACTGTGTAGGGGTCAGGTGGATGAAGGGTGGGTGTCTGGACGGAAGGAAGGATGAGGCATTGACTGTGTAGGGGTCAGGTGGATGAAGGGTGGGTGTCTGGTCAGAGGAAAGGACGAGGTAATGAGTTTGTAGAGTTCAGGTTGATGGAGAGGGATATTGAGTCTATAGAAGTTATGTGAACAGAGGAGGGAGATGGTGACATGGTGAGGTCAAGGCGTTGGCAATTTCTAGAGGGCCAGATGGGCAAAGGGTATCTAAGAGAAGTGGATGAAGGAGGGTCCACCGGTGAGTTTATCTAGATTACAGATCTACCAAATCTCTGTTGTCTTTTCCTATAGACCTGCCCAGCAGCTCCCGATGGCTTCTTGAACGTACACCTGATCCCTCACACACATGATGATGTGGGCTGGTTGAAGACCGTAGATCAGTATTACTATGGAGGTAAGTGGACGATATTTCCTTCTCTGGCAGTTGCATCCGAGAATAAGATGAGTTTTGCAGTTTCCGCCTATTTCAGCAATTCTTTATCGACTCTCATGGTTTGGTAATTGAACAGAAAGTTTCCTGTGTAGATTATCACAGATCTGTATCATCTTTCACGCAGGATGTTCAATATTTTCTCCTTTCACCACCCAAAAAATATTAACCCCTCAATGTCTAAGTCTTTTAGTTCCGTTACATATTTTTTTTTTTTTTTTTTCAAACTGTAAAAGCTGGTTACAAACATTTGATGTAACATTGGGGTTGATTTACTAAAACGGAAAAATGAAAATCAGTGTCTAACTTTAGCTTGTGGCCACAGCTTTTCTATCCTTTTTTTTTTTTTTTTTTTTTTTTTTTTTTTTTACATTAAAATATTGCCACTATATACATTTTTTGCTGATCTGAACCCCCAGATTACATGGTAAACTGCAGAGTTTCTCCAGTGCTGAGAGTTCAGGTGGGTGGAGATTTTCCCCGCAGCCTGTATACACGCCCACATGTGTGATGCCAATATTGTGACATGGCTATCTCTCAGAACCAAGTAACTGTTCTCTCCAGCATAAGACACAACTGAGCATGTGCAGGTTGGCTATTGCCTGTGTGTTAGCTGGCCGTCCGAAGCTAGACAATGCAGGAGGGGGGAGGATCTGTGCATACAGGATAAAACGACCTTTTTACACAATGCACAGGATTAACCCCTTAAAGGGGTTGTAAAAGTTTTTTTATTTTCTAAATAGGTTCCTTTAAGCTAGTGCATTGTTGGTTCACTTACCTTTTCCTTCCATTTCCCTTCTAAATATATTTTTTCTTTGTCTGAATTTCTCACTTCCTCCTCAGTAAGCTTGCCCCCATCATCCGAGCCGTTCTGTCTGGGGGTTAGTCAGCCAGAACAGCTAACTGAGGAGGAACAGGAAGTGAGAAATTCAGACAAAGAAAACAAAGGGGGGAAAAAAAACATTTAGAAGGGAAATCGGAGGAAAAGGTAAGTGAACCAACGATGCACTAGCTTAAAGGAACCTATTTAGAAAATAAAGAACGAACCTTTTCAACCTCTTTAACCACTTGCTTACTGGGCACATATACCCCCCTCCTGCCCAGGTGAAATTTCAGCTTCCGGCACTGCGTCGCTTTAACTGACAATTGCGCGGTCGTGCGACGTGGCTCCCAAACAAAATTGACGTCCTTTTTCCCTACAAGTAGAGCTTTCTTTTGGTGGTATTTGATCGCCTGTGCGGCTTTTATTTTTTGCGCTATAAACAAAAAAGAGCGTTTTTTTTTTTTTTTTTTTTACTTGTTGCTATAATAAATATGCCAATTTAAAAATTGATCCGTATGGGCGCTGATTGGCGGCACAGGTGGGCGCTGATTGGCGGCACAGGTGGACGCTGATTGGCGGCACAGGTGGGCACTTCGCAGATTATCACAGGTGGACACTGATCCCTATGGGCACTAGGATGGCACAGGTGGGCACTGATTGGCGGCACAGGCGGGCACTGATTGGTGGCACAGGTGGGCACTGCGCAGATTAGCACTATGGGCACTGGGATGGCACTGTATGGGCACTGAAGTCTGTATCACTGTAACACGGTCTGTAACACTCAAAGATCTTCTCCCTCCTCACGCGCTGTCTGTGTGAGGAGGGAGAGGCGGCAATGAGAGATGATCTCATATGTTTACACAGATCGCATAGCAAACGGCCACTCTGATTGGCCGTTCACTGCGAAACTGTGATTGGCTGTGTCCAAGGGAACGAGCAAAGGGGCGGACGTCAAATGACGTCCTCCTGGATTTTCAGGTCCGCGCTGAAGCTGTCATTCGGCTATAGCGCAGGCCTCAACCGGTTAAAGTTCATGTATGTGTGTAAAGGCAGTTGTCCCAAAACTTTTGACAATATAGTGTATACTGTGACATGCTTCCCCTGACTGATGAGAAGATGAGCTTATTGATTGCTCTGGATTACAGATTATTATTATTATTATTATTATTATTATTATTATTATTATTTTGTCTTTCAGGGAATAACAGCATCCAGCACGCTGGCGTGCAATATATTTTGGACTCGGTGATCCCTCAGTTGCTTGCGGACCCCAAAAGGAGATTTATCTATGTGGAGATGGCGTTTTTCTGGCGCTGGTGGCAGCAACAGAATAAGTCTGTACAGAAAGATGTAGTACAGTTATTACAAGAAGGTGAGCAGCAGGGGGCGCTACACATCTACACCATGGTTTTCTGTCTGGTCTTACAGTTGGGTGCCCTTTAACATTTGTGACATCCTTGTTGCTGTGTATTCTTCACGTATGAAAATCTCGATTAACATTTCATAGGCCTGCGCACAGGGTGTTCCAGGTGTGCCTGGGCACACGCTAATCACCCCGCGCAGTCAAGATTCTTCACACTGCCCTGCACCCCCTCCCCGGCAGCGCTGCCAGCTTCCATCCTCTTCTCTCCCACTGGCTGCTGTGGCAGGCACACACAGAGGAATGTTATAGGAAAAGTGGTTGAAGGGGCCGGTAGATATGTAATTTACCCGCCCTGTCCCTTTCTAAATGAACACAGTGAGTGATCGGTACCGTGTGTTTGAGCTTTGTGGTGCACACCCTAATGCAATAGGCTGTGCACACCTATGCATGTACTAAGCTTACACCAGCAGGATCAGTGTCCACAGTACAGAGCTACTGAAGGCCACATGACTGGGATGGTTAGTAAGTAATATATACTGTATTTATCGGCGTATACCGCGCACTTTTTTGCCCTGAAAATCAGGGCAAAATCGTGGGTGCGCGGTATACGCCGATACCCGCTTTCCCGCGCCGAGTTTTGAATACTGCGCCGACATATACCGAGCGCAGTACACTCGGGTATAGTCGGGCAGTCTCGGCTCCTTCCGCGCTCACATCCTGGACGTACAGGACGTGAGCGCGATAGTTGCCGAGCCTGCCTGACAATACACGAGTATACTGCGCTCTGTATATGTCGGCGCAGTATTCAAACTCTGCGCGGGAAACGAGCGGGGAGGAAGCCGCAGAAGGACGCCGGACCCGACGAAGAGGACACCCGAAGCCGCACACGGACGCCGGACCCGACGAGGCCGCCGCGCAAGACACCAAAACTGTAAGTACAAGAAAAACTTTTTTTCCCCCACAGGATTCGGGGCCACTTTAGGTGTGCGCGGTATACGCGGGAGCGCGTTATACCGCGATAAATACGGTAATACCCTGTCTTACTGATTTGAGTTTAGTTCTGCAGTCACATACATAGATATCGCATATCGTAATCAGGCAGACTACTTCCTTTTGCGCTCCTGTTTTGAAAAATGAAAGGGCGACTATGGGCAATCGGAACAATTCTCCTTTTGGTTTGTGGTCCTCTGAGACATGGCGCTCTCCTCTCTGTTCCTCAGGTCGCTTGGAATTTATAAATGGTGGCTGGTCTATGAACGACGAAGCCGCCGCGCACTACAATGCCATCATTGACCAGATGACTCTAGGCTTGCAGTTCTTGGAGAACACGTTTGGTGAATGCGGTAGACCGCGGATCGCTTGGCACATCGATCCCTTTGGACACTCCAGGGAGCAGGCTTCCTTGTTTGCACAGGTACGTGAGCGCTCACTTTTTGGAGCACCATTGTTCTTAACCACTTCCGGACCGGCTCACGCCGATTGACGTCGGCACTTTTGGAGAGGGATATCTTTGTTATGGCAGCAGCTAGCTACGGTACTACAGCCCGGTATCCTCTCCTTCAGTGAGCGGTCCGGTTTCAGATAAGTGATCTCTGAGGCGGAGATTCGCTACGAGATCACTTTTATCGGCAGCGGGAGATAAAAACTTTTTTAAATTTATAGGGCCATTTACCTGTGCTTCAGATTTTAGGGGGGCTGAATTGTGGCCATTGGAAGTGGTGTGGGTGGGGGGAATTTAGCCCCGTCGTTGGTGCGGGTGGGAGGAATTGGGCCCCGTCATTGGTGCGGGTGGGAGGAATTGGGCCCCGTCATTGGTGCGGGTGGGAGGAATTGGGCCCCGTCATTGGTGCGGGTGGGAGGAATTGGGCCCCGTCATTGGTGCGGGTGGGAGGAATTGGGCCCCGTCATTGGTGCGGGTGGGAGGAATTGGGCCCGTCATTGGTGTGGGAGGAATTGGGCCCCGTCATTGGTGCGGGTGGGAGGAATTGGGCCCCGTCATTGGTGCGGGTGGGAGGAATTGGGCCCCGTCATTGGTGCGGGTGGGAGGAATTGGGCCCCGTCATTGGTGCGGGTGGGAGGAATTGGGCCCGTCATTGGTGTGGGAGGAATTGGGCCCCGTCATTGGTGTGGGTGGGAGGAATTGGGCCCCGTCATTGGTGTGGGTGGGAGGAATTGGGCCCCGTCATTGGTGTGGGTGGGAGGAATTGGGCCTCATCATTGGTGCGGATGGGAGGAATTGGGCCCCGTCATTGGTGCGGGTGGGAGGAATTGGGCCCCGTCATTGGTGTGGGTGGGAGGAATTGGGCCCGTCATTGGTGTGGGTGGGAGGAATTGGGCCCGTCATTGGTGTGGGAGGAATTGGGCCCCGTCATTGGTGTGGGTGGGAGGAATTGGGCCCCGTCATTGGTGTGGGTGGGAGGAATTGGGCCCCGTCATTGGTGTGGGTGGGAGGAATTGGGCCCCGTCATTGGTGTGGGAGGAATTGGGCCCCGTCATTGGTGTGGGTGGGAGCAATTGGGCCCCGTCATTGGTGTGGGTGGGAGCAATTGGGCCCCGTCATTGGTGTGGGTGGGAGCAATTGGGCCCCGTCATTGGTGTGGGTGGGAGCAATTGGGCCCCGTCATTGGTGTGGGTGGGAGCAATTGGGCCCCGTCATTGGTGTGGGTGGGAGCAATTGGGCCCCGTCATTGGTGTGGGTGGTAGGAATTGGGCCCCGTCATTGGTGTGGGTGGGAGGAATTGGGGGCCCCGTCATTGGTGTGGGTGGTAGGAATTGGGCCCCGTCATTGGTGTGGGTGGTAGGAATTGGGCCCCGTCATTGGTGTGGGTGGTAGGAATTGGGCCCCGTCATTGGTGTGGGTGGGAGGAATTGGGGGCCCCGTCATTGGTGTGGGTGGTAGGAATTGGGCCCCGTCATTGGTGTGGGTGGTAGGAATTGGGCCCCGTCATTGGTGTGGGTGGGAGGAATTGGGGGCCCCGTCATTGGTGTGGGTGGGAGGAATTGGGCCACAGTTTGGAGATCACTGCTCTAAACTAATGACTCTTAAAGTGGTTGTAAACCCTCCTTCCTGACTTTTACCTATAGGTAAGCCTAGAATAAGTAGTGGAAATATCTCCTAAACATGCGCTGTTTAGGACATATTTTTCTTGTAGTGCGCTGATGATGCCATCGGCGCATGTGCTGTGAAGAAACAGACCTCCATGCCATTTCTTCCCTAACGTGTGCCGTGACTGACAGCTCCTGCACGCTTGCGGGAGTGACGTCACGCTTCTCCGGCCAGTCACAGAGCGGGAGTCCGAGGCCTCGGAAAGTAAGAGGCGAAGATGGATGCGGCCTGCACAGGGGACAGCGCGGGATTCGTTTGCAGGTAAATGTCACATAATGGGCTAGTATGCATACAATGCATACTAGCCTATTATGCTTTTCATTTGCAGGGAGCAAAAGAGAAAGTATGTTCTCTTTTTAAACGGAGGTCTGCCGGTCTTCTTTATTTAAAAATAAAAAATAAAATTATATTTAGTCAGCAGCTACAAATACTGCAGCTGCTGACTTTTAAAATAAGGATACTTGCCTGTCCAGCGAGCCCGCAATGTCGGCACCCAAGGCCGACCCGTCCCTCGGATGCTGATGTCACCATCTTCGGTAAGGGAATCGGGAAGTGAAGCCTTGTGGCTTCACTTCCCGGTTTCCTACTGCGCATGCGCGAGTCGCAATCAAAATATTCCTCGCTGTCTTCTGGGACCCGTGTGTCTCCCAGAAGGCAGGGGGGGTGGAAACGGGAAGTGGCGCAACCCCTGCGGGGGGGGGGGGGTCTATGCTTGGAAATGGGTGCAAATACCTGTATTATACAGGTATCTGCACCCCCTCCCCCCCTGAAAGGTGCCAAATGTGACATTTTTGTATGGACCTCCGCTTTAAGGGTTTTTTAAAAGTAAAGTTTGTTGCCTTTTCAGAATTGGGGGCACACAGTTTTAAGTTTGGTGTAACGGTCAGGGGTTAACACCGTTACGATATTCCATTCCACCAACCCAGGACAGCTTATCGACACTCCACAATCCAGCAGACAGGACCCATTGGATTTTCCCCCATAATAACGAGACACAGCTCTGTTCTCTGGTTCCAAACAGACTGACTTTAATGGTAAACTCAGATTTGTTATATACAGTTAGAAGCCCCAAGAAACAATGGCTTAACTCCACCCACAGCATAACACAATGGGTGCCCAATACACATTCCTTTAGATAATGACATTCAGATAATCTACATCAGTGGTCTCCAAACTGCGGCCCGAGGGCCAGATGCGGCCCGTTGCTTGCCCTTATTCGGCCCTTGGAGCACTCTCCCTCCCACTGATACGAGACACTATTCTGCCATCTGACACCGACAATGGAGCACCATTTCTCCCACTGACACCACTAATGGGGCACTATTCCTCCCTATGATACTAGCAAATGGGGCACTATTCCTCCCCCTGATACCAGATGTTTTCTCCCACTGATGCCAGGAAATTTTTAACTCTCGCTGGCCAAAGTCCGGCCCTCCAAGAGTCTGAAGGACAATAAATCGGCCCTTTGTTTAGAATGTTTGGAGACCCCTGATCTACATGAACTAATTACTAGTCATTTACCCAGACGTTCTGACTCTGCGATAAGCTATTCTCACCTGATACACAATACACATTCCTTTGTAGACGTAATTGACATGCTAATCCACTACAGCTGAAAAGTCAGCCATCTGACCTTTCAGACTGCCAACCCCCAACACATCTATCATTCATAGACTTTCACACAATGAAATATCTTAGGTGCCAGACTCAATTAACACCTCAACAGTATGTGTCCCCTCATGAATGAGTCCCTCTCCTATTGACCTGTTGGGGTCAGAATTAACCACTTGTAATATTTCAAGATTTCCTGCAATACATGAATTATCATTACTGTCCCATCTCATGTAATCCGAGATATAATTTCTCAGTCATCCTATGCCCCTATTGGACATAGGGTGACCCTAGACCCAAAAGTCATTGGTGAAGCTGGCACAGGAGTACCCCACATCCTTCAAAAGTCTCTGGGTATCACGGGCCATTCCGTTACATTTGGTATCTATTTACTCGGTGAAAGCTCATCTTTTTTTATTGTACCAAAAAATGGGTAATATATTGTGTTTTTTCTGCACTAAAGTTATCTCTTTAGTAAATTGTTTTACACTAAGGGTTATATAAAAATCATAAATTATTGCATTAATATCACGTGACATAAAATTTTTGACTACAACCATTTTATTCTCCAGGGTGTCTGCTTTAGGAAAATTTATTTGGTGGTTTTAATGTTTTATGTTCTAAGCGCATTCTCCAATGCGGATAAGACCAGTAAAAGCTCAATTCTGATTTTATATGAATTTGTGCATTTTTCTTTCACTTGGCGAATAAATGTGAATGTCTTTTTTGACTTTTAACCATAGATGGGCTTTGATGGCTTGTTCTTCGGCCGTCTGGATTATCAGGATAAAACCAATCGAGAAAAGGCCCGGCAAATGGAGATGGTTTGGCGAGCGAGTGATGATTTAGAAATGCCCAGTGCTGATCTCTTTACTGGTCAGTAAACGGATATCGGAATTAAATTTTTTTTTGTTCAACCTTTTATTTTGAGTGTGCTTAGGCTAACTACCACCTGAGGCGGCCATTCTTGCCACCTCTCACCCTTTGCCATCCTGCGTTTCCTGCAGACCTGTGGGCTGCCGTTGTTGACTATTTTTAGGAGTTCAGGGATGCCGTCCTGTCCTGGCATCATTGCCTGGTGAGCCCCTGACCTAGAACAAGCAAGAAGCATAGGAGCTAAGACTTTTCACGCTTCATTAGCTGCATGCCTACTCCAAGTCAGTGACTCCCTAGGCATGGGCGTCTGCTAAGGCAGTGACGATACACAGACGCATTTAACCCTTTCTTCAAACGCTAGCGAGGGTTAAAAGTGCCCCGCTAGCGGCTGAATAGCGCTGCTAAAACTATGGCTTTTTAGCTGCACTTTACAGACAACGCGGCCAGCTTCACTCCATGCCCATATAAATATAGCCTAGAGAATGTACAGACCCCCCCCCTTCAGCACAGATGGACCCCTCCATTTAGCACAGACCCCTCCATTCAGCACAGACCCCTCCATTCAGCGAGACTCTTCAACACCACCTCTATTTTTCCAGAGGGGGTCAATTGCCCCCCCCCCTTGCCCTATGGAGCGGACGCCCATGTCCCTAGGTGGTGAGGTCAGGATGAAGGTGACAGCCTCAGGTCAGCAGTGTCAGCCCCCATATCTTCTATCCTTCCTTGTTCCCCATGACCCAATAATAAAATAAATATGTAGGCTGCCATGATTGACATCCTTATGAAAAGCCGGCTGCGCTTCATATTGATCCTTTTGGCTTCAATACGTATTGCTGACCTGGAACAAGCATGAAGAATGGGCATTGCACAGAACAGTTTAAGTGGTTGTAAACCCTCACATAAACCCAGTAAAGTGACTGGCCTTGTGTGATGCACAGAGGTGAAACCAAGCCTCTTGCATTAGTTGTACCTGTTTTTCTGCCACTGCTCTCCTCTACAAAGTACAACATTTCTTAGCTTCAGAGGGCAAGGGGTAGGGATCTGACGCCACACACTACACAGCATCAGCATGGAGATGAGTGTAATCTGAGACCTGAGTGGAGTTAAAGGACACCACCCACCCTACAGTTTCATGGGGAAACGTGCACAGCTGAGAATGTCATTCACTTGCTCTGTAATGGAGGGGTGAGGAGTGCCGTCTCCCAGGATTATGTGTGTTGGTGTATAGAATGTCAAAAGTGACTTATGCAGATATCGGAGGAATGAGAAAGGAAAGCAAAATCATGCTAGGCACATTGTATAGGGCCAAGTACACCCTATAGAATTAAATGCTTTGTTCATATTTCATGCCAGAGGTTTACAATCGCTTTAAGATTTTTCACACTTCACTAGCTGCATGCTTGTTCCAGGTCAGTAAGTGATTAAGTAGTGAGAACAGATAATGAGTCTCAGAACCTGTGCGTCAGCCTGACAGTGCCATCCCCCATATTTTGGTTTCCTGTGTAACCTAGAACCCTGTCATTAATAATATATAGATTGTCCACATTGCCATCCTTATGACTAGCCTACTGGCTGCCATATTGATCCTTTTTGTCTTCAGTACTTTTCACTGACCTGAGGCCAACTACAACAGTGAGCTCTTGGTTTTTATATTTCAAGGGTAGGCAACCTCTGAAATCCAGCTGTGGTAATGCCCTGGCCTCTGGGATTGATGCTTGTGACTGTCAGGCTTGCAATGCCTCATGGGACTTGTAGTTCTACAACATCTGGAGTGCCTAGGTTGTCTACCCCTGGTATACTTGGTAAGCTAGAACAGGGGTCTCCAAACTTTCTAAACAAAGGGCCAGTTTACTGTCTTTCAGGCTTTAGGGGGGCCGGACTGTGCCCAGCGGGAGTATAACATTTTCCTGGAGTCACTGGAAGTAAACAGTGTCCCCTCTTTGGTATCATTGGGACTAATAGTGTCCCATCATTGGTGTCGGTAGAAAGAATAGTGACCCATCAATGGTGTCGGTAGAAAGAATAGTGACCCATCAATGGTGTCGGTAGAAAGAATAGTGACCCATCAATGGTGTCGGTAGAAAGAATAGTGACCCATCAATGGTGTCGGTAGAAAGAATAGTGACCCATCAATGGTGTCGGTAGAAAGAATGGTGACCCATCATTGGTGTCAGTAGAAAGAATAGTGACCCATCATTGGTGTCGGTAGAAAGAATAGTGACCCATCAATGGTGTCGGTAGAAAGAATAGTGACCCATCATTGGTGTCGGTAGAAAGAATAGTGACCCATCATTGGTGTCGGTAGAAAGAATAGTGACCCATCATTGGTGTCGGTAGAAAGAATAGTGACCCATCATTGGTGTCGGTAGAAAGAATAGTGACCCATCATTGGAATAGTTAAAGAGGAAGCAATATCTAACGAGTGGACATTGATGGTCAGACTTTCAGGCCAAGGAAGTAGATTTAAAAAAGTTCAATTTAATAGCATATAAATACAAAACAATAATACAAAATAATATTACAAAAAATTACTATTAGCCACTGTATATTCCTCAGAAGTCGCCAACGCACGTTTCGCCGTGGGGCTTCTTCAGGACGAAGACGAGGAATGCATGTTTAGCAGAAAAACAGATTTTTATCTGTAATGATACAGTGTAAAGGGTTAATAACATATATATAAAAAAGAAAAAATTAATTAAAAAAATGAATGTCTTAATGTATAATTACATGACAGATGGTCCTTCAGCGGAAATATCCATGAGGCACATATGATACACAGTAAACGACAGCACACGTCGAAAGTGAAGTTTTGGCAGGAATTTTCACACACCACACCAGGGATCTAATTTTAACAAAGATATGTATATACATACTAAATAAGTCCTTAATTTCATGGTAGTCAATGTCCTCAATGCGTATACAGACATAGAAAAAACAGAGAGAGCATACAATAGAAATTAAGATACAGCCAGAGTATATATATGTGAAGAAAAAAGAAAGCAAGACAGAAAACAACAGATATGTCTATCATGATAATACTAAGGATATATAGCATTTATGGTGTAATATCACAGAAAATCACCTTAGGTGACCAATAAAGGTCAAACGAATGGTCCGTGGATTTCAGGGTTAGAAAATCCCAGGCAGAGTACACAGCTCAAAAAGACTGTGGTTATAAGAACAGAAAAAAAGAGAGAAAGAAAAAAATATATATAAATAAAGATAAGAATAAATATAAAAAGCCCCATTATTAGCAGCCAAATTTGTTAGATTGTAAATAAAATAAATTAAACAAGAGCCTTGATTCACCTAATTAGGATGGTCTCGGGCTTACTGGGACAGCAGAGAATGGCCACAATACACAGCATATGAATCCAATTATGGAAATGTTTAAGCCGGTAACGCCGTCAGTAGACAGACACTGCAGTCAATGCAAGAGGCCTACGAGTGAGAAAAGATAAAATAAGAATGTAACAATCAGCACTCACATGGAACGCCAAAGGAATGTCTAGGGGCACACAGATAGCAGCACTTGCCACAAAGCAGCGTGTATGACAGATGTCTGTGTCCCAGGGTGTACACAAGGCAACACAAAGCGGATGCACCTGTGTCTCCCTTAAATAGAGCACATTCCTGCGTCGACATACGACGTATGACGTCATTAGAGCGCGCCGACTCGTTCAGGCGGCGCATAAACAAGTCGCGATTTTCGACGGGACAGCGGAACAGATCTTATAGTATAGCCGTGGATCACGGCCAAACACTAGCTTATAAAGAGGCACATGTATGTAGGATTAGGCCACTGGCCATAGTCGGGCATAGACCAAAAGAACCGGACTATAAGTAAAGGGCTCATATAACAGTTGGCTGGCAAAATGAAAAATAAATATAAAAATAGTACTTAAAGCGGATGTGCCACTAAAAAAATATATTAAAAGCCAGCAGCTACAAATACTGCAGCTGCTGACTTTTAATATAAGGACACTTACCTGTCCTGGAGTCCAGCGCCGATCGCAGCAGATGACGAGCCGATCGCTCGTCACCCTGCTGCTCCCCCCTCCATCCTCGGTGAGGGAACCAGGAAGTGAAGCGCTCCGGCTTCACTGCCCGGTTCCCTACGGCGCATGCGCGAGTCGCGCTGCGCCCGCCGATTGGCTCCCGCTGTGTGCTGGGAGCCGAGTGTTCCCAGCATACAACGGGGGACGGACGGGAAGCAAGGAAAAAACCCGTCCTTTGCCCGTATCGTAGGGCCGGAAGTGGGTGCAGATACCTGTCTGTAGACAGGTATCTGCACCCCCCTCCCCCCTGAAAGGTGTCAAATGTGACACCGGAGGGGGGGAGGGTGCCGATCAGCGGGACTCCACTTTAGAGTGGAGATCCGCTTTAAACGATCTTAAGCTTGCCATCATGTGGACAAATAGGGACAGCACATCCTATGTTAATAAGCACAGTGTGCCAAACTAGGATATAGAATGGGTGATTGTATAGACATGAGAGATAGACTGAGTAAAAAGAAAAGGAGAGTATTTTCACACATAGAGGACAACGAGTATTCCATGAGTAAATGTAATAGAACTAAAATCAAAATATATAGAAATTAATTCCTGGTTTATCGTTGCGGAGCCAAAACATAAAAAAGTAATTTGGTGATATATCACAACAGTATCTATAAACACTTCCTATAAACAGCACAAAGTCCCATCCATAGGGTGAGGCTGGTCAAATATGCCCCCGGTACATCCATGGAGGGCCAAGCAGTCAAGCAATCAACAGAGAGACATCCATAAGTCTAAAATTATTCATCAATAGATTGTGTATGTATGTACAAAGACGTATAGTTACACATTACTCCCTGGGTTGGTATGGTAGTCCCATTACCATTGTATTAATAGATAGCACAAATCATACATTTTATTATTATTTATAGAAAGGACAAATGGTATTCAACAAAAATATCAAACATATATTCTTCTTATTTAAGATCTTCCCAATCATTGTTCACATTTTGATTATATAGAACATCCATATACATTTTTATAGTCTGAGCATAGCCCGTCCCAGTTGTAATAAGTGGGAGAGGTTTAGCCTAGATGTTGTTGTAGGTTTGCAGGGTTGATGATGACAACCTCACAGTGACATGCATGGTAGGGGGTAAGTAGATTATCAGAAAACTTGTTTGGAGATCATTAGACATGTAGAAATGGTTTAAAACTCAGTGAGTCATTTAGCCCTGGCCAACAGTTTGCCTTTGAGGCGATAGATCCATTGAGTTTCACGCTGTAGGACTTTCTGATCGAAGTTGCCACCTCTGGGGTCCTCGGTTACGCAGTCCAAAACCGAAAAATTTATTTGGGGGGTTACATAGCCGTGTGTAAAGGCAACATGGTACCCCATGGTCTTATTCAGTAGACCATTGGTAATGTAGTACATGTGGTCTTTAACCCGTTTCCATAAGGGGCGGATGGTTTTGCCCACATAGAAGCAACCACAGGTACAGAAAATAATGTATATAACCCTTTGGGTTTGACACGTGACGTGTTTATGTAATTTGTGTGTTTCCCCATTGGGAAGATGAATGGTCTGACCCTCCTTAATTAGGTAGCAGAAATTGCAGTGCCCACATCTAAAGAGGCCCGGTGTTTCTGACAAACCTGTGATAGGCTTGCAGTAAGTACTCTTTACCAGACGATCTCTAACCGATGTGGACCGTCTGAATGTAATATTAGGATTTTTGGCCACATATTTGGAGAGAGTTACATCTGCCGTAATTAGGTGCCAATGTCTTTGAATGAGCTGACGAATTTGGACATGTTGGTCCGAAAAGGTCGTGATGAATCGCATCACGGCATTGTCAGACTTCTTTTTGTTAACATTACTTTTAAGCAGAGTGCTCGCTCTATCTCTTCCAGCAGCTCGATTAAATGCCGCCTTTAAACAGGATCTGCTATACCCTCTCATGATGAGTCTGGTGTAAAGCTTATCTGATTCACTTTTAAATCTCCCATTATCTGAGCAATTTCGACGTAGTCGAAGGTACTGGCTGTACGGTATGCTCCTTAGTAGTGGAGCCGGATTGGCACTGGCTGCGTGTAAAAGAGTGTTACCCGCAGTGGGTTTACGATATAAAGATGTTTGTATGCCATTGACCTCGTCGACATAGATCAGTATGTCCAGGAAGGCAATGGCCAAATCACTATGATTCATAGTAAATTTTTTAATTAAATTCGTTGCAATTCAAAAAACTTATAAATGCAAGCAGATCATCTACTGTACCCGTCCAAAACATCAGCACATCATCGATGTATCGAAACCAGCTTAAAGCGGTGGTTCCCCTAAAAATAAAATGTTAACATTGCCTTTCCCAAATAAATTACGATTAGAATCGGCCGGTTTTATTAAAAAAAAAAGGTCCGTACATACCGTTTGTTAGATTCGTTACCACCGCCACTTCCGGGTACGATGCTGGCGGTGGGCATTCCTAATTGATGGACAGGCGACCGACGCATACATCGCGTCACGAGATGCCGAAAGAAGCCGAACGTCGGTGCGCATGCGCCGTATAGAGCCGCACCGACGTTCGGCTTCTTTCGGCATCTCGTGACGCGATGTATGCGTCGGTCGGATGCCTGTCCATCAATTAGGAATGCCCACCGCCAGCATCGTACCCGGAAGTGGCGGTGGGAACGAATCTAACAAACGGTATGTACGGACCTTTTTTTTTAAATAAAACCGTCCGATTCTAATCGTAATTTATTTGGGAAAGGCAATGTTAACATTTTATTTTTAGGGGAACCACCGCTTTAATATAAATGATAAAAAGTAGGTGTTAGAATCAGAAGAAAAAAGTTTTCGCTCCCACCCCCCCAGGTACAGGTTCGCGTAACTAGGGGCACATGAGGTGCCCATAGCGACTCCCTGTACCTGGAGGAGGTGGGACCCATCAAAAGAAAACACATTTTTCGTAAGGATGTGGGAGAGAGATTTAAGCACAAAACCATTAAGTTTATCCATTTTTGGTCCCTTTTCGGCAAGGAAGTTGGAAATAATTTGGAGACCTTTATTATGTGGTATAGATGAATACAGGGCTTCCACATCTATTGAGACCAATAGGCAGCCATCAGGCACCGTTAGTCCATCAATGGTTCTAAGTAAATCGGGCGTGTCTTGAATATAGGAAGGTAATGAGGTCACATGTGGCCTAAGGTATTGGTCAATAAATACACTTGCTCTTTCAGTTTTAGAGCCGACTCCCGATATAATGGGGCGGCCTGGTGGATGTAGTAGGTTTTTGTGCGTTTTTGGTAGCGCATAAAAAGTGGGGATTCTGGGGTGTGGGACCTGGATACCATCAAAGATAGCTTTGGTGATAGACCCGTCAAAAAGTGCCAACTGTAATAGGTCGTCAAATTGCTGATTGAATTTAGCGATGATCTCTTTATTGATTGGTAAGTACCATGTGCGGTTTTTCAAAATATCCCAGCACATAGAAAGAATAGTGACCCATCATTGGTGTCGGTAGAAAGAATAGTGACCCATCATTGGTGTCGGTAGAAAGAATAGCGACCCATCATTGGTGTTAGTGGGAAGAAAAGTGCTCCATTGTCAGTGGCAGAAACTATGCCCCACTGTTGCTGACAGTGGGGGGGAATAATGGTCCAAGGGCCGGATAAAAGCAAGCAAAGAGCTGCATCTGGCCCCCGGGCCACAGTTTGGAGACTACTGAGCTAGAACATGAAGTCGTGGAATCGGCATAACCGCTGACGTTTCCATAAAAAGCTTGGCTTGTCTATAACAAGCTTATTGGCAATAGTAACTGACTGTCTCCATTAATCAATGTGTTTTCTGTCCCCGCAGGGGTACTTCCAAATGGTTACAACCCCCCAGATGGCTTCTGCTGGGATCAGCTGTGCAGTGACATGCCAATCATGGACGACTCAAAACTAGAAGATTATAACGTAGATGTCGTGTTGGCCAATTTCCTGGCAGCTGTAAATGTCCAGGTATCGTAGAAGGACTGTGTACAAGAATTATGCTGTGTACACATACCGTGGTGTAGTATTGTCAGGGGGGGAAGGGTTGTGTATGCTTCCTGGAACTGTCATGGTGCTGAAGCTCCTCAACTGTTATTTTTCTCCTGCCAGGCATCAAGGTACCAATCGAATCACCTCGTTATGACGATGGGCTCAGATTTTCAATACGAAAATGCCCTCCCGTGGTTTAAGAACATGGACAAACTCATCAGTCTAGTAAATGCTCAGGTGAGATGAGTCACGGCTATCGCAAAACTAGTGCTCTACTGGTGCATAGATTTAAAGGGTTGTAGTTTTTTCCTTTTTGGGGGCTATTCACATTGTGTTGCATTATTGCACATACTCCAGCTCAACACTTTTTTATTGTGCTTATTTTATTTATTTTATTACTTTTATTAGTGTGTGTACGTTACAGCAAAAATAATCGTATTCCATGTACAGTGGGTAAAATAATTACCCTGCAGTTTTTGTAAGTTTGCCCACTTACAAAGAAATGAAGGGTCTGTAATACAGTGTTTCTCCAAAAATAAGACCTAGTATAATTTTCCAGGAGGGCTGCAATATAAGCCCTATCCCGAAAATAAGCCCTAGTTTCAAAAGCTTGTAAAATCCTATAATCCACTCTATTACAGTAGTATATCATGTACAATGTGTGTGTTTCTGTAATTTGTAGCGGGTCACAAACGCGCAGAGCGGCGTTACAAAGAAGGTATTTGGCACAATTATATTACAGAAACACACACATTGTACATTATATACTACTGTAATAGTGGATTATAGGATTTTACAAGCATTTTAACTCAGTTCACACTGGGGATTCCTGACAGGCAGGGAGAGAAGACAGCACATTACATGGTAAGACCTACCCCGAAAATAAGCCCTACTGTCTTTTTTTGCCAAAATTAATATACAACCCGGGCTTATTTTCGGGGAAACACGGTGTTGTTGTTGTTGTTGTTGTTGTTGTTGTTGTTGTTGTTGTTGTTATTATTATTAATCATTTTAAATGATGGACAGAATATATCAACCAAAAATCCATAAAAAACCCATGATACAAATGTTATAGGTGAGTAAAATTAGTATTTGATCCCCTACCAGCAATGAGTTACAGTATGTGGTACACAGATCAGTCCTGTCAATTCAGGAAGGTGCGCCTAACGATAATTCGTTATAAAAGACACCTGTCCACAGAATCTTTCTTCTATTCAAACCTCACCATCATGGGTAAGACCAAAGAGCTTTCAAAGGACATCAGGGACAAGACTGCAGACCTGCATAAGTCTGAAATGGGTTACAAGACCATCAGCAAAAAGCTTGGCGAGGAGACAAATGCTGTAGCGATTATTCGCCAATGGAAGAAATACAAAATAACCATCAATCCCCCTCGGTCTGGAGCTCCATGAAAGATTTTTCCTCATGTAGAAGGGATGATCATGAGAAATGTGAGGGATCAGCCCAGAACTACACAAGAGGAGCTTGTAAATGATCTCAAGGTAGTTGGGACAACAGTTGCCAAACAAACCGTTGGTAACACAATACGCCGCCATGGATTAAAACCCTGCAGCGCCCCCTTCTCATGAAGGCACATGTACAACCTGTCTGAAGTATTCCAATAAACATCTAAATCGGGGGTCTCAAACTCAAATTACCTGAGGGCCACAAGACAAGTTTTCATATGCCATGGGGGGCCGCATTCAAACTTCAAAAACAACAGTACTGGTGTCAGCGAACACATTATTAACCCCCAGCACTGGTGTCAGCGAGCGCATTATTACCACCAGCACATTCAGTAAGGCAGGGTTTGAAAAATTTGCTTGGAATCTAGGAGCCAGCTAAAAAAATTAGGAGCCAGAAAACGCACCCCGTCCCGACGAGCTTGCGCGCAGAAGCGAACACATACGCGAGCAGCGCCCGCATATGTAAACGGTGTTCAAACCACACATGTGAGGTATCGCCGCGATTGGTAGAGCGAGAGCAATAATTCTAGAACTAGACCTCCTCTGTAACTTAAAACATGCAACCTGTAGATTTTTTTTTTAAACGTCGCCTATGAAGATTTTAAAGGGTAAAAAAGTTTGACGGCATTCCACGAGCGGACGCAATTTTGAAGCGTGACATGTTTGGTATGAATTTACTTGGCGTAACATTATCTTTCATAATGTTAAAAAAAATGGCGATCACTTTACTGTTTTATTTTTTAATTAAAAAATGTGTAATTTTTTCCCAAAAAAGTGCGCTTGTAAGACCGCTGCGCAAATACGGCGTAACAAAGTATTGCAACGATCGCCATTTTATTCTCTAGGGTGTTAGGATAAAAAAAATATATAATGTTTGGGGGTTCTAATTAGAGGGAAGACGATGGCAGTGAAAATAGTGTAAAATGACATTAGAATTGCTGTTTAACTTGTAATGCTTAACTTGTAATACCAACGGCCACCACCAGATGGCGCCAGCTCACATCTGGTGGTAATAACTTGTAATACCAACGGCTCACCACCAGATGGCGCCAGCTCACAAAAAAAAAAATCCCTCTTTGCTCCCCCCACTTCCGCCCTGCTTGCGGGCCATTTATAACTGGTCCGCGGGCCGCAAATGGCCCGCGGGCCGGTACTTTGAGACCACTGATATACGGTAATTATTTTCCTCACTGTATGCATCAAATTTTTTTTTTTTGGCGTTTGTAGATCTAGCCTTGGTTTTTCAATCGCTCAGAAATACCTGGTGATCCTCACACTTCCCCACCTCCCCTTTTTAGATTCTGACCACACTGAGCATGGAAGCAGATCTGTGCTGGCTTGGTCAGTTTGCATCTCTTTCCTCTTTTGGCGTTGCATATCCTGTAATCCGTCATTCCCTCCGCCCAACCCTGCTGTGTGACGGCGACTGAAAGCGGGAGCCCTGCCGTCCTATCAAACTATACTAATTATGACGGATCAGTTACTGGGGGTGGCCTTGGAACTGGAGAGACCAGGCCTGACCTACACTTGGCGAGAAGCTGAGACCTTACGTAAGAGATCTAAAATCCAATGTGTCTGCAAGGGTACATAGACAGCATTTCGTTTGATACTGGGTCCCTGCAAAGCAGAAATGTTGTTAAAATGTTTTAGACCTGTTCAGAGTAACTTTAGTAACTATAAAGTTATAGCTTTCTTGAAACAACATATTGTTACCATTTAACCACTTAAGGACCGCCGCATGTACATATACGTCGGCAGAATGGCACGTACAGGCACATTGGCGTACCTGTACGTCCCTGCCTAGACGTGGGTCGGGGGTCCGATCGGGGCCCCCCCCGGTACTTGCGGCGGTCCCCGTGGCTGTCCGAGCGATCCGGGATGAGGGGGCGGCCGTTCGTTTTTGTCCGCCCCCTCCGGATCGCTCCCAGCCAATCCGCGCGCTCCCCCCGCGTGTCGCTTCCTCTGCCTGTGTAAACACAGGAAGGGGGAAGTGATGTAATCTCTCCTCTCGGCGGTATTTTCAACCGCCGCTGAGGAGAGAAGACATCGCACAGTGAGTCTGCACAACACTACACTGACACCAGGACACATAGGCACATTTAATCCCCCCACCCCCCTGTCACAGTGTCACTGAATGCAGTGATCATATATGTACTGATCACTGTATTTAGTGTCAGTGTGACAGTTAGTGCGACAGGCAGTTAGTGCTAGGTCCAGGGTAGCCCCGTACACCCCCCCCCCCAATAAAGTTTTAACCCCTTGATCACCGCCCTTGTTAACCCTTTCACTTCCTATTGCCAGTGTCACTAAGCGATCATTTTTCTGATCGCTGTGTTAGGCTGCATTCACACTATAGCGTACTGAATCGCGGCGTTTTGTCCCGCGAATTGCGGTGGCAAATAGCGGCGTTTTGTATCGCGATTCGCGGCGACAAAACGCTGCGATTGTGAATGCAGCCTGTGACCCCCTCTATGGAGATGGTTCACATCTCCTAGCCGAACGCCGAAAGACACCTGAAAAAAAGGTCCGGGACCTTTTTTCAGGCGTCCGGCGTGGAGATGTGAACCATCTCCATAGAGGGCAATGCTAAAGCATCCCTCTGGCGTGTCGGGGCGGCAGCGGCGTTCACACTACAGGTAGCTCATTATATTTTTTTTTTTTTTTTTTTTTTTTTTTTTACTAAAGACATGTGGCTGAATACATTTTGGCCTAAATGTTTGACTAAAATTTAGTTTATTCAATTTTTCTTATAACAAAAAGTAAAAAATATAGATTTTTTTTAAAAAATGTCGCTTTATTTTTGTATATAGCGCAAAAAATAAAAATCGCAGAGGTGATCAAATACCATCAAAAGAAAGCTCTATTTGTGGGAAGAAAAGGCCGCAAATTTTGTTTGGGAGCCACGTCGCACGACCGCGCAATTGTCTGTTAAAGCGACGCAGTGCCGAATTGTAAAAATGCCTCTGGGCTTTTAGCAGCATATTGGTCCGGTCCTTAAGTGGTTAAAAAAGAAGGAAGTTGGCATAGTCTTTACAATGTGTGTGTGTGTGTGTGTTGTGTTTTATTTTTGGTGTCCTTTTTTTTTTTTTCTCCAGCAAGCAAATGGAAGTAAAGTGAATGTGTTGTACTCCACCCCAAGCTGTTACCTGAGTGCACTGAATAGGGCCAACCTCAGCTGGTGAGCATGGAACTTGCGACATGTTGGTGTGCGTCTCTCCGCATACATGTTATCTCTCTATGTTTTGGACCTGTCTCTGTGTTCCAGGCCAGTGAAGACGGACGACTTCTTCCCATATGCCGATGGAGCTCACAAATTCTGGACGGGATACTTCACCAGCCGCCCAGGCTTCAAGGGCTACGAAAGGCTCAGTAACAACTTTCTGCAGGCAAGTGGACGGCAATAATAGTGTAACGTACTAAAGGAGGTGCTGTCCTTATTGCTCAAAGAACCAATCGCATTTTTCCTTTTTTATTTCTCTAGTTCGCGAAAGTTAAATGTGATTGTTTTGGGCAACAAAGGCAATACTTCCTCGGACATTATTGTAATGATTAAAATGGATAATACTATATCCTTTTCATGGAAACCATGTTTATTATGCCATTAATAGGTCTGTAATCAGCTGGAGGCTTTGACTGGAGCAGCTGCAACACATGGACCATATGGGACCAGCAGCAGCTTGGAGCTCAGTAAGTCTTCTTATCATTCCAGCATCCTGATACATTAAATCAATTCCAAGTCTATCGTAATACAGTAACCCGGCTCCTGAGTGTCTTATTACCCCTGTAATATCTTATTATAGTAACCCAGCTCCCGAGTGTCTTATTACCCCTGTAATATCTTATTATAGTAATCCGGCTCCTGAGTGTCTTATTACCCCTGTAATATCTTATTACAGTAACCCGGCTCCTGAGTGTCTTATTACCCCTGTAATATCTTATTACAGTAACCCGGCTCCTCAGTGTCTTATTACCCCTGTAATATCTTATTAAAGTAACCCGGCTCCTGAGTGTCTTATTACCCCTGTAATATCTTATTACAGTAACCCAGCTCCTGAGTGTCTTATTACCCCTGTAATATCTTATTACAGTAACCCGGCTCCTGTGTGTCTTATTACCCCTGTAATATCTTATTACAGTAACCCAGCTCCTGAGTGTCTTATTACCCCTGTAATATCTTATTACAGTAACCCAGCTCCTGAGTGTCTTATTACCCCTGTAATATCTTATTACAGTAACCCAGCTCCCGAGTGTCTTATTACCCCTGTAATATCTTATTACAGTAACCCAGCTCCCGAGTGTCTTATTACCCCTGTAATATCTTATTATAGTAATCCGGCTCCTGAGTGTCTTATTACCCCTGTAATATCTTATTACAGTAACCCAGCTCCCGAGTGTCTTATTACCCCTGTAATATCTTATTACAGTAACCCAGCTCCCGAGTGTCTTATTACCCCTGTAATATCTTATTACAGTAACCCAGCTCCCGAGTGTCTTATTACCCCTGTAAGATCTATTACAGTAACCCGGCTCCCGAGTGTCTTATTACCCCTGTAATATCTTATTACAGTAACGCAGCTCCTGAATGTCTTATCACCTCCTGATTTATTTTATTTATCTTAGGGCGAGCCATGGGAGTAGCTCAGCATCATGATGCTGTAACGGGCACCGCAAAGCAGCATGTGAATGATGACTATACT